>NC_090072.1:10946230-11272808 GCF_038355195.1 Osmerus mordax | reverse complement strand
ACGAGCTCTGAGGAGAGCGAAACTGCAGTCGTGGCCGGTTAGAACCTCACGATTCCCTGCTTAATGTTGTGGTAGGTGCCAGCAGGAAGGCACCTCCCAGGGAGTGGAGTTCTGCGTTTTTGACTACACCTTTTATTTGCTCGGAAGAGCCCCTCTCTTGCTCTCTCTCTCTCTCACACACCCACACACACGCGTGCTCTCTCTAGCTGTTCTCTCTCTAGCTGTTCTCTCTCTAGCTGTTCTCTCTCTAGCTGTTCTCTCTCTAGCTGTTCTCTCTCTAGCTGTTCTCTCTCTAGCTGATCTCCCTCTATCCGCTCTCCCCTAACTGCTCTCTCTCCCACACACACACACACACACACACCCCCACGCTTTAATTCTGTCTCCCATGCCCTGTCTTCCACATACTCATGTATGTCTGCGGCGCTCTTCCCCAGAGCGCCCTCATTTATTGCATTCATGGCACTCATGTGTCCTGTCCATTAACCCCCCTTTCCTCCCCAGCAGCACGACAAGTGCAGATGTCCTCTACTCATCAAAACCAGGCCCTGGATAGGCTTTTGAATTTTTCAGGCAGGCTCCCCCTAGATTAGGTTAGCTACCGGGCCAAGGTAGGACACGCACTCACACACTCAGGTGCATCCATTCACTCACGCTCATGCCCCATCTCTTGAAGAGGACCCGGATTGGCCTCCACTGGACCATCATCGCCCATCCTGGGGGCTGGACCGTCGGGGACTTGGTCCTCCGCACATAGCCTGTGATCCTCGGTCATAGCCTGTGATCCTCTGTCATCTCTGATGACCGAGCTGTCTCAGCTCCCTCCTTCGGTGATGTGTACTACACATCATCCGGCCCTCACACGGCAACGGGGGGATCTTTGACCCCTCCGGCCGTAGGCCCAGGCTACGGTCCAGCCCACCCCACCACTTCATCTAAAGCAGTCCTGACGTGGCTACGGTTGATTTTCAAGCCGTGGCTACGGTTGATTTTCAAGCCGGCCTCAGGCTTGGACCACGGTTTTACCGGCTCCGCTGCTTTACGAGTCACTCCTCCTGACCGGACTCAGGGGGAGGAGACAGGAGTGACCCCTCCCTTCTCATGCTTCCTACCGACGGAAGAGGTAGACGGCCCTGCTGCCATCACCAGTGGGGTGAACAAGATTAGATGGACTACCTCAGCGCGGCACCTCGGCGCTGCGCGCCTCGGATTGGACGAGGGGAACCCCCCTGTGTCTACACTCGGATGTAGCATGTGCTACGGTGGCCGGTCACCTCTGCTACCCACGAGTGAACCTTGACACCCGAGGTCACCTACCTCTCTCGGGGGGAACCTCTCTTGTGGGGACAGAAGACCTCAGAGCACGCTCCTGCTTAGACCCTGTGGTGCGCACACGTCCGTCAGTGGATTCGGGGGTGGTCATCCATGTACCCATCGGTTACTAACGTCCTCTTTAGTGCTTAGGCCTATACTTACCCTGGGCCGCGAGCGCAACAGGGTCTACAGGCCTGGGACCCCTTTGGGGTCCTGGAGGGGGTCTACTCCCCTACCCCCTCTGGTGGAAGATCTACATGGCTCTAGGATACGAGTGCATTTCCCCCTAAGCCTATGCGGGTCGAAGTACTGAACTGCTTGGCGCGGGGGGCATCAGAGATAACAACCTAACCCAGCCAGCGCATGTAGGGCCATGCCGCTGAGGCCCCATTGGGGGGCCACCGAATTACCCCTCAGGGGAACGTCGGATTCCTTGTTGCGTAAGCCCCACCTCTCTCCACGGGCGCTCAGTCCCCACGTGTAACACAGCGTAGTCTGGAAGATGGACGCTTCCCCCTCGCGCGCGCTGCAGTCCTCCCTGGGACAGACACGGACTGTGAGTGTTGTCGCTGACGCATTAGCATGCAGACGCAAGAAGATGGTCGTCGTCGTGGGATTCTGGAGAGAGACCGGCCTACAATCGGGGTAGACTCAGCGAGGGAAACGGTGTTGAAACTTCATAAGTGCACGTGACAACTCACGGCCATTTGCTTCATCCTGCCAGATCCTCGCGGTTACATTGGAGACCCAGCGGGCGGGCCAACGAAACGCCTCTTCGGGGTATACGGCTATAGTCCCAAGGGGGACCGGGCCTCGCACGCCCTCTACACTCAACACGTAGGTCAGAATGCCCTTTACCGGCATGGCCCCGATCGAAGCAGTGGGGAGCTCCTCTCCTCACACAAGCTCTCGGGCTGAAGAACAGAGACACTCTGCACCGCACTGACGGTCCAAGGGCCACCCTGCTATAGCCTTGCCCCCACCTATAAACATGCCCCCACAGAAGAAGGCCCTCCTGAACAGGGGGCTTGACCTGCTGGGCACTCCACTTGACCTTCGACCCCTGGCCTCTCTACTCCTCTCGGCCTCCCCGTCTTCTAGAGACGGCACAAGGCCTACACTCACAGCCGGAGCGGGTCTTGTCACATCATGGAGTGTCATACCCACCTTTCCTGTGTCTGCTGGACCGGCCGTGGACGTGTCCTGACCCCGCCCCCAGACGGCCTTCTCTGGACCCTCGGGTGGTAACTAGGCCACGCTCCCCCCGGTACCACGCCTTCCCCGGGGCGGGACACCACCGAGCCACGCTAAAGCCGATGACGGGTCTTCTGGGAGAGAGACAGCACCTCCTGTCATGGGCAAAATAGACCGTCATTGACTGCGTTTCACTACGCATCTGACCTCTCTTCCTATCTATGCCTCAATCGACGAACTGTCCCTGACGTCCTCCGCATTCACTCCACAAACGTCCGTTCTGGGCGGGGGTGTCTGTCTGCTATGGTATCGACGAATGGGCTGAGTAGTAGTACGCAGGGGGAGGACCTCTCAGGGTGGCGGTCGGCGTAGTGTGGAAACAGTTGCACTCTGTCATCGGGAAGACCTGCTTAATGGTAGCCTGCTCACATCCCGGAAGATTTGGATTCACCTCTACCATGACGGGTCCTACGTCTGTGTTACACTGCGCTTTTCTTCAACCCCAGGCTGATCTCAGCTCTGGTTCATCTACCCGCCGTCCCTCCTTGGACCCGGGAGGACGTGTCCCCACGGGGTCAAACTACATAAGCTGAGCTGCTCCACCAACTTCACGGCCTATGTGAAGCACCGCTCTCCCTCTCTGTGGCACCATCTGCTGGACGGTTCCTGCTCTCTGACTGTCTCTGGCCTTTGGCTCTGGGGGGTCACGTTCTACGGTCGCGTCACTTTGCTCCCCTGCCGCTCGCGCCTTCTGTGGGGCCTCTGGCCCCTTGCAGAAGCCTTGGTCTACCGTTACTAGGGCGTTGCTTATGCTGGTTGCAGTGCCTGGGAATATCGGATGTGACCTGTGCATTGCGCCGGTTGCGGGTGCCTGGGTGACGTTCTTTGACCAAGCACCTCTGATTTGCATGGGTGGTGTGTGTGCGCGGGGGAAGATCAGCTTGTGACCCTTTGCCAGGCTGGGGGAATATCGGACGTGACCCTTAAACACCCTGCACCGTAGGTGGCCGTTGTGACTGGGGGACCTGACGTACGTGTGGTTCTGACCCCTGGGAGCTTTTGACCTTTGACCTTCGGAGTGGTGGGCCTGTTCTCTCTGGATGCTGCCTGTGCTCCCTGCGGCTTGGCATGGCCACAACCCTGGATTCAGTCTACATCGTGGGATTCTCAATATGCTATTTTTCCACGGGGTAGTTGTCTATCTCCGGTGGTATAGCATGGCTGTGTTGTGACTGCGTGCGGGTCATTGTTGACTGTGCCATGTCATGATCACACCAGCCCATTCATCGCTCCCTATTCACCCAGGCTTCCCATCTACACGTGGACTCCTCCCCTGCATGGACTGGACACTCCTCTCTACATTCCTTCACCTGTGGCCATCTGTGAGTCCCTCCACCACACCTCCACACTCATGTTGTGGAGCCTGTCTCTCCTTTCCACCCACATCCCATACTGATATCCACTGATGGTTCTTCTTTCGGCTTTGTCTCTCCTGCTCTAACCTTAACCCTGCTGACCTTGTTTCCATCCTTCCTTAACCCCTACCTCCTTGCCGACCTGTTTACCCTAACCCCAACCCCTCCTACCTCTTACCTAACCATAGGTCCCGCCCTGGTGTCTTTTCTCCCACCCCCCTCCCCCCCTACCTCCTCCTTAGTCTCCTCACCCCAACCCTAGGCCGTTCTCTCTCTTTGTTTCACTATCACCTCCCTTTTGGGCCTATGGTTTCGGTGTCTTCGGCTCTCCCTGGCCTTCCTACTAATTCTAATTTACACACTTTTTTCCTTACAGATCCACTCTGGCACCACTCTAACCCTAACCTGTGTTCCTTTCTCCTTTCACAGTTCCTTGGTCACCTGTCACACACGGTCCATCCATGTTGCCTTCTATGCACACACACACACACACACACATACTCTCTCTCTCTCTCTCTTGTCTCCTCTTTTCCCTAGATGTTTAATTGAGATTACCGATTCTGGTGGGCGCCCAAGGCACAGGGGGGATGACGCTTTTTGTCGTCACCCCTGAGTTCTTGATAGTCCTTAGTCGTAGGACGGCCCTTGACCTGCATAACGTGTTTTATTTCATACTTTGCTACCTGACGAGCTCTGAGGAGAGCGAAACTGCAGTCGTGGCCGGTTAGAACCTCACGATTCCCTGCTTAATGTTGTGGTAGGTGCCAGCAGGAAGGCACCTCCCAGGGAGTGGAGTTCTGCGTTTTTGACTACACCTTTTATTTGCTCGGAAGAGCCCCTCTCTTGCTCTCTCTCTCTCTCACACACCCACACACACGCGTGCTCTCTCTAGCTGTTCTCTCTCTAGCTGTTCTCTCTCTAGCTGTTCTCTCTCTAGCTGTTCTCTCTCTAGCTGTTCTCTCTCTAGCTGTTCTCTCTCTAGCTGATCTCCCTCTATCCGCTCTCCCCTAACTGCTCTCTCTCCCACACACACACACACACACACACCCCCACGCTTTAATTCTGTCTCCCATGCCCTGTCTTCCACATACTCATGTATGTCTGCGGCGCTCTTCCCCAGAGCGCCCTCATTTATTGCATTCATGGCACTCATGTGTCCTGTCCATTAACCCCCCTTTCCTCCCCAGCAGCACGACAAGTGCAGATGTCCTCTACTCATCAAAACCAGGCCCTGGATAGGCTTTTGAATTTTTCAGGCAGGCTCCCCCTAGATTAGGTTAGCTACCGGGCCAAGGTAGGACACGCACTCACACACTCAGGTGCATCCATTCACTCACGCTCATGCCCCATCTCTTGAAGAGGACCCGGATTGGCCTCCACTGGACCATCATCGCCCATCCTGGGGGCTGGACCGTCGGGGACTTGGTCCTCCGCACATAGCCTGTGATCCTCGGTCATAGCCTGTGATCCTCTGTCATCTCTGATGACCGAGCTGTCTCAGCTCCCTCCTTCGGTGATGTGTACTACACATCATCCGGCCCTCACACGGCAACGGGGGGATCTTTGACCCCTCCGGCCGTAGGCCCAGGCTACGGTCCAGCCCACCCCACCACTTCATCTAAAGCAGTCCTGACGTGGCTACGGTTGATTTTCAAGCCGTGGCTACGGTTGATTTTCAAGCCGGCCTCAGGCTTGGACCACGGTTTTACCGGCTCCGCTGCTTTACGAGTCACTCCTCCTGACCGGACTCAGGGGGAGGAGACAGGAGTGACCCCTCCCTTCTCATGCTTCCTACCGACGGAAGAGGTAGACGGCCCTGCTGCCATCACCAGTGGGGTGAAGAAGATTAGATGGACTACCTCAGCGCGGCACCTCGGCGCTACGCGCCTCAGCGCGGCACCTCCGCGCTACGCGCCTCGGCGCTGCGCGCTTCGGATTGGACGAGTGGAACCCCCCTGTGTCTACACTCGGATGTAGCATGTGCTACGGTGGCCGGTCACCTCTGCTACCCACGAGTGAACCTTGACACCCGAGGTCACCTACCTCTCTCGGGGGGAACCTCTCTTGTGGGGACAGAAGACCTCAGAGCACGCTCCTGCTTAGACCCTGTGGTGCGCACACGTCCGTCAGTGGATTCGGGGGTGGTCATCCATGTACCCATCGGTTACTAACGTCCTCTTTAGTGCTTAGACCTATACTTACCCTGGGCCGCGAGCGCAACAGGGTCTACAGGCCTGGGACCCCTTTGGGGTCCTGGAGGGGGTCTACTCCCCTACCCCCTCTGGTGGAAGATCTACATGGCTCTAGGATACGAGTGCATTTCCCCCTAAGCCTATGCGGGTCGAAGTACTGAACTGCTTGGCGCGGGGGGCATCAGAGATAACAACCTAACCCAGCCAGCGCATGTAGGGCCATGCCGCTGAGGCCCCATTGGGGGGCCACCGAATTACCCCTCAGGGGAACGTCGGATTCCTTGTTGCGTAAGCCCCACCTCTCTCCACGGGCGCTCAGTCCCCACGTGTAACACAGCGTAGTCTGGAAGATGGACGCTTCCCCCTCTCGCGCGCGCTGCAGTCCTCCCTGGGACAGACACGGACTGTGAGTGTTGTCGCTGACGCATTAGCATGCAGACGCAAGAAGATGGTCGTCGTCGTGGGATTCTGGAGAGAGACCGGCCTACAATCGGGGTAGACTCAGCGAGGGAAACGGTGTTGAAACTTCATAAGTGCACGTGACAACTCACGGCCATTTGCTTCATCCTGCCAGATCCTCGCGGTTACATTGGAGACCCAGCGGGCGGGCCAACGAAACGCCTCTTCGGGGTATACGGCTATAGTCCCAAGGGGGACCGGGCCTCGCACGCCCTCTACACTCAACACGTAGGTCAGAATGCCCTTTACCGGCATGGCCCCGATCGAAGCAGTGGGGAGCTCCTCTCCTCACACAAGCTCTCGGGCTGAAGAACAGAGACACTCTGCACCGCACTGACGGTCCAAGGGCCACCCTGCTATAGCCTTGCCCCCACCTATAAACATGCCCCCACAGAAGAAGGCCCTCCTGAACAGGGGGCTTGACCTGCTGGGCACTCCACTTGACCTTCGACCCCTGGCCTCTCTACTCCTCTCGGCCTCCCCGTCTTCTAGAGACGGCACAAGGCCTACACTCACAGCCGGAGCGGGTCTTGTCACATCATGGAGTGTCATACCCACCTTTCCTGTGTCTGCTGGACCGGCCGTGGACGTGTCCTGACCCCGCCCCCAGACGGCCTTCTCTGGACCCTCGGGTGGTAACTAGGCCACGCTCCCCCCGGTACCACGCCTTCCCCGGGGCGGGACACCACCGAGCCACGCTAAAGCCGATGACGGGTCTTCTGGGAGAGAGACAGCACCTCCTGTCATGGGCAAAATAGACCGTCATTGACTGCGTTTCACTACGCATCTGACCTCTCTTCCTATCTATGCCTCAATCGACGAACTGTCCCTGACGTCCTCCGCATTCACTCCACAAACGTCCGTTCTGGGCGGGGGTGTCTGTCTGCTATGGTATCGACGAATGGGCTGAGTAGTAGTACGCAGGGGGAGGACCTCTCAGGGTGGCGGTCGGCGTAGTGTGGAAACAGTTGCACTCTGTCATCGGGAAGACCTGCTTAATGGTAGCCTGCTCACATCCCGGAAGATTTGGATTCACCTCTACCATGACGGGTCCTACGTCTGTGTTACACTGCGCTTTTCTTCAACCCCAGGCTGATCTCAGCTCTGGTTCATCTACCCGCCGTCCCTCCTTGGACCCGGGAGGACGTGTCCCCACGGGGTCAAACTACATAAGCTGAGCTGCTCCACCAACTTCACGGCCTATGTGAAGCACCGCTCTCCCTCTCTGTGGCACCATCTGCTGGACGGTTCCTGCTCTCTGACTGTCTCTGGCCTTTGGCTCTGGGGGGTCACGTTCTACGGTCGCGTCACTTTGCTCCCCTGCCGCTCGCGCCTTCTGTGGGGCCTCTGGCCCCTTGCAGAAGCCTTGGTCTACCGTTACTAGGGCGTTGCTTATGCTGGTTGCAGTGCCTGGGAATATCGGATGTGACCTGTGCATTGCGCCGGTTGCGGGTGCCTGGGTGACGTTCTTTGACCAAGCACCTCTGATTTGCATGGGTGGTGTGTGTGCGCGGGGGAAGATCAGCTTGTGACCCTTTGCCAGGCTGGGGGAATATCGGACGTGACCCTTAAACACCCTGCACCGTAGGTGGCCGTTGTGACTGGGGGACCTGACGTACGTGTGGTTCTGACCCCTGGGAGCTTTTGACCTTTGACCTTCGGAGTGGTGGGCCTGTTCTCTCTGGATGCTGCCTGTGCTCCCTGCGGCTTGGCATGGCCACAACCCTGGATTCAGTCTACATCGTGGGATTCTCAATATGCTATTTTTCCACGGGGTAGTTGTCTATCTCCGGTGGTATAGCATGGCTGTGTTGTGACTGCGTGCGGGTCATTGTTGACTGTGCCATGTCATGATCACACCAGCCCATTCATCGCTCCCTATTCACCCAGGCTTCCCATCTACACGTGGACTCCTCCCCTGCATGGACTGGACACTCCTCTCTACATTCCTTCACCTGTGGCCATCTGTGAGTCCCTCCACCACACCTCCACACTCATGTTGTGGAGCCTGTCTCTCCTTTCCACCCACATCCCATACTGATATCCACTGATGGTTCTTCTTTCGGCTTTGTCTCTCCTGCTCTAACCTTAACCCTGCTGACCTTGTTTCCATCCTTCCTTAACCCCTACCTCCTTGCCGACCTGTTTACCCTAACCCCAACCCCTCCTACCTCTTACCTAACCATAGGTCCCGCCCTGGTGTCTTTTCTCCCACCCCCCTCCCCCCCTACCTCCTCCTTAGTCTCCTCACCCCAACCCTAGGCCGTTCTCTCTCTTTGTTTCACTATCACCTCCCTTTTGGGCCTATGGTTTCGGTGTCTTCGGCTCTCCCTGGCCTTCCTACTAATTCTAATTTACACACTTTTTTCCTTACAGATCCACTCTGGCACCACTCTAACCCTAACCTGTGTTCCTTTCTCCTTTCACAGTTCCTTGGTCACCTGTCACACACGGTCCATCCATGTTGCCTTCTATGCACACACACACACACACACACATACTCTCTCTCTCTCTCTCTTGTCTCCTCTTTTCCCTAGATGTTTAATTGAGATTACCGATTCTGGTGGGCGCCCAAGGCACAGGGGGGATGACGCTTTTTGTCGTCACCCCTGAGTTCTTGATAGTCCTTAGTCGTAGGACGGCCCTTGACCTGCATAACGTGTTTTATTTCATACTTTGCTACCTGACGAGCTCTGAGGAGAGCGAAACTGCAGTCGTGGCCGGTTAGAACCTCACGATTCCCTGCTTAATGTTGTGGTAGGTGCCAGCAGGAAGGCACCTCCCAGGGAGTGGAGTTCTGCGTTTTTGACTACACCTTTTATTTGCTCGGAAGAGCCCCTCTCTTGCTCTCTCTCTCTCTCACACACCCACACACACGCGTGCTCTCTCTAGCTGTTCTCTCTCTAGCTGTTCTCTCTCTAGCTGTTCTCTCTCTAGCTGTTCTCTCTCTAGCTGTTCTCTCTCTAGCTGTTCTCTCTCTAGCTGATCTCCCTCTATCCGCTCTCCCCTAACTGCTCTCTCTCCCACACACACACACACACACACACCCCCACGCTTTAATTCTGTCTCCCATGCCCTGTCTTCCACATACTCATGTATGTCTGCGGCGCTCTTCCCCAGAGCGCCCTCATTTATTGCATTCATGGCACTCATGTGTCCTGTCCATTAACCCCCCTTTCCTCCCCAGCAGCACGACAAGTGCAGATGTCCTCTACTCATCAAAACCAGGCCCTGGATAGGCTTTTGAATTTTTCAGGCAGGCTCCCCCTAGATTAGGTTAGCTACCGGGCCAAGGTAGGACACGCACTCACACACTCAGGTGCATCCATTCACTCACGCTCATGCCCCATCTCTTGAAGAGGACCCGGATTGGCCTCCACTGGACCATCATCGCCCATCCTGGGGGCTGGACCGTCGGGGACTTGGTCCTCCGCACATAGCCTGTGATCCTCGGTCATAGCCTGTGATCCTCTGTCATCTCTGATGACCGAGCTGTCTCAGCTCCCTCCTTCGGTGATGTGTACTACACATCATCCGGCCCTCACACGGCAACGGGGGGATCTTTGACCCCTCCGGCCGTAGGCCCAGGCTACGGTCCAGCCCACCCCACCACTTCATCTAAAGCAGTCCTGACGTGGCTACGGTTGATTTTCAAGCCGTGGCTACGGTTGATTTTCAAGCCGGCCTCAGGCTTGGACCACGGTTTTACCGGCTCCGCTGCTTTACGAGTCACTCCTCCTGACCGGACTCAGGGGGAGGAGACAGGAGTGACCCCTCCCTTCTCATGCTTCCTACCGACGGAAGAGGTAGACGGCCCTGCTGCTCCACTGGTGAAGAAGATTAGATGGACTACCTCAGCGCGGCACCTCGGCGCTGCGCGCCTCGGATTGGACGAGGGGAACCCCCCTGTGTCTACACTCGGATGTAGCATGTGCTACGGTGGCCGGTCACCTCTGCTACCCACGAGTGAACCTTGACACCCGAGGTCACCTACCTCTCTCGGGGGGAACCTCTCTTGTGGGGACAGAAGACCTCAGAGCACGCTCCTGCTTAGACCCTGTGGTGCGCACACGTCCGTCAGTGGATTCGGGGGTGGTCATCCATGTACCCATCGGTTACTAACGTCCTCTTTAGTGCTTAGGCCTATACTTACCCTGGGCCGCGAGCGCAACAGGGTCTACAGGCCTGGGACCCCTTTGGGGTCCTGGAGGGGGTCTACTCCCCTACCCCCTCTGGTGGAAGATCTACATGGCTCTAGGATACGAGTGCATTTCCCCCTAAGCCTATGCGGGTCGAAGTACTGAACTGCTTGGCGCGGGGGGCATCAGAGATAACAACCTAACCCAGCCAGCGCATGTAGGGCCATGCCGCTGAGGCCCCATTGGGGGGCCACCGAATTACCCCTCAGGGGAACGTCGGATTCCTTGTTGCGTAAGCCCCACCTCTCTCCACGGGCGCTCAGTCCCCACGTGTAACACAGCGTAGTCTGGAAGATGGACGCTTCCCCCTCTCGCGCGCGCTGCAGTCCTCCCTGGGACAGACACGGACTGTGAGTGTTGTCGCTGACGCATTAGCATGCAGACGCAAGAAGATGGTCGTCGTCGTGGGATTCTGGAGAGAGACCGGCCTACAATCGGGGTAGACTCAGCGAGGGAAACGGTGTTGAAACTTCATAAGTGCACGTGACAACTCACGGCCATTTGCTTCATCCTGCCAGATCCTCGCGGTTACATTGGAGACCCAGCGGGCGGGCCAACGAAACGCCTCTTCGGGGTATACGGCTATAGTCCCAAGGGGGACCGGGCCTCGCACGCCCTCTACACTCAACACGTAGGTCAGAATGCCCTTTACCGGCATGGCCCCGATCGAAGCAGTGGGGAGCTCCTCTCCTCACACAAGCTCTCGGGCTGAAGAACAGAGACACTCTGCACCGCACTGACGGTCCAAGGGCCACCCTGCTATAGCCTTGCCCCCACCTATAAACATGCCCCCACAGAAGAAGGCCCTCCTGAACAGGGGGCTTGACCTGCTGGGCACTCCACTTGACCTTCGACCCCTGGCCTCTCTACTCCTCTCGGCCTCCCCGTCTTCTAGAGACGGCACAAGGCCTACACTCACAGCCGGAGCGGGTCTTGTCACATCATGGAGTGTCATACCCACCTTTCCTGTGTCTGCTGGACCGGCCGTGGACGTGTCCTGACCCCGCCCCCAGACGGCCTTCTCTGGACCCTCGGGTGGTAACTAGGCCACGCTCCCCCCGGTACCACGCCTTCCCCGGGGCGGGACACCACCGAGCCACGCTAAAGCCGATGACGGGTCTTCTGGGAGAGAGACAGCACCTCCTGTCATGGGCAAAATAGACCGTCATTGACTGCGTTTCACTACGCATCTGACCTCTCTTCCTATCTATGCCTCAATCGACGAACTGTCCCTGACGTCCTCCGCATTCACTCCACAAACGTCCGTTCTGGGCGGGGGTGTCTGTCTGCTATGGTATCGACGAATGGGCTGAGTAGTAGTACGCAGGGGGAGGACCTCTCAGGGTGGCGGTCGGCGTAGTGTGGAAACAGTTGCACTCTGTCATCGGGAAGACCTGCTTAATGGTAGCCTGCTCACATCCCGGAAGATTTGGATTCACCTCTACCATGACGGGTCCTACGTCTGTGTTACACTGCGCTTTTCTTCAACCCCAGGCTGATCTCAGCTCTGGTTCATCTACCCGCCGTCCCTCCTTGGACCCGGGAGGACGTGTCCCCACGGGGTCAAACTACATAAGCTGAGCTGCTCCACCAACTTCACGGCCTATGTGAAGCACCGCTCTCCCTCTCTGTGGCACCATCTGCTGGACGGTTCCTGCTCTCTGACTGTCTCTGGCCTTTGGCTCTGGGGGGTCACGTTCTACGGTCGCGTCACTTTGCTCCCCTGCCGCTCGCGCCTTCTGTGGGGCCTCTGGCCCCTTGCAGAAGCCTTGGTCTACCGTTACTAGGGCGTTGCTTATGCTGGTTGCAGTGCCTGGGAATATCGGATGTGACCTGTGCATTGCGCCGGTTGCGGGTGCCTGGGTGACGTTCTTTGACCAAGCACCTCTGATTTGCATGGGTGGTGTGTGTGCGCGGGGGAAGATCAGCTTGTGACCCTTTGCCAGGCTGGGGGAATATCGGACGTGACCCTTAAACACCCTGCACCGTAGGTGGCCGTTGTGACTGGGGGACCTGACGTACGTGTGGTTCTGACCCCTGGGAGCTTTTGACCTTTGACCTTCGGAGTGGTGGGCCTGTTCTCTCTGGATGCTGCCTGTGCTCCCTGCGGCTTGGCATGGCCACAACCCTGGATTCAGTCTACATCGTGGGATTCTCAATATGCTATTTTTCCACGGGGTAGTTGTCTATCTCCGGTGGTATAGCATGGCTGTGTTGTGACTGCGTGCGGGTCATTGTTGACTGTGCCATGTCATGATCACACCAGCCCATTCATCGCTCCCTATTCACCCAGGCTTCCCATCTACACGTGGACTCCTCCCCTGCATGGACTGGACACTCCTCTCTACATTCCTTCACCTGTGGCCATCTGTGAGTCCCTCCACCACACCTCCACACTCATGTTGTGGAGCCTGTCTCTCCTTTCCACCCACATCCCATACTGATATCCACTGATGGTTCTTCTTTCGGCTTTGTCTCTCCTGCTCTAACCTTAACCCTGCTGACCTTGTTTCCATCCTTCCTTAACCCCTACCTCCTTGCCGACCTGTTTACCCTAACCCCAACCCCTCCTACCTCTTACCTAACCATAGGTCCCGCCCTGGTGTCTTTTCTCCCACCCCCCTCCCCCCCTACCTCCTCCTTAGTCTCCTCACCCCAACCCTAGGCCGTTCTCTCTCTTTGTTTCACTATCACCTCCCTTTTGGGCCTATGGTTTCGGTGTCTTCGGCTCTCCCTGGCCTTCCTACTAATTCTAATTTACACACTTTTTTCCTTACAGATCCACTCTGGCACCACTCTAACCCTAACCTGTGTTCCTTTCTCCTTTCACAGTTCCTTGGTCACCTGTCACACACGGTCCATCCATGTTGCCTTCTATGCACACACACACACACACACACATACTCTCTCTCTCTCTCTCTTGTCTCCTCTTTTCCCTAGATGTTTAATTGAGATTACCGATTCTGGTGGGCGCCCAAGGCACAGGGGGGATGACGCTTTTTGTCGTCACCCCTGAGTTCTTGATAGTCCTTAGTCGTAGGACGGCCCTTGACCTGCATAACGTGTTTTATTTCATACTTTGCTACCTGACGAGCTCTGAGGAGAGCGAAACTGCAGTCGTGGCCGGTTAGAACCTCACGATTCCCTGCTTAATGTTGTGGTAGGTGCCAGCAGGAAGGCACCTCCCAGGGAGTGGAGTTCTGCGTTTTTGACTACACCTTTTATTTGCTCGGAAGAGCCCCTCTCTTGCTCTCTCTCTCTCTCACACACCCACACACACGCGTGCTCTCTCTAGCTGTTCTCTCTCTAGCTGTTCTCTCTCTAGCTGTTCTCTCTCTAGCTGTTCTCTCTCTAGCTGTTCTCTCTCTAGCTGTTCTCTCTCTAGCTGATCTCCCTCTATCCGCTCTCCCCTAACTGCTCTCTCTCCCACACACACACACACACACACACCCCCACGCTTTAATTCTGTCTCCCATGCCCTGTCTTCCACATACTCATGTATGTCTGCGGCGCTCTTCCCCAGAGCGCCCTCATTTATTGCATTCATGGCACTCATGTGTCCTGTCCATTAACCCCCCTTTCCTCCCCAGCAGCACGACAAGTGCAGATGTCCTCTACTCATCAAAACCAGGCCCTGGATAGGCTTTTGAATTTTTCAGGCAGGCTCCCCCTAGATTAGGTTAGCTACCGGGCCAAGGTAGGACACGCACTCACACACTCAGGTGCATCCATTCACTCACGCTCATGCCCCATCTCTTGAAGAGGACCCGGATTGGCCTCCACTGGACCATCATCGCCCATCCTGGGGGCTGGACCGTCGGGGACTTGGTCCTCCGCACATAGCCTGTGATCCTCGGTCATAGCCTGTGATCCTCTGTCATCTCTGATGACCGAGCTGTCTCAGCTCCCTCCTTCGGTGATGTGTACTACACATCATCCGGCCCTCACACGGCAACGGGGGGATCTTTGACCCCTCCGGCCGTAGGCCCAGGCTACGGTCCAGCCCACCCCACCACTTCATCTAAAGCAGTCCTGACGTGGCTACGGTTGATTTTCAAGCCGTGGCTACGGTTGATTTTCAAGCCGGCCTCAGGCTTGGACCACGGTTTTACCGGCTCCGCTGCTTTACGAGTCACTCCTCCTGACCGGACTCAGGGGGAGGAGACAGGAGTGACCCCTCCCTTCTCATGCTTCCTACCGACGGAAGAGGTAGACGGCCCTGCTGCTCCACTGGTGAAGAAGATTAGATGGACTACCTCAGCGCGGCACCTCGGCGCTGCGCGCCTCGGATTGGACGAGGGGAACCCCCCTGTGTCTACACTCGGATGTAGCATGTGCTACGGTGGCCGGTCACCTCTGCTACCCACGAGTGAACCTTGACACCCGAGGTCACCTACCTCTCTCGGGGGGAACCTCTCTTGTGGGGACAGAAGACCTCAGAGCACGCTCCTGCTTAGACCCTGTGGTGCGCACACGTCCGTCAGTGGATTCGGGGGTGGTCATCCATGTACCCATCGGTTACTAACGTCCTCTTTAGTGCTTAGGCCTATACTTACCCTGGGCCGCGAGCGCAACAGGGTCTACAGGCCTGGGACCCCTTTGGGGTCCTGGAGGGGGTCTACTCCCCTACCCCCTCTGGTGGAAGATCTACATGGCTCTAGGATACGAGTGCATTTCCCCCTAAGCCTATGCGGGTCGAAGTACTGAACTGCTTGGCGCGGGGGGCATCAGAGATAACAACCTAACCCAGCCAGCGCATGTAGGGCCATGCCGCTGAGGCCCCATTGGGGGGCCACCGAATTACCCCTCAGGGGAACGTCGGATTCCTTGTTGCGTAAGCCCCACCTCTCTCCACGGGCGCTCAGTCCCCACGTGTAACACAGCGTAGTCTGGAAGATGGACGCTTCCCCCTCTCGCGCGCGCTGCAGTCCTCCCTGGGACAGACACGGACTGTGAGTGTTGTCGCTGACGCATTAGCATGCAGACGCAAGAAGATGGTCGTCGTCGTGGGATTCTGGAGAGAGACCGGCCTACAATCGGGGTAGACTCAGCGAGGGAAACGGTGTTGAAACTTCATAAGTGCACGTGACAACTCACGGCCATTTGCTTCATCCTGCCAGATCCTCGCGGTTACATTGGAGACCCAGCGGGCGGGCCAACGAAACGCCTCTTCGGGGTATACGGCTATAGTCCCAAGGGGGACCGGGCCTCGCACGCCCTCTACACTCAACACGTAGGTCAGAATGCCCTTTACCGGCATGGCCCCGATCGAAGCAGTGGGGAGCTCCTCTCCTCACACAAGCTCTCGGGCTGAAGAACAGAGACACTCTGCACCGCACTGACGGTCCAAGGGCCACCCTGCTATAGCCTTGCCCCCACCTATAAACATGCCCCCACAGAAGAAGGCCCTCCTGAACAGGGGGCTTGACCTGCTGGGCACTCCACTTGACCTTCGACCCCTGGCCTCTCTACTCCTCTCGGCCTCCCCGTCTTCTAGAGACGGCACAAGGCCTACACTCACAGCCGGAGCGGGTCTTGTCACATCATGGAGTGTCATACCCACCTTTCCTGTGTCTGCTGGACCGGCCGTGGACGTGTCCTGACCCCGCCCCCAGACGGCCTTCTCTGGACCCTCGGGTGGTAACTAGGCCACGCTCCCCCCGGTACCACGCCTTCCCCGGGGCGGGACACCACCGAGCCACGCTAAAGCCGATGACGGGTCTTCTGGGAGAGAGACAGCACCTCCTGTCATGGGCAAAATAGACCGTCATTGACTGCGTTTCACTACGCATCTGACCTCTCTTCCTATCTATGCCTCAATCGACGAACTGTCCCTGACGTCCTCCGCATTCACTCCACAAACGTCCGTTCTGGGCGGGGGTGTCTGTCTGCTATGGTATCGACGAATGGGCTGAGTAGTAGTACGCAGGGGGAGGACCTCTCAGGGTGGCGGTCGGCGTAGTGTGGAAACAGTTGCACTCTGTCATCGGGAAGACCTGCTTAATGGTAGCCTGCTCACATCCCGGAAGATTTGGATTCACCTCTACCATGACGGGTCCTACGTCTGTGTTACACTGCGCTTTTCTTCAACCCCAGGCTGATCTCAGCTCTGGTTCATCTACCCGCCGTCCCTCCTTGGACCCGGGAGGACGTGTCCCCACGGGGTCAAACTACATAAGCTGAGCTGCTCCACCAACTTCACGGCCTATGTGAAGCACCGCTCTCCCTCTCTGTGGCACCATCTGCTGGACGGTTCCTGCTCTCTGACTGTCTCTGGCCTTTGGCTCTGGGGGGTCACGTTCTACGGTCGCGTCACTTTGCTCCCCTGCCGCTCGCGCCTTCTGTGGGGCCTCTGGCCCCTTGCAGAAGCCTTGGTCTACCGTTACTAGGGCGTTGCTTATGCTGGTTGCAGTGCCTGGGAATATCGGATGTGACCTGTGCATTGCGCCGGTTGCGGGTGCCTGGGTGACGTTCTTTGACCAAGCACCTCTGATTTGCATGGGTGGTGTGTGTGCGCGGGGGAAGATCAGCTTGTGACCCTTTGCCAGGCTGGGGGAATATCGGACGTGACCCTTAAACACCCTGCACCGTAGGTGGCCGTTGTGACTGGGGGACCTGACGTACGTGTGGTTCTGACCCCTGGGAGCTTTTGACCTTTGACCTTCGGAGTGGTGGGCCTGTTCTCTCTGGATGCTGCCTGTGCTCCCTGCGGCTTGGCATGGCCACAACCCTGGATTCAGTCTACATCGTGGGATTCTCAATATGCTATTTTTCCACGGGGTAGTTGTCTATCTCCGGTGGTATAGCATGGCTGTGTTGTGACTGCGTGCGGGTCATTGTTGACTGTGCCATGTCATGATCACACCAGCCCATTCATCGCTCCCTATTCACCCAGGCTTCCCATCTACACGTGGACTCCTCCCCTGCATGGACTGGACACTCCTCTCTACATTCCTTCACCTGTGGCCATCTGTGAGTCCCTCCACCACACCTCCACACTCATGTTGTGGAGCCTGTCTCTCCTTTCCACCCACATCCCATACTGATATCCACTGATGGTTCTTCTTTCGGCTTTGTCTCTCCTGCTCTAACCTTAACCCTGCTGACCTTGTTTCCATCCTTCCTTAACCCCTACCTCCTTGCCGACCTGTTTACCCTAACCCCAACCCCTCCTACCTCTTACCTAACCATAGGTCCCGCCCTGGTGTCTTTTCTCCCACCCCCCTCCCCCCCTACCTCCTCCTTAGTCTCCTCACCCCAACCCTAGGCCGTTCTCTCTCTTTGTTTCACTATCACCTCCCTTTTGGGCCTATGGTTTCGGTGTCTTCGGCTCTCCCTGGCCTTCCTACTAATTCTAATTTACACACTTTTTTCCTTACAGATCCACTCTGGCACCACTCTAACCCTAACCTGTGTTCCTTTCTCCTTTCACAGTTCCTTGGTCACCTGTCACACACGGTCCATCCATGTTGCCTTCTATGCACACACACACACACACACACATACTCTCTCTCTCTCTCTCTTGTCTCCTCTTTTCCCTAGATGTTTAATTGAGATTACCGATTCTGGTGGGCGCCCAAGGCACAGGGGGGATGACGCTTTTTGTCGTCACCCCTGAGTTCTTGATAGTCCTTAGTCGTAGGACGGCCCTTGACCTGCATAACGTGTTTTATTTCATACTTTGCTACCTGACGAGCTCTGAGGAGAGCGAAACTGCAGTCGTGGCCGGTTAGAACCTCACGATTCCCTGCTTAATGTTGTGGTAGGTGCCAGCAGGAAGGCACCTCCCAGGGAGTGGAGTTCTGCGTTTTTGACTACACCTTTTATTTGCTCGGAAGAGCCCCTCTCTTGCTCTCTCTCTCTCTCACACACCCACACACACGCGTGCTCTCTCTAGCTGTTCTCTCTCTAGCTGTTCTCTCTCTAGCTGTTCTCTCTCTAGCTGTTCTCTCTCTAGCTGTTCTCTCTCTAGCTGTTCTCTCTCTAGCTGATCTCCCTCTATCCGCTCTCCCCTAACTGCTCTCTCTCCCACACACACACACACACACACACCCCCACGCTTTAATTCTGTCTCCCATGCCCTGTCTTCCACATACTCATGTATGTCTGCGGCGCTCTTCCCCAGAGCGCCCTCATTTATTGCATTCATGGCACTCATGTGTCCTGTCCATTAACCCCCCTTTCCTCCCCAGCAGCACGACAAGTGCAGATGTCCTCTACTCATCAAAACCAGGCCCTGGATAGGCTTTTGAATTTTTCAGGCAGGCTCCCCCTAGATTAGGTTAGCTACCGGGCCAAGGTAGGACACGCACTCACACACTCAGGTGCATCCATTCACTCACGCTCATGCCCCATCTCTTGAAGAGGACCCGGATTGGCCTCCACTGGACCATCATCGCCCATCCTGGGGGCTGGACCGTCGGGGACTTGGTCCTCCGCACATAGCCTGTGATCCTCGGTCATAGCCTGTGATCCTCTGTCATCTCTGATGACCGAGCTGTCTCAGCTCCCTCCTTCGGTGATGTGTACTACACATCATCCGGCCCTCACACGGCAACGGGGGGATCTTTGACCCCTCCGGCCGTAGGCCCAGGCTACGGTCCAGCCCACCCCACCACTTCATCTAAAGCAGTCCTGACGTGGCTACGGTTGATTTTCAAGCCGTGGCTACGGTTGATTTTCAAGCCGGCCTCAGGCTTGGACCACGGTTTTACCGGCTCCGCTGCTTTACGAGTCACTCCTCCTGACCGGACTCAGGGGGAGGAGACAGGAGTGACCCCTCCCTTCTCATGCTTCCTACCGACGGAAGAGGTAGACGGCCCTGCTGCTCCACTGGTGAAGAAGATTAGATGGACTACCTCAGCGCGGCACCTCGGCGCTGCGCGCCTCGGATTGGACGAGGGGAACCCCCCTGTGTCTACACTCGGATGTAGCATGTGCTACGGTGGCCGGTCACCTCTGCTACCCACGAGTGAACCTTGACACCCGAGGTCACCTACCTCTCTCGGGGGGAACCTCTCTTGTGGGGACAGAAGACCTCAGAGCACGCTCCTGCTTAGACCCTGTGGTGCGCACACGTCCGTCAGTGGATTCGGGGGTGGTCATCCATGTACCCATCGGTTACTAACGTCCTCTTTAGTGCTTAGGCCTATACTTACCCTGGGCCGCGAGCGCAACAGGGTCTACAGGCCTGGGACCCCTTTGGGGTCCTGGAGGGGGTCTACTCCCCTACCCCCTCTGGTGGAAGATCTACATGGCTCTAGGATACGAGTGCATTTCCCCCTAAGCCTATGCGGGTCGAAGTACTGAACTGCTTGGCGCGGGGGGCATCAGAGATAACAACCTAACCCAGCCAGCGCATGTAGGGCCATGCCGCTGAGGCCCCATTGGGGGGCCACCGAATTACCCCTCAGGGGAACGTCGGATTCCTTGTTGCGTAAGCCCCACCTCTCTCCACGGGCGCTCAGTCCCCACGTGTAACACAGCGTAGTCTGGAAGATGGACGCTTCCCCCTCTCGCGCGCGCTGCAGTCCTCCCTGGGACAGACACGGACTGTGAGTGTTGTCGCTGACGCATTAGCATGCAGACGCAAGAAGATGGTCGTCGTCGTGGGATTCTGGAGAGAGACCGGCCTACAATCGGGGTAGACTCAGCGAGGGAAACGGTGTTGAAACTTCATAAGTGCACGTGACAACTCACGGCCATTTGCTTCATCCTGCCAGATCCTCGCGGTTACATTGGAGACCCAGCGGGCGGGCCAACG
Source organism: Osmerus mordax (assembly GCF_038355195.1). Taxonomy (NCBI): domain Eukaryota; kingdom Metazoa; phylum Chordata; class Actinopteri; order Osmeriformes; family Osmeridae; genus Osmerus; species Osmerus mordax. The sequence continues at coordinate 11,252,275 of NC_090072.1, read as the reverse complement.
AAACGCCTCTTCGGGGTATACGGCTATAGTCCCAAGGGGGACCGGGCCTCGCACGCCCTCTACACTCAACACGTAGGTCAGAATGCCCTTTACCGGCATGGCCCCGATCGAAGCAGTGGGGAGCTCCTCTCCTCACACAAGCTCTCGGGCTGAAGAACAGAGACACTCTGCACCGCACTGACGGTCCAAGGGCCACCCTGCTATAGCCTTGCCCCCACCTATAAACATGCCCCCACAGAAGAAGGCCCTCCTGAACAGGGGGCTTGACCTGCTGGGCACTCCACTTGACCTTCGACCCCTGGCCTCTCTACTCCTCTCGGCCTCCCCGTCTTCTAGAGACGGCACAAGGCCTACACTCACAGCCGGAGCGGGTCTTGTCACATCATGGAGTGTCATACCCACCTTTCCTGTGTCTGCTGGACCGGCCGTGGACGTGTCCTGACCCCGCCCCCAGACGGCCTTCTCTGGACCCTCGGGTGGTAACTAGGCCACGCTCCCCCCGGTACCACGCCTTCCCCGGGGCGGGACACCACCGAGCCACGCTAAAGCCGATGACGGGTCTTCTGGGAGAGAGACAGCACCTCCTGTCATGGGCAAAATAGACCGTCATTGACTGCGTTTCACTACGCATCTGACCTCTCTTCCTATCTATGCCTCAATCGACGAACTGTCCCTGACGTCCTCCGCATTCACTCCACAAACGTCCGTTCTGGGCGGGGGTGTCTGTCTGCTATGGTATCGACGAATGGGCTGAGTAGTAGTACGCAGGGGGAGGACCTCTCAGGGTGGCGGTCGGCGTAGTGTGGAAACAGTTGCACTCTGTCATCGGGAAGACCTGCTTAATGGTAGCCTGCTCACATCCCGGAAGATTTGGATTCACCTCTACCATGACGGGTCCTACGTCTGTGTTACACTGCGCTTTTCTTCAACCCCAGGCTGATCTCAGCTCTGGTTCATCTACCCGCCGTCCCTCCTTGGACCCGGGAGGACGTGTCCCCACGGGGTCAAACTACATAAGCTGAGCTGCTCCACCAACTTCACGGCCTATGTGAAGCACCGCTCTCCCTCTCTGTGGCACCATCTGCTGGACGGTTCCTGCTCTCTGACTGTCTCTGGCCTTTGGCTCTGGGGGGTCACGTTCTACGGTCGCGTCACTTTGCTCCCCTGCCGCTCGCGCCTTCTGTGGGGCCTCTGGCCCCTTGCAGAAGCCTTGGTCTACCGTTACTAGGGCGTTGCTTATGCTGGTTGCAGTGCCTGGGAATATCGGATGTGACCTGTGCATTGCGCCGGTTGCGGGTGCCTGGGTGACGTTCTTTGACCAAGCACCTCTGATTTGCATGGGTGGTGTGTGTGCGCGGGGGAAGATCAGCTTGTGACCCTTTGCCAGGCTGGGGGAATATCGGACGTGACCCTTAAACACCCTGCACCGTAGGTGGCCGTTGTGACTGGGGGACCTGACGTACGTGTGGTTCTGACCCCTGGGAGCTTTTGACCTTTGACCTTCGGAGTGGTGGGCCTGTTCTCTCTGGATGCTGCCTGTGCTCCCTGCGGCTTGGCATGGCCACAACCCTGGATTCAGTCTACATCGTGGGATTCTCAATATGCTATTTTTCCACGGGGTAGTTGTCTATCTCCGGTGGTATAGCATGGCTGTGTTGTGACTGCGTGCGGGTCATTGTTGACTGTGCCATGTCATGATCACACCAGCCCATTCATCGCTCCCTATTCACCCAGGCTTCCCATCTACACGTGGACTCCTCCCCTGCATGGACTGGACACTCCTCTCTACATTCCTTCACCTGTGGCCATCTGTGAGTCCCTCCACCACACCTCCACACTCATGTTGTGGAGCCTGTCTCTCCTTTCCACCCACATCCCATACTGATATCCACTGATGGTTCTTCTTTCGGCTTTGTCTCTCCTGCTCTAACCTTAACCCTGCTGACCTTGTTTCCATCCTTCCTTAACCCCTACCTCCTTGCCGACCTGTTTACCCTAACCCCAACCCCTCCTACCTCTTACCTAACCATAGGTCCCGCCCTGGTGTCTTTTCTCCCACCCCCCTCCCCCCCTACCTCCTCCTTAGTCTCCTCACCCCAACCCTAGGCCGTTCTCTCTCTTTGTTTCACTATCACCTCCCTTTTGGGCCTATGGTTTCGGTGTCTTCGGCTCTCCCTGGCCTTCCTACTAATTCTAATTTACACACTTTTTTCCTTACAGATCCACTCTGGCACCACTCTAACCCTAACCTGTGTTCCTTTCTCCTTTCACAGTTCCTTGGTCACCTGTCACACACGGTCCATCCATGTTGCCTTCTATGCACACACACACACACACACACATACTCTCTCTCTCTCTCTCTTGTCTCCTCTTTTCCCTAGATGTTTAATTGAGATTACCGATTCTGGTGGGCGCCCAAGGCACAGGGGGGATGACGCTTTTTGTCGTCACCCCTGAGTTCTTGATAGTCCTTAGTCGTAGGACGGCCCTTGACCTGCATAACGTGTTTTATTTCATACTTTGCTACCTGACGAGCTCTGAGGAGAGCGAAACTGCAGTCGTGGCCGGTTAGAACCTCACGATTCCCTGCTTAATGTTGTGGTAGGTGCCAGCAGGAAGGCACCTCCCAGGGAGTGGAGTTCTGCGTTTTTGACTACACCTTTTATTTGCTCGGAAGAGCCCCTCTCTTGCTCTCTCTCTCTCTCACACACCCACACACACGCGTGCTCTCTCTAGCTGTTCTCTCTCTAGCTGTTCTCTCTCTAGCTGTTCTCTCTCTAGCTGTTCTCTCTCTAGCTGTTCTCTCTCTAGCTGTTCTCTCTCTAGCTGATCTCCCTCTATCCGCTCTCCCCTAACTGCTCTCTCTCCCACACACACACACACACACACACCCCCACGCTTTAATTCTGTCTCCCATGCCCTGTCTTCCACATACTCATGTATGTCTGCGGCGCTCTTCCCCAGAGCGCCCTCATTTATTGCATTCATGGCACTCATGTGTCCTGTCCATTAACCCCCCTTTCCTCCCCAGCAGCACGACAAGTGCAGATGTCCTCTACTCATCAAAACCAGGCCCTGGATAGGCTTTTGAATTTTTCAGGCAGGCTCCCCCTAGATTAGGTTAGCTACCGGGCCAAGGTAGGACACGCACTCACACACTCAGGTGCATCCATTCACTCACGCTCATGCCCCATCTCTTGAAGAGGACCCGGATTGGCCTCCACTGGACCATCATCGCCCATCCTGGGGGCTGGACCGTCGGGGACTTGGTCCTCCGCACATAGCCTGTGATCCTCGGTCATAGCCTGTGATCCTCTGTCATCTCTGATGACCGAGCTGTCTCAGCTCCCTCCTTCGGTGATGTGTACTACACATCATCCGGCCCTCACACGGCAACGGGGGGATCTTTGACCCCTCCGGCCGTAGGCCCAGGCTACGGTCCAGCCCACCCCACCACTTCATCTAAAGCAGTCCTGACGTGGCTACGGTTGATTTTCAAGCCGTGGCTACGGTTGATTTTCAAGCCGGCCTCAGGCTTGGACCACGGTTTTACCGGCTCCGCTGCTTTACGAGTCACTCCTCCTGACCGGACTCAGGGGGAGGAGACAGGAGTGACCCCTCCCTTCTCATGCTTCCTACCGACGGAAGAGGTAGACGGCCCTGCTGCTCCACTGGTGAAGAAGATTAGATGGACTACCTCAGCGCGGCACCTCGGCGCTGCGCGCCTCGGATTGGACGAGGGGAACCCCCCTGTGTCTACACTCGGATGTAGCATGTGCTACGGTGGCCGGTCACCTCTGCTACCCACGAGTGAACCTTGACACCCGAGGTCACCTACCTCTCTCGGGGGGAACCTCTCTTGTGGGGACAGAAGACCTCAGAGCACGCTCCTGCTTAGACCCTGTGGTGCGCACACGTCCGTCAGTGGATTCGGGGGTGGTCATCCATGTACCCATCGGTTACTAACGTCCTCTTTAGTGCTTAGGCCTATACTTACCCTGGGCCGCGAGCGCAACAGGGTCTACAGGCCTGGGACCCCTTTGGGGTCCTGGAGGGGGTCTACTCCCCTACCCCCTCTGGTGGAAGATCTACATGGCTCTAGGATACGAGTGCATTTCCCCCTAAGCCTATGCGGGTCGAAGTACTGAACTGCTTGGCGCGGGGGGCATCAGAGATAACAACCTAACCCTAACCCTAACCCTAACCCTAACTTGGGCCTACCACCTCATACTCATACCCCACGCGTTTGCATGAACTGCTGATAGTGTGTGTGCATGCTTGTACTGCATGTCTGTGTATATGTATGCATGAATATAATGTACTTTCTCTTTTCTTCCCTCTCCCTCCTCCCCCTCCCATTCCATGCTCACACGTTCCTTTCTGTGCATAAGCACACACACATAATCTCAGGCTTTGCTCACACACATACTCTCACACACTCACACACACATTCTGTCTCTCTCTACTATTCTCTACTGGTCTGTTCCCCTCTCTCTCCTTCTCTAGGCACACACACATATTTTAGGCTTCTCTGTGCATTAAGCACTCACACATAAAGACAAACCCCCCCCCCCCCCCCTCCTTCCACAGGTTTTTCTGGACCCCCTTTCACTAATCCTAACCCATGCTTCTTCTTTTACAGATCTTCTCCTCCCACTTAGCTTGTTCACCACCCTGAGTGTACACACATGCCTCGCACACACACGCGCCCTCCCCCTCTCTCTCTCCCTCTCTACTCTTTTCCCTAGACAATAATTCTGAATACCGCTTCTGGTGGGCTGCCAGGAGGGCACCGGGGTGACCACCATCCTCCTTCTTTGGTGTAGCCTCGAGGTCCCCTGTCAGTCCGTAGCCTAGGATGGCCCTGGTTCCTGCTCATGTTTTATTTCCGTCACCTGACGAGTCCTGGGAGAGGACGAAACCGGTCGTGGCCAGTTAGGACCCCGTATATCCCTGCTTAATTTCTGGCATGGGCCCGGCAGGAGGCACCGCCCAGGGAATGGAGTCCTGCGTTTTTGACTACAACTTTTATTTGCTCTAACAGGAGCGCCTCTCTCTATATCTCTCTCACCCCACTCCCACCACTATTGTCTGCATGGCTTTATCTTCATCGCACTCATGTGCAGTGAGGACAGGGCTATGACACTCATGTATCTTGTTTATTAACCCCTTCCTTCCACAGCCCTGCATTTCCTTGGGGTCCTCCCCACATCTGCACCCGGGATCGGTATAGATTCTTAACTTTCCAGGTAGAACCTTTTTTAGCTTTTCAGATTTAGTTAGCTGCCCGGTCAAGGTAGGACACGCACTCACACACTCAGTTGCACCTCATATGTCCACACAGGCCCTTTATTTAATTTCTATCTATCCCTCCTGCGTTCCTCGGGTACTCCCCCTAGACGCCTGCATATTTCTCCCTTTCTTGCCCTCCTCCGCGTACCTCAACCCAACCGTCACCATCCCATAGGCTGACCTACTGTGATTTAATGGGGTGGAATAGCCCCCCTGTCACCTATCCTAACCCCAACCTGGGAGGGTCTACGCCTAAACTTAACCGTAAAGCTGACCTACTGTGACTTAATGGGCCAGGATAGCCCTCCTGTCACTTATCCTAACCCCAACCTGGGAGGGTCTACGCCTAAAACTTAACCAGACGACTGACCTGCTGTGACTTAATGGGGTGAGATAGCCCCCCTGTCACTTACCCTAACCCCAACCTGGGAGGGTCTACGCCTAAAACTTAACCGGAAGGCTTACCTACTGTGACTTTAAGGGGGTAGGATAACCCCCCTGTCACTTATCCTAACCCCAACCTGGGAGGGCCTACGCCTAAAACTTAACCGGACGACTAACCTACCGTGACTTAATGGGGTGGGATAGCCCCCCTGTCACTTATCCTAACCCCAACCTGGGGGGGGTCTACGCTTAAAACTTGACCGTTGCTTCCCCCCAGTGGGTTTATCTCTGATCACTGGGCCACCTCACTGAGTCATTTTTTCTAACCCCAACCAGTGAGAGTTCACGCCTAAGCGGGTCGAAGCACGAAACTGCTGGGCTCGAGGGATCATCAGACATCAAACCTGATTTATAATCTGAGGATGTGTACCTTGACCCCTTTGGGATCGGGACTCTAAGGATCAATACCATAGTTGGAATAATAACTCGGTTTCAAACAATTTATGACTTTTATATACTCTGATGGTGTTTACTTTGTCCCCAGGTGGACAGAGACCCTCCAGATATTAACTTCTACTAACTACAAGGGGCCTTTCTGACCCTGAGCATGCTTCCGCATTGACCCTGCTACCTGAACATGTCAAGTGGATACGGAGACGGCTATCCATGTGCTCGACCTATACTTATATATTATGCATTGTTTCTTACTGTATGTTTATATATTACTGTCCCTCTGGGTGCTCCTCACTCACCTTGTGTCGGGTGGCGAGCACTTCAGGGGTTACCCGGCCTGGGTTCCCCTCGGGGTTCCTAGAGGGGCCTAGCCCCTGTTCGGATGTGGTGGATGACTCAGCATTGGCATAGCGTGTGCCTCAGTCCTGAGCCTAAGTGGGTCGAAGTACCGAACTACTGGGCTCGGGGGATTTTCAGACGTCAAACCTAACCCGCCGGAGCATACAAGGCTGTGATCTGAATCCACATCAGGATGCCACCAATTTACCTGCCTGTTATATTGGGACCACTAACTTGTTCGCACCGTCTCCCTCCACTAGCGATCCAACCCTTTCATGCAACACCTCCTAGCTGGGCACGGGGATATGCCCCTCTAATTTGTGCATGGCAGATCTCCAGTCAGAGACATGGAACTAGATGTGCTGAGACTTCCGTTGGGAAACATTTTTTGGAGATGAGACCGGCCGCACACTGGGTTGATGTGGCGAGGGTACTGGTTTTATATGATGTACCCGCATGTGATTAAAACTCGCAGCCATGTACATTGCTTCTCCTGATTCTCGCGGTGTGACTAGAGACCTACCGGGCGGGCCTTCGCTCTTTTTCACGAGGAACCCAGGTTATGTATCAGAACGTCGCATTTTGGGTCCATCTCACGCCGTTTAGCATGCTTAGCTTAGCATTGTTAGCCTAGCCCGACGCGTTATTCGGTAGGTTTAACATGACCCACACGTTTTTTGCTTACTTAGACGTTTTTGTTAGCTTAGCATAACCTAGCTTAGCCTAGCTTAGCATTATTAGCCTTTACCCAATTCGCTAGTTTGCATGTTAGTTATGATCTATATCGTTTTTTGACCAATCTAGACGGTTTTTGTTAACTTAGCCTAGCTTAGCATTGTTAGCCTTTACCCAACTCACTAATTTGCATGTTAGACATGGTCTATATCGGTTTTTGACCAAATTGGATGGTTTTTGTTAGCTTAGCCTAGCTTAGCATTGTTAGCCTAACCTAGCTTTGTTAGCCTAGCCCCTCAATTTCTGCCGCTTAGCGTTTGTCCACACGGTTCACGTCGATTAGATTGGTTTTGTTAGCTTAACCCTACTTAGCATTGTTAGCCTAACCTGACCTCATATTAGAAATCCAGTGGTTCGGGTTAGTTCAGCACTTTGCTCACGCTTTTGAGGCTCCCGTACCTGGTTCCTACTTATATAAGCCCCTAGGTTAGCCGAGCCCCCCTTCACTGGGGCGCTCTACTCCTGGTGGGCACTCTAGTCAGTTACCTTCAACCCGAGGCCTATCATCTCCGTCTCTCTGGTGTCCCTCCCTGCAACCAGGTTTAGTGGGGACACCCACACGCTAGTTGGGACTTGGGGCTCTCTCACATCATGGAGTGTGATCCCCCTCCCTGTGTTTAGTTTGGTTTTTTGAGTACCCGGACACCGTCACCTCTATCAGGGTTCGCCTCCCCTGGATACACTTAGGTGCTCTGACTGGGACCCCCCATTCTCTACCTGATCTGGATGGTATCGCCTGTTAGACACAAATAAATCTGATGTGGAGCCTTCTGGGAGAAGATACAATACACTTGTTTTGGATTTAAAGACCTCCATTGATCGCGTACGCGCGTCTGGACTTCTCCTCCAGACCTGGGTCCACAATACAAACTGTCCCTAATGTCCCCTGCATTCACAACATTCTCACCTAGAAGACCGTGGATGTGTTGGCTGGGGCTTCGACTAATTGACCTTACCAGCTCGCACAGTGGGGGGACCGCTTAGGGGGTGTGGATTTAGTATGGAGCCAGAATGGCCCCCATCAGACTGTCCGTGGAATGGTAGACCTTCCTACTCAGCCTGCCACAGCCGGTGGAGTTTGATTAGCTTGATATTTTCCCTCTAGCCTTTAGCCCGATTCCCCTTAAGCAGCCTCCTATCCTTATCTTACTACCATGAATGGACCTAGGTTGTGTTGCATGACGCTCGGCTCCTGGTTCAACTGGCCTCCTCGGCCAATCACCCACCGGGAGCCTCCTGACGCCCAATGGCAGAGTCAGAGGACATGGCTCAACAGCAGCAAGTCAACCTAGCATGCGGAAGCCACTACTCAGAGTTTATTCACATCTAATAGCCTACGTATTTCTAGTTTTTGCTCTCCTTATTTGGATTCACATCCACGGACACTGAGGCCTGGACCGGTACTAAGGGCTATCACCGTGTGTTGGCCACCTGGGGATGTTCCTTTTATACATTCCCTCACTCCCACACGTGACGATGGAGCCCCAACCGCGTCACCCCCCTCACCACATGTGGAGAAGAATGAAGTGGACGCTACGGCCTGTATTGTCACAATACACATCCCTGTACAACTGCAGAGGTTGTGACCAGGTGACATCTACCCACAGAGGTGATTTTACCTGTGGCTGTGCCATTAGGTTTCCTGTGGAGTGGCGCCCTCACGCCTATTTTGTGTTTACACACCACTCTATGTGGTCATCTTCCTGGAGGGATTACACTGGAGACCAAGAAAAAGTGTATGCCACGGCCTGTACTCTCCAAATACACATCCCTGTACGGCTACAGAAGTTGTGACCAGGTGACATCTACCCACAGAGCTGTTTTTACCTGTGGCTATGCCATTAGGTTACCTGTGGAGTGGCGCCTTGACGCCTACTTTGTGTATACACACCACCTTTTGTGGTCATCTTCCTGGAGGGATTACGCTGGAGATCACCATATAGACTGGACCACATTTTTTCACACACATATGGATTTAGGCCTACTCTCTACTCTAGGAATCTAGACTGTTCTGTCCATTGAGGCCTAGGCCGGTGTCTTGATGAGTATCTTGTTCACTGGCTAATACCATAATCTCTGGACCACTTGGACTCACTGCGGGGCGTTTCACCCTCAGCGGTGATCTTGGTCTTGGGCCCTGTCATGGGGTTTTGGCCTTGGGTGACTGCCTGGGGTGGCTGTTGACATCAGGTATATCGGATGTGACCCTGGTGTCTTGCCTACCGGCTGTCATCTGTCAGGGCATGGATTAGGCACCATGGTCTGCATTGATGATTGGGGAATATCGGATGTGACCTCGACCACTTTGCGGACTCTGGTGGTCTGAGTTGTGTTGCTGTCCAGAGTAGGGATGTGCTTGTGTGACGTGGTTTCTCTGTGAGACGGCTGGCTCTAGGCCTCTGGATTATGTTGGTCGTGACCTCTATGGTGATTCTTAGTCTGAGAGCTGCTTTTATCACGTTTCTGTCACTGTTTTTTAGATACTTTGGCCATCCTTAGATTATCTTGGAGTCCTAATTTTACCTTGGAACGTTCTGGTTTTGCCTTTTATTCTAAGGATTTATTATATAATATATTATATTATATTAATAGGGATAATATTAGTTTACTGTTTACTGCTAATGTGTAGTCCAGTCCCTTATTGCTGCTCAACATAATAATTTTTTCGCCTGTACCTACACCCTGTTGTAGTGACCACGGACGCGCAGGGGCTTCCCTGGGATTTCCTCTCAGTGACGTCACCGCAGCAGGTCGTTCTTCTGCGGCAGCTATTTTTCACATAACGTAACAGTGCAGACCGGTTCTACACCTGTGTAAAACGTGATTCGTTTTTTCCCCTACACTCTGAGGATTGTACCACTCTACTGCCTCTTGGTTTGGAATTTTTTCTCATCTCCAAGTCTCCGTTTTCTGCTACCGAACGGCGTTGCTAGTTTTGCAGTGTTTGTTTACATTGGACTTGGCTGCACGTCCCGGTTCGCCACGTCAATCACGGACCTTACACTCCAATGGCAAGTGACATGATTTGGAGATCCCGCCCCTTGACGTCCTCTCTCCAAAAACTTTTTTCTTCGCCGTCACTAATACTCCGGTATTAATAAGCCTGTGTGTTCGTTTGAGACTGTGACTGCCGACCGGAGCTGCGTGATCGTAAGACCATTTCCCACCCCTCAATAATTTTTCTAACTTGCTTTTGCCGTTCATAAATTGTTTATCTAGTTTTTTATCGAATTATTAGCTTGTTTTGTGCCATATTCAGTACCATGCTGTGAACGCATGCGTGCTAGCGGACCTGTTGCTAACTAGCCCACTTGTTTTTTGCCCATGAACGCACCTGCTGCTACCACGCGCTGCAAGCATCCATCTTAGGATCTCCCATCTCACCTTCACTTCTCCATCTTCTGGGGCCATATGTAAGTTTTTCTTTCTAGTCTAGTTTGGTTGATTGATTTAATAGGGTGCATTTATTAATAACTTGGGCCTACCACCTCATACTCATACCCCACGCGTTTGCATGAACTGCTGATAGTGTGTGTGCATGCTTGTACTGCATGTCTGTGTATATGTATGCATGAATATAATGTACTTTCTCTTTTCTTCCCTCTCCCTCCTCCCCCTCCCATTCCATGCTCACACGTTCCTTTCTGTGCATAAGCACACACACATAATCTCAGGCTTTGCTCACACACATACTCTCACACACTCACACACACATTCTGTCTCTCTCTACTATTCTCTACTGGTCTGTTCCCCTCTCTCTCCTTCTCTAGGCACACACACATATTTTAGGCTTCTCTGTGCATTAAGCACTCACACATAAAGACAAACCCCCCCCCCCCCCCCTCCTTCCACAGGTTTTTCTGGACCCCCTTTCACTAATCCTAACCCATGCTTCTTCTTTTACAGATCTTCTCCTCCCACTTAGCTTGTTCACCACCCTGAGTGTACACACATGCCTCGCACACACACGCGCCCTCCCCCTCTCTCTCTCCCTCTCTACTCTTTTCCCTAGACAATAATTCTGAATACCGCTTCTGGTGGGCTGCCAGGAGGGCACCGGGGTGACCACCATCCTCCTTCTTTGGTGTAGCCTCGAGGTCCCCTGTCAGTCCGTAGCCTAGGATGGCCCTGGTTCCTGCTCATGTTTTATTTCCGTCACCTGACGAGTCCTGGGAGAGGACGAAACCGGTCGTGGCCAGTTAGGACCCCGTATATCCCTGCTTAATTTCTGGCATGGGCCCGGCAGGAGGCACCGCCCAGGGAATGGAGTCCTGCGTTTTTGACTACAACTTTTATTTGCTCTAACAGGAGCGCCTCTCTCTATATCTCTCTCACCCCACTCCCACCACTATTGTCTGCATGGCTTTATCTTCATCGCACTCATGTGCAGTGAGGACAGGGCTATGACACTCATGTATCTTGTTTATTAACCCCTTCCTTCCACAGCCCTGCATTTCCTTGGGGTCCTCCCCACATCTGCACCCGGGATCGGTATAGATTCTTAACTTTCCAGGTAGAACCTTTTTTAGCTTTTCAGATTTAGTTAGCTGCCCGGTCAAGGTAGGACACGCACTCACACACTCAGTTGCACCTCATATGTCCACACAGGCCCTTTATTTAATTTCTATCTATCCCTCCTGCGTTCCTCGGGTACTCCCCCTAGACGCCTGCATATTTCTCCCTTTCTTGCCCTCCTCCGCGTACCTCAACCCAACCGTCACCATCCCATAGGCTGACCTACTGTGATTTAATGGGGTGGAATAGCCCCCCTGTCACCTATCCTAACCCCAACCTGGGAGGGTCTACGCCTAAACTTAACCGTAAAGCTGACCTACTGTGACTTAATGGGCCAGGATAGCCCTCCTGTCACTTATCCTAACCCCAACCTGGGAGGGTCTACGCCTAAAACTTAACCAGACGACTGACCTGCTGTGACTTAATGGGGTGAGATAGCCCCCCTGTCACTTACCCTAACCCCAACCTGGGAGGGTCTACGCCTAAAACTTAACCGGAAGGCTTACCTACTGTGACTTTAAGGGGGTAGGATAACCCCCCTGTCACTTATCCTAACCCCAACCTGGGAGGGCCTACGCCTAAAACTTAACCGGACGACTAACCTACCGTGACTTAATGGGGTGGGATAGCCCCCCTGTCACTTATCCTAACCCCAACCTGGGGGGGGTCTACGCTTAAAACTTGACCGTTGCTTCCCCCCAGTGGGTTTATCTCTGATCACTGGGCCACCTCACTGAGTCATTTTTTCTAACCCCAACCAGTGAGAGTTCACGCCTAAGCGGGTCGAAGCACGAAACTGCTGGGCTCGAGGGATCATCAGACATCAAACCTGATTTATAATCTGAGGATGTGTACCTTGACCCCTTTGGGATCGGGACTCTAAGGATCAATACCATAGTTGGAATAATAACTCGGTTTCAAACAATTTATGACTTTTATATACTCTGATGGTGTTTACTTTGTCCCCAGGTGGACAGAGACCCTCCAGATATTAACTTCTACTAACTACAAGGGGCCTTTCTGACCCTGAGCATGCTTCCGCATTGACCCTGCTACCTGAACATGTCAAGTGGATACGGAGACGGCTATCCATGTGCTCGACCTATACTTATATATTATGCATTGTTTCTTACTGTATGTTTATATATTACTGTCCCTCTGGGTGCTCCTCACTCACCTTGTGTCGGGTGGCGAGCACTTCAGGGGTTACCCGGCCTGGGTTCCCCTCGGGGTTCCTAGAGGGGCCTAGCCCCTGTTCGGATGTGGTGGATGACTCAGCATTGGCATAGCGTGTGCCTCAGTCCTGAGCCTAAGTGGGTCGAAGTACCGAACTACTGGGCTCGGGGGATTTTCAGACGTCAAACCTAACCCGCCGGAGCATACAAGGCTGTGATCTGAATCCACATCAGGATGCCACCAATTTACCTGCCTGTTATATTGGGACCACTAACTTGTTCGCACCGTCTCCCTCCACTAGCGATCCAACCCTTTCATGCAACACCTCCTAGCTGGGCACGGGGATATGCCCCTCTAATTTGTGCATGGCAGATCTCCAGTCAGAGACATGGAACTAGATGTGCTGAGACTTCCGTTGGGAAACATTTTTTGGAGATGAGACCGGCCGCACACTGGGTTGATGTGGCGAGGGTACTGGTTTTATATGATGTACCCGCATGTGATTAAAACTCGCAGCCATGTACATTGCTTCTCCTGATTCTCGCGGTGTGACTAGAGACCTACCGGGCGGGCCTTCGCTCTTTTTCACGAGGAACCCAGGTTATGTATCAGAACGTCGCATTTTGGGTCCATCTCACGCCGTTTAGCATGCTTAGCTTAGCATTGTTAGCCTAGCCCGACGCGTTATTCGGTAGGTTTAACATGACCCACACGTTTTTTGCTTACTTAGACGTTTTTGTTAGCTTAGCATAACCTAGCTTAGCCTAGCTTAGCATTATTAGCCTTTACCCAATTCGCTAGTTTGCATGTTAGTTATGATCTATATCGTTTTTTGACCAATCTAGACGGTTTTTGTTAACTTAGCCTAGCTTAGCATTGTTAGCCTTTACCCAACTCACTAATTTGCATGTTAGACATGGTCTATATCGGTTTTTGACCAAATTGGATGGTTTTTGTTAGCTTAGCCTAGCTTAGCATTGTTAGCCTAACCTAGCTTTGTTAGCCTAGCCCCTCAATTTCTGCCGCTTAGCGTTTGTCCACACGGTTCACGTCGATTAGATTGGTTTTGTTAGCTTAACCCTACTTAGCATTGTTAGCCTAACCTGACCTCATATTAGAAATCCAGTGGTTCGGGTTAGTTCAGCACTTTGCTCACGCTTTTGAGGCTCCCGTACCTGGTTCCTACTTATATAAGCCCCTAGGTTAGCCGAGCCCCCCTTCACTGGGGCGCTCTACTCCTGGTGGGCACTCTAGTCAGTTACCTTCAACCCGAGGCCTATCATCTCCGTCTCTCTGGTGTCCCTCCCTGCAACCAGGTTTAGTGGGGACACCCACACGCTAGTTGGGACTTGGGGCTCTCTCACATCATGGAGTGTGATCCCCCTCCCTGTGTTTAGTTTGGTTTTTTGAGTACCCGGACACCGTCACCTCTATCAGGGTTCGCCTCCCCTGGATACACTTAGGTGCTCTGACTGGGACCCCCCATTCTCTACCTGATCTGGATGGTATCGCCTGTTAGACACAAATAAATCTGATGTGGAGCCTTCTGGGAGAAGATACAATACACTTGTTTTGGATTTAAAGACCTCCATTGATCGCGTACGCGCGTCTGGACTTCTCCTCCAGACCTGGGTCCACAATACAAACTGTCCCTAATGTCCCCTGCATTCACAACATTCTCACCTAGAAGACCGTGGATGTGTTGGCTGGGGCTTCGACTAATTGACCTTACCAGCTCGCACAGTGGGGGGACCGCTTAGGGGGTGTGGATTTAGTATGGAGCCAGAATGGCCCCCATCAGACTGTCCGTGGAATGGTAGACCTTCCTACTCAGCCTGCCACAGCCGGTGGAGTTTGATTAGCTTGATATTTTCCCTCTAGCCTTTAGCCCGATTCCCCTTAAGCAGCCTCCTATCCTTATCTTACTACCATGAATGGACCTAGGTTGTGTTGCATGACGCTCGGCTCCTGGTTCAACTGGCCTCCTCGGCCAATCACCCACCGGGAGCCTCCTGACGCCCAATGGCAGAGTCAGAGGACATGGCTCAACAGCAGCAAGTCAACCTAGCATGCGGAAGCCACTACTCAGAGTTTATTCACATCTAATAGCCTACGTATTTCTAGTTTTTGCTCTCCTTATTTGGATTCACATCCACGGACACTGAGGCCTGGACCGGTACTAAGGGCTATCACCGTGTGTTGGCCACCTGGGGATGTTCCTTTTATACATTCCCTCACTCCCACACGTGACGATGGAGCCCCAACCGCGTCACCCCCCTCACCACATGTGGAGAAGAATGAAGTGGACGCTACGGCCTGTATTGTCACAATACACATCCCTGTACAACTGCAGAGGTTGTGACCAGGTGACATCTACCCACAGAGGTGATTTTACCTGTGGCTGTGCCATTAGGTTTCCTGTGGAGTGGCGCCCTCACGCCTATTTTGTGTTTACACACCACTCTATGTGGTCATCTTCCTGGAGGGATTACACTGGAGACCAAGAAAAAGTGTATGCCACGGCCTGTACTCTCCAAATACACATCCCTGTACGGCTACAGAAGTTGTGACCAGGTGACATCTACCCACAGAGCTGTTTTTACCTGTGGCTATGCCATTAGGTTACCTGTGGAGTGGCGCCTTGACGCCTACTTTGTGTATACACACCACCTTTTGTGGTCATCTTCCTGGAGGGATTACGCTGGAGATCACCATATAGACTGGACCACATTTTTTCACACACATATGGATTTAGGCCTACTCTCTACTCTAGGAATCTAGACTGTTCTGTCCATTGAGGCCTAGGCCGGTGTCTTGATGAGTATCTTGTTCACTGGCTAATACCATAATCTCTGGACCACTTGGACTCACTGCGGGGCGTTTCACCCTCAGCGGTGATCTTGGTCTTGGGCCCTGTCATGGGGTTTTGGCCTTGGGTGACTGCCTGGGGTGGCTGTTGACATCAGGTATATCGGATGTGACCCTGGTGTCTTGCCTACCGGCTGTCATCTGTCAGGGCATGGATTAGGCACCATGGTCTGCATTGATGATTGGGGAATATCGGATGTGACCTCGACCACTTTGCGGACTCTGGTGGTCTGAGTTGTGTTGCTGTCCAGAGTAGGGATGTGCTTGTGTGACGTGGTTTCTCTGTGAGACGGCTGGCTCTAGGCCTCTGGATTATGTTGGTCGTGACCTCTATGGTGATTCTTAGTCTGAGAGCTGCTTTTATCACGTTTCTGTCACTGTTTTTTAGATACTTTGGCCATCCTTAGATTATCTTGGAGTCCTAATTTTACCTTGGAACGTTCTGGTTTTGCCTTTTATTCTAAGGATTTATTATATAATATATTATATTATATTAATAGGGATAATATTAGTTTACTGTTTACTGCTAATGTGTAGTCCAGTCCCTTATTGCTGCTCAACATAATAATTTTTTCGCCTGTACCTACACCCTGTTGTAGTGACCACGGACGCGCAGGGGCTTCCCTGGGATTTCCTCTCAGTGACGTCACCGCAGCAGGTCGTTCTTCTGCGGCAGCTATTTTTCACATAACGTAACAGTGCAGACCGGTTCTACACCTGTGTAAAACGTGATTCGTTTTTTCCCCTACACTCTGAGGATTGTACCACTCTACTGCCTCTTGGTTTGGAATTTTTTCTCATCTCCAAGTCTCCGTTTTCTGCTACCGAACGGCGTTGCTAGTTTTGCAGTGTTTGTTTACATTGGACTTGGCTGCACGTCCCGGTTCGCCACGTCAATCACGGACCTTACACTCCAATGGCAAGTGACATGATTTGGAGATCCCGCCCCTTGACGTCCTCTCTCCAAAAACTTTTTTCTTCGCCGTCACTAATACTCCGGTATTAATAAGCCTGTGTGTTCGTTTGAGACTGTGACTGCCGACCGGAGCTGCGTGATCGTAAGACCATTTCCCACCCCTCAATAATTTTTCTAACTTGCTTTTGCCGTTCATAAATTGTTTATCTAGTTTTTTATCGAATTATTAGCTTGTTTTGTGCCATATTCAGTACCATGCTGTGAACGCATGCGTGCTAGCGGACCTGTTGCTAACTAGCCCACTTGTTTTTTGCCCATGAACGCACCTGCTGCTACCACGCGCTGCAAGCATCCATCTTAGGATCTCCCATCTCACCTTCACTTCTCCATCTTCTGGGGCCATATGTAAGTTTTTCTTTCTAGTCTAGTTTGGTTGATTGATTTAATAGGGTGCATTTATTAATAACTTGGGCCTACCACCTCATACTCATACCCCACGCGTTTGCATGAACTGCTGATAGTGTGTGTGCATGCTTGTACTGCATGTCTGTGTATATGTATGCATGAATATAATGTACTTTCTCTTTTCTTCCCTCTCCCTCCTCCCCCTCCCATTCCATGCTCACACGTTCCTTTCTGTGCATAAGCACACACACATAATCTCAGGCTTTGCTCACACACATACTCTCACACACTCACACACACATTCTGTCTCTCTCTACTATTCTCTACTGGTCTGTTCCCCTCTCTCTCCTTCTCTAGGCACACACACATATTTTAGGCTTCTCTGTGCATTAAGCACTCACACATAAAGACAAACCCCCCCCCCCCCCCCTCCTTCCACAGGTTTTTCTGGACCCCCTTTCACTAATCCTAACCCATGCTTCTTCTTTTACAGATCTTCTCCTCCCACTTAGCTTGTTCACCACCCTGAGTGTACACACATGCCTCGCACACACACGCGCCCTCCCCCTCTCTCTCTCCCTCTCTACTCTTTTCCCTAGACAATAATTCTGAATACCGCTTCTGGTGGGCTGCCAGGAGGGCACCGGGGTGACCACCATCCTCCTTCTTTGGTGTAGCCTCGAGGTCCCCTGTCAGTCCGTAGCCTAGGATGGCCCTGGTTCCTGCTCATGTTTTATTTCCGTCACCTGACGAGTCCTGGGAGAGGACGAAACCGGTCGTGGCCAGTTAGGACCCCGTATATCCCTGCTTAATTTCTGGCATGGGCCCGGCAGGAGGCACCGCCCAGGGAATGGAGTCCTGCGTTTTTGACTACAACTTTTATTTGCTCTAACAGGAGCGCCTCTCTCTATATCTCTCTCACCCCACTCCCACCACTATTGTCTGCATGGCTTTATCTTCATCGCACTCATGTGCAGTGAGGACAGGGCTATGACACTCATGTATCTTGTTTATTAACCCCTTCCTTCCACAGCCCTGCATTTCCTTGGGGTCCTCCCCACATCTGCACCCGGGATCGGTATAGATTCTTAACTTTCCAGGTAGAACCTTTTTTAGCTTTTCAGATTTAGTTAGCTGCCCGGTCAAGGTAGGACACGCACTCACACACTCAGTTGCACCTCATATGTCCACACAGGCCCTTTATTTAATTTCTATCTATCCCTCCTGCGTTCCTCGGGTACTCCCCCTAGACGCCTGCATATTTCTCCCTTTCTTGCCCTCCTCCGCGTACCTCAACCCAACCGTCACCATCCCATAGGCTGACCTACTGTGATTTAATGGGGTGGAATAGCCCCCCTGTCACCTATCCTAACCCCAACCTGGGAGGGTCTACGCCTAAACTTAACCGTAAAGCTGACCTACTGTGACTTAATGGGCCAGGATAGCCCTCCTGTCACTTATCCTAACCCCAACCTGGGAGGGTCTACGCCTAAAACTTAACCAGACGACTGACCTGCTGTGACTTAATGGGGTGAGATAGCCCCCCTGTCACTTACCCTAACCCCAACCTGGGAGGGTCTACGCCTAAAACTTAACCGGAAGGCTTACCTACTGTGACTTTAAGGGGGTAGGATAACCCCCCTGTCACTTATCCTAACCCCAACCTGGGAGGGCCTACGCCTAAAACTTAACCGGACGACTAACCTACCGTGACTTAATGGGGTGGGATAGCCCCCCTGTCACTTATCCTAACCCCAACCTGGGGGGGGTCTACGCTTAAAACTTGACCGTTGCTTCCCCCCAGTGGGTTTATCTCTGATCACTGGGCCACCTCACTGAGTCATTTTTTCTAACCCCAACCAGTGAGAGTTCACGCCTAAGCGGGTCGAAGCACGAAACTGCTGGGCTCGAGGGATCATCAGACATCAAACCTGATTTATAATCTGAGGATGTGTACCTTGACCCCTTTGGGATCGGGACTCTAAGGATCAATACCATAGTTGGAATAATAACTCGGTTTCAAACAATTTATGACTTTTATATACTCTGATGGTGTTTACTTTGTCCCCAGGTGGACAGAGACCCTCCAGATATTAACTTCTACTAACTACAAGGGGCCTTTCTGACCCTGAGCATGCTTCCGCATTGACCCTGCTACCTGAACATGTCAAGTGGATACGGAGACGGCTATCCATGTGCTCGACCTATACTTATATATTATGCATTGTTTCTTACTGTATGTTTATATATTACTGTCCCTCTGGGTGCTCCTCACTCACCTTGTGTCGGGTGGCGAGCACTTCAGGGGTTACCCGGCCTGGGTTCCCCTCGGGGTTCCTAGAGGGGCCTAGCCCCTGTTCGGATGTGGTGGATGACTCAGCATTGGCATAGCGTGTGCCTCAGTCCTGAGCCTAAGTGGGTCGAAGTACCGAACTACTGGGCTCGGGGGATTTTCAGACGTCAAACCTAACCCGCCGGAGCATACAAGGCTGTGATCTGAATCCACATCAGGATGCCACCAATTTACCTGCCTGTTATATTGGGACCACTAACTTGTTCGCACCGTCTCCCTCCACTAGCGATCCAACCCTTTCATGCAACACCTCCTAGCTGGGCACGGGGATATGCCCCTCTAATTTGTGCATGGCAGATCTCCAGTCAGAGACATGGAACTAGATGTGCTGAGACTTCCGTTGGGAAACATTTTTTGGAGATGAGACCGGCCGCACACTGGGTTGATGTGGCGAGGGTACTGGTTTTATATGATGTACCCGCATGTGATTAAAACTCGCAGCCATGTACATTGCTTCTCCTGATTCTCGCGGTGTGACTAGAGACCTACCGGGCGGGCCTTCGCTCTTTTTCACGAGGAACCCAGGTTATGTATCAGAACGTCGCATTTTGGGTCCATCTCACGCCGTTTAGCATGCTTAGCTTAGCATTGTTAGCCTAGCCCGACGCGTTATTCGGTAGGTTTAACATGACCCACACGTTTTTTGCTTACTTAGACGTTTTTGTTAGCTTAGCATAACCTAGCTTAGCCTAGCTTAGCATTATTAGCCTTTACCCAATTCGCTAGTTTGCATGTTAGTTATGATCTATATCGTTTTTTGACCAATCTAGACGGTTTTTGTTAACTTAGCCTAGCTTAGCATTGTTAGCCTTTACCCAACTCACTAATTTGCATGTTAGACATGGTCTATATCGGTTTTTGACCAAATTGGATGGTTTTTGTTAGCTTAGCCTAGCTTAGCATTGTTAGCCTAACCTAGCTTTGTTAGCCTAGCCCCTCAATTTCTGCCGCTTAGCGTTTGTCCACACGGTTCACGTCGATTAGATTGGTTTTGTTAGCTTAACCCTACTTAGCATTGTTAGCCTAACCTGACCTCATATTAGAAATCCAGTGGTTCGGGTTAGTTCAGCACTTTGCTCACGCTTTTGAGGCTCCCGTACCTGGTTCCTACTTATATAAGCCCCTAGGTTAGCCGAGCCCCCCTTCACTGGGGCGCTCTACTCCTGGTGGGCACTCTAGTCAGTTACCTTCAACCCGAGGCCTATCATCTCCGTCTCTCTGGTGTCCCTCCCTGCAACCAGGTTTAGTGGGGACACCCACACGCTAGTTGGGACTTGGGGCTCTCTCACATCATGGAGTGTGATCCCCCTCCCTGTGTTTAGTTTGGTTTTTTGAGTACCCGGACACCGTCACCTCTATCAGGGTTCGCCTCCCCTGGATACACTTAGGTGCTCTGACTGGGACCCCCCATTCTCTACCTGATCTGGATGGTATCGCCTGTTAGACACAAATAAATCTGATGTGGAGCCTTCTGGGAGAAGATACAATACACTTGTTTTGGATTTAAAGACCTCCATTGATCGCGTACGCGCGTCTGGACTTCTCCTCCAGACCTGGGTCCACAATACAAACTGTCCCTAATGTCCCCTGCATTCACAACATTCTCACCTAGAAGACCGTGGATGTGTTGGCTGGGGCTTCGACTAATTGACCTTACCAGCTCGCACAGTGGGGGGACCGCTTAGGGGGTGTGGATTTAGTATGGAGCCAGAATGGCCCCCATCAGACTGTCCGTGGAATGGTAGACCTTCCTACTCAGCCTGCCACAGCCGGTGGAGTTTGATTAGCTTGATATTTTCCCTCTAGCCTTTAGCCCGATTCCCCTTAAGCAGCCTCCTATCCTTATCTTACTACCATGAATGGACCTAGGTTGTGTTGCATGACGCTCGGCTCCTGGTTCAACTGGCCTCCTCGGCCAATCACCCACCGGGAGCCTCCTGACGCCCAATGGCAGAGTCAGAGGACATGGCTCAACAGCAGCAAGTCAACCTAGCATGCGGAAGCCACTACTCAGAGTTTATTCACATCTAATAGCCTACGTATTTCTAGTTTTTGCTCTCCTTATTTGGATTCACATCCACGGACACTGAGGCCTGGACCGGTACTAAGGGCTATCACCGTGTGTTGGCCACCTGGGGATGTTCCTTTTATACATTCCCTCACTCCCACACGTGACGATGGAGCCCCAACCGCGTCACCCCCCTCACCACATGTGGAGAAGAATGAAGTGGACGCTACGGCCTGTATTGTCACAATACACATCCCTGTACAACTGCAGAGGTTGTGACCAGGTGACATCTACCCACAGAGGTGATTTTACCTGTGGCTGTGCCATTAGGTTTCCTGTGGAGTGGCGCCCTCACGCCTATTTTGTGTTTACACACCACTCTATGTGGTCATCTTCCTGGAGGGATTACACTGGAGACCAAGAAAAAGTGTATGCCACGGCCTGTACTCTCCAAATACACATCCCTGTACGGCTACAGAAGTTGTGACCAGGTGACATCTACCCACAGAGCTGTTTTTACCTGTGGCTATGCCATTAGGTTACCTGTGGAGTGGCGCCTTGACGCCTACTTTGTGTATACACACCACCTTTTGTGGTCATCTTCCTGGAGGGATTACGCTGGAGATCACCATATAGACTGGACCACATTTTTTCACACACATATGGATTTAGGCCTACTCTCTACTCTAGGAATCTAGACTGTTCTGTCCATTGAGGCCTAGGCCGGTGTCTTTATGAGTATCTTGTTCACTGGCTAATACCATAATCTCTGGACCACTTGGACTCACTGCGGGGCGTTTCACCCTCAGCGGTGATCTTGGTCTTGGGCCCTGTCATGGGGTTTTGGCCTTGGGTGACTGCCTGGGGTGGCTGTTGACATCAGGTATATCGGATGTGACCCTGGTGTCTTGCCTACCGGCTGTCATCTGTCAGGGCATGGATTAGGCACCATGGTCTGCATTGATGATTGGGGAATATCGGATGTGACCTCGACCACTTTGCGGACTCTGGTGGTCTGAGTTGTGTTGCTGTCCAGAGTAGGGATGTGCTTGTGTGACGTGGTTTCTCTGTGAGACGGCTGGCTCTAGGCCTCTGGATTATGTTGGTCGTGACCTCTATGGTGATTCTTAGTCTGAGAGCTGCTTTTATCACGTTTCTGTCACTGTTTTTTAGATACTTTGGCCATCCTTAGATTATCTTGGAGTCCTAATTTTACCTTGGAACGTTCTGGTTTTGCCTTTTATTCTAAGGATTTATTATATAATATATTATATTATATTAATAGGGATAATATTAGTTTACTGTTTACTGCTAATGTGTAGTCCAGTCCCTTATTGCTGCTCAACATAATAATTTTTTCGCCTGTACCTACACCCTGTTGTAGTGACCACGGACGCGCAGGGGCTTCCCTGGGATTTCCTCTCAGTGACGTCACCGCAGCAGGTCGTTCTTCTGCGGCAGCTATTTTTCACATAACGTAACAGTGCAGACCGGTTCTACACCTGTGTAAAACGTGATTCGTTTTTTCCCCTACACTCTGAGGATTGTACCACTCTACTGCCTCTTGGTTTGGAATTTTTTCTCATCTCCAAGTCTCCGTTTTCTGCTACCGAACGGCGTTGCTAGTTTTGCAGTGTTTGTTTACATTGGACTTGGCTGCACGTCCCGGTTCGCCACGTCAATCACGGACCTTACACTCCAATGGCAAGTGACATGATTTGGAGATCCCGCCCCTTGACGTCCTCTCTCCAAAAACTTTTTTCTTCGCCGTCACTAATACTCCGGTATTAATAAGCCTGTGTGTTCGTTTGAGACTGTGACTGCCGACCGGAGCTGCGTGATCGTAAGACCATTTCCCACCCCTCAATAATTTTTCTAACTTGCTTTTGCCGTTCATAAATTGTTTATCTAGTTTTTTATCGAATTATTAGCTTGTTTTGTGCCATATTCAGTACCATGCTGTGAACGCATGCGTGCTAGCGGACCTGTTGCTAACTAGCCCACTTGTTTTTTGCCCATGAACGCACCTGCTGCTACCACGCGCTGCAAGCATCCATCTTAGGATCTCCCATCTCACCTTCACTTCTCCATCTTCTGGGGCCATATGTAAGTTTTTCTTTCTAGTCTAGTTTGGTTGATTGATTTAATAGGGTGCATTTATTAATAACTTGGGCCTACCACCTCATACTCATACCCCACGCGTTTGCATGAACTGCTGATAGTGTGTGTGCATGCTTGTACTGCATGTCTGTGTATATGTATGCATGAATATAATGTACTTTCTCTTTTCTTCCCTCTCCCTCCTCCCCCTCCCATTCCATGCTCACACGTTCCTTTCTGTGCATAAGCACACACACATAATCTCAGGCTTTGCTCACACACATACTCTCACACACTCACACACACATTCTGTCTCTCTCTACTATTCTCTACTGGTCTGTTCCCCTCTCTCTCCTTCTCTAGGCACACACACATATTTTAGGCTTCTCTGTGCATTAAGCACTCACACATAAAGACAAACCCCCCCCCCCCCCCCTCCTTCCACAGGTTTTTCTGGACCCCCTTTCACTAATCCTAACCCATGCTTCTTCTTTTACAGATCTTCTCCTCCCACTTAGCTTGTTCACCACCCTGAGTGTACACACATGCCTCGCACACACACGCGCCCTCCCCCTCTCTCTCTCCCTCTCTACTCTTTTCCCTAGACGATAATTCTGAATACCGCTTCTGGTGGGCTGCCAGGAGGGCACCGGGGTGACCACCATCCTCCTTCTTTGGTGTAGCCTCGAGGTCCCCTGTCAGTCCGTAGCCTAGGATGGCCCTGGTTCCTGCTCATGTTTTATTTCCGTCACCTGACGAGTCCTGGGAGAGGACGAAACCGGTCGTGGCCAGTTAGGACCCCGTATATCCCTGCTTAATTTCTGGCATGGGCCCGGCAGGAGGCACCGCCCAGGGAATGGAGTCCTGCGTTTTTGACTACAACTTTTATTTGCTCTAACAGGAGCGCCTCTCTCTATATCTCTCTCACCCCACTCCCACCACTATTGTCTGCATGGCTTTATCTTCATCGCACTCATGTGCAGTGAGGACAGGGCTATGACACTCATGTATCTTGTTTATTAACCCCTTCCTTCCACAGCCCTGCATTTCCTTGGGGTCCTCCCCACATCTGCACCCGGGATCGGTATAGATTCTTAACTTTCCAGGTAGAACCTTTTTTAGCTTTTCAGATTTAGTTAGCTGCCCGGTCAAGGTAGGACACGCACTCACACACTCAGTTGCACCTCATATGTCCACACAGGCCCTTTATTTAATTTCTATCTATCCCTCCTGCGTTCCTCGGGTACTCCCCCTAGACGCCTGCATATTTCTCCCTTTCTTGCCCTCCTCCGCGTACCTCAACCCAACCGTCACCATCCCATAGGCTGACCTACTGTGATTTAATGGGGTGGAATAGCCCCCCTGTCACCTATCCTAACCCCAACCTGGGAGGGTCTACGCCTAAACTTAACCGTAAAGCTGACCTACTGTGACTTAATGGGCCAGGATAGCCCTCCTGTCACTTATCCTAACCCCAACCTGGGAGGGTCTACGCCTAAAACTTAACCAGACGACTGACCTGCTGTGACTTAATGGGGTGAGATAGCCCCCCTGTCACTTACCCTAACCCCAACCTGGGAGGGTCTACGCCTAAAACTTAACCGGAAGGCTTACCTACTGTGACTTTAAGGGGGTAGGATAACCCCCCTGTCACTTATCCTAACCCCAACCTGGGAGGGCCTACGCCTAAAACTTAACCGGACGACTAACCTACCGTGACTTAATGGGGTGGGATAGCCCCCCTGTCACTTATCCTAACCCCAACCTGGGGGGGGTCTACGCTTAAAACTTGACCGTTGCTTCCCCCCAGTGGGTTTATCTCTGATCACTGGGCCACCTCACTGAGTCATTTTTTCTAACCCCAACCAGTGAGAGTTCACGCCTAAGCGGGTCGAAGCACGAAACTGCTGGGCTCGAGGGATCATCAGACATCAAACCTGATTTATAATCTGAGGATGTGTACCTTGACCCCTTTGGGATCGGGACTCTAAGGATCAATACCATAGTTGGAATAATAACTCGGTTTCAAACAATTTATGACTTTTATATACTCTGATGGTGTTTACTTTGTCCCCAGGTGGACAGAGACCCTCCAGATATTAACTTCTACTAACTACAAGGGGCCTTTCTGACCCTGAGCATGCTTCCGCATTGACCCTGCTACCTGAACATGTCAAGTGGATACGGAGACGGCTATCCATGTGCTCGACCTATACTTATATATTATGCATTGTTTCTTACTGTATGTTTATATATTACTGTCCCTCTGGGTGCTCCTCACTCACCTTGTGTCGGGTGGCGAGCACTTCAGGGGTTACCCGGCCTGGGTTCCCCTCGGGGTTCCTAGAGGGGCCTAGCCCCTGTTCGGATGTGGTGGATGACTCAGCATTGGCATAGCGTGTGCCTCAGTCCTGAGCCTAAGTGGGTCGAAGTACCGAACTACTGGGCTCGGGGGATTTTCAGACGTCAAACCTAACCCGCCGGAGCATACAAGGCTGTGATCTGAATCCACATCAGGATGCCACCAATTTACCTGCCTGTTATATTGGGACCACTAACTTGTTCGCACCGTCTCCCTCCACTAGCGATCCAACCCTTTCATGCAACACCTCCTAGCTGGGCACGGGGATATGCCCCTCTAATTTGTGCATGGCAGATCTCCAGTCAGAGACATGGAACTAGATGTGCTGAGACTTCCGTTGGGAAACATTTTTTGGAGATGAGACCGGCCGCACACTGGGTTGATGTGGCGAGGGTACTGGTTTTATATGATGTACCCGCATGTGATTAAAACTCGCAGCCATGTACATTGCTTCTCCTGATTCTCGCGGTGTGACTAGAGACCTACCGGGCGGGCCTTCGCTCTTTTTCACGAGGAACCCAGGTTATGTATCAGAACGTCGCATTTTGGGTCCATCTCACGCCGTTTAGCATGCTTAGCTTAGCATTG
Organism: Osmerus mordax; assembly: GCF_038355195.1. Lineage (NCBI taxonomy): Eukaryota > Metazoa > Chordata > Actinopteri > Osmeriformes > Osmeridae > Osmerus > Osmerus mordax. The sequence goes on along the minus strand of NC_090072.1, from coordinate 11,225,781 downwards.
TTAGCCTAGCCCGACGCGTTATTCGGTAGGTTTAACATGACCCACACGTTTTTTGCTTACTTAGACGTTTTTGTTAGCTTAGCATAACCTAGCTTAGCCTAGCTTAGCATTATTAGCCTTTACCCAATTCGCTAGTTTGCATGTTAGTTATGATCTATATCGTTTTTTGACCAATCTAGACGGTTTTTGTTAACTTAGCCTAGCTTAGCATTGTTAGCCTTTACCCAACTCACTAATTTGCATGTTAGACATGGTCTATATCGGTTTTTGACCAAATTGGATGGTTTTTGTTAGCTTAGCCTAGCTTAGCATTGTTAGCCTAACCTAGCTTTGTTAGCCTAGCCCCTCAATTTCTGCCGCTTAGCGTTTGTCCACACGGTTCACGTCGATTAGATTGGTTTTGTTAGCTTAACCCTACTTAGCATTGTTAGCCTAACCTGACCTCATATTAGAAATCCAGTGGTTCGGGTTAGTTCAGCACTTTGCTCACGCTTTTGAGGCTCCCGTACCTGGTTCCTACTTATATAAGCCCCTAGGTTAGCCGAGCCCCCCTTCACTGGGGCGCTCTACTCCTGGTGGGCACTCTAGTCAGTTACCTTCAACCCGAGGCCTATCATCTCCGTCTCTCTGGTGTCCCTCCCTGCAACCAGGTTTAGTGGGGACACCCACACGCTAGTTGGGACTTGGGGCTCTCTCACATCATGGAGTGTGATCCCCCTCCCTGTGTTTAGTTTGGTTTTTTGAGTACCCGGACACCGTCACCTCTATCAGGGTTCGCCTCCCCTGGATACACTTAGGTGCTCTGACTGGGACCCCCCATTCTCTACCTGATCTGGATGGTATCGCCTGTTAGACACAAATAAATCTGATGTGGAGCCTTCTGGGAGAAGATACAATACACTTGTTTTGGATTTAAAGACCTCCATTGATCGCGTACGCGCGTCTGGACTTCTCCTCCAGACCTGGGTCCACAATACAAACTGTCCCTAATGTCCCCTGCATTCACAACATTCTCACCTAGAAGACCGTGGATGTGTTGGCTGGGGCTTCGACTAATTGACCTTACCAGCTCGCACAGTGGGGGGACCGCTTAGGGGGTGTGGATTTAGTATGGAGCCAGAATGGCCCCCATCAGACTGTCCGTGGAATGGTAGACCTTCCTACTCAGCCTGCCACAGCCGGTGGAGTTTGATTAGCTTGATATTTTCCCTCTAGCCTTTAGCCCGATTCCCCTTAAGCAGCCTCCTATCCTTATCTTACTACCATGAATGGACCTAGGTTGTGTTGCATGACGCTCGGCTCCTGGTTCAACTGGCCTCCTCGGCCAATCACCCACCGGGAGCCTCCTGACGCCCAATGGCAGAGTCAGAGGACATGGCTCAACAGCAGCAAGTCAACCTAGCATGCGGAAGCCACTACTCAGAGTTTATTCACATCTAATAGCCTACGTATTTCTAGTTTTTGCTCTCCTTATTTGGATTCACATCCACGGACACTGAGGCCTGGACCGGTACTAAGGGCTATCACCGTGTGTTGGCCACCTGGGGATGTTCCTTTTATACATTCCCTCACTCCCACACGTGACGATGGAGCCCCAACCGCGTCACCCCCCTCACCACATGTGGAGAAGAATGAAGTGGACGCTACGGCCTGTATTGTCACAATACACATCCCTGTACAACTGCAGAGGTTGTGACCAGGTGACATCTACCCACAGAGGTGATTTTACCTGTGGCTGTGCCATTAGGTTTCCTGTGGAGTGGCGCCCTCACGCCTATTTTGTGTTTACACACCACTCTATGTGGTCATCTTCCTGGAGGGATTACACTGGAGACCAAGAAAAAGTGTATGCCACGGCCTGTACTCTCCAAATACACATCCCTGTACGGCTACAGAAGTTGTGACCAGGTGACATCTACCCACAGAGCTGTTTTTACCTGTGGCTATGCCATTAGGTTACCTGTGGAGTGGCGCCTTGACGCCTACTTTGTGTATACACACCACCTTTTGTGGTCATCTTCCTGGAGGGATTACGCTGGAGATCACCATATAGACTGGACCACATTTTTTCACACACATATGGATTTAGGCCTACTCTCTACTCTAGGAATCTAGACTGTTCTGTCCATTGAGGCCTAGGCCGGTGTCTTTATGAGTATCTTGTTCACTGGCTAATACCATAATCTCTGGACCACTTGGACTCACTGCGGGGCGTTTCACCCTCAGCGGTGATCTTGGTCTTGGGCCCTGTCATGGGGTTTTGGCCTTGGGTGACTGCCTGGGGTGGCTGTTGACATCAGGTATATCGGATGTGACCCTGGTGTCTTGCCTACCGGCTGTCATCTGTCAGGGCATGGATTAGGCACCATGGTCTGCATTGATGATTGGGGAATATCGGATGTGACCTCGACCACTTTGCGGACTCTGGTGGTCTGAGTTGTGTTGCTGTCCAGAGTAGGGATGTGCTTGTGTGACGTGGTTTCTCTGTGAGACGGCTGGCTCTAGGCCTCTGGATTATGTTGGTCGTGACCTCTATGGTGATTCTTAGTCTGAGAGCTGCTTTTATCACGTTTCTGTCACTGTTTTTTAGATACTTTGGCCATCCTTAGATTATCTTGGAGTCCTAATTTTACCTTGGAACGTTCTGGTTTTGCCTTTTATTCTAAGGATTTATTATATAATATATTATATTATATTAATAGGGATAATATTAGTTTACTGTTTACTGCTAATGTGTAGTCCAGTCCCTTATTGCTGCTCAACATAATAATTTTTTCGCCTGTACCTACACCCTGTTGTAGTGACCACGGACGCGCAGGGGCTTCCCTGGGATTTCCTCTCAGTGACGTCACCGCAGCAGGTCGTTCTTCTGCGGCAGCTATTTTTCACATAACGTAACAGTGCAGACCGGTTCTACACCTGTGTAAAACGTGATTCGTTTTTTCCCCTACACTCTGAGGATTGTACCACTCTACTGCCTCTTGGTTTGGAATTTTTTCTCATCTCCAAGTCTCCGTTTTCTGCTACCGAACGGCGTTGCTAGTTTTGCAGTGTTTGTTTACATTGGACTTGGCTGCACGTCCCGGTTCGCCACGTCAATCACGGACCTTACACTCCAATGGCAAGTGACATGATTTGGAGATCCCGCCCCTTGACGTCCTCTCTCCAAAAACTTTTTTCTTCGCCGTCACTAATACTCCGGTATTAATAAGCCTGTGTGTTCGTTTGAGACTGTGACTGCCGACCGGAGCTGCGTGATCGTAAGACCATTTCCCACCCCTCAATAATTTTTCTAACTTGCTTTTGCCGTTCATAAATTGTTTATCTAGTTTTTTATCGAATTATTAGCTTGTTTTGTGCCATATTCAGTACCATGCTGTGAACGCATGCGTGCTAGCGGACCTGTTGCTAACTAGCCCACTTGTTTTTTGCCCATGAACGCACCTGCTGCTACCACGCGCTGCAAGCATCCATCTTAGGATCTCCCATCTCACCTTCACTTCTCCATCTTCTGGGGCCATATGTAAGTTTTTCTTTCTAGTCTAGTTTGGTTGATTGATTTAATAGGGTGCATTTATTAATAACTTGGGCCTACCACCTCATACTCATACCCCACGCGTTTGCATGAACTGCTGATAGTGTGTGTGCATGCTTGTACTGCATGTCTGTGTATATGTATGCATGAATATAATGTACTTTCTCTTTTCTTCCCTCTCCCTCCTCCCCCTCCCATTCCATGCTCACACGTTCCTTTCTGTGCATAAGCACACACACATAATCTCAGGCTTTGCTCACACACATACTCTCACACACTCACACACACATTCTGTCTCTCTCTACTATTCTCTACTGGTCTGTTCCCCTCTCTCTCCTTCTCTAGGCACACACACATATTTTAGGCTTCTCTGTGCATTAAGCACTCACACATAAAGACAAACCCCCCCCCCCCCCCCTCCTTCCACAGGTTTTTCTGGACCCCCTTTCACTAATCCTAACCCATGCTTCTTCTTTTACAGATCTTCTCCTCCCACTTAGCTTGTTCACCACCCTGAGTGTACACACATGCCTCGCACACACACGCGCCCTCCCCCTCTCTCTCTCCCTCTCTACTCTTTTCCCTAGACAATAATTCTGAATACCGCTTCTGGTGGGCTGCCAGGAGGGCACCGGGGTGACCACCATCCTCCTTCTTTGGTGTAGCCTCGAGGTCCCCTGTCAGTCCGTAGCCTAGGATGGCCCTGGTTCCTGCTCATGTTTTATTTCCGTCACCTGACGAGTCCTGGGAGAGGACGAAACCGGTCGTGGCCAGTTAGGACCCCGTATATCCCTGCTTAATTTCTGGCATGGGCCCGGCAGGAGGCACCGCCCAGGGAATGGAGTCCTGCGTTTTTGACTACAACTTTTATTTGCTCTAACAGGAGCGCCTCTCTCTATATCTCTCTCACCCCACTCCCACCACTATTGTCTGCATGGCTTTATCTTCATCGCACTCATGTGCAGTGAGGACAGGGCTATGACACTCATGTATCTTGTTTATTAACCCCTTCCTTCCACAGCCCTGCATTTCCTTGGGGTCCTCCCCACATCTGCACCCGGGATCGGTATAGATTCTTAACTTTCCAGGTAGAACCTTTTTTAGCTTTTCAGATTTAGTTAGCTGCCCGGTCAAGGTAGGACACGCACTCACACACTCAGTTGCACCTCATATGTCCACACAGGCCCTTTATTTAATTTCTATCTATCCCTCCTGCGTTCCTCGGGTACTCCCCCTAGACGCCTGCATATTTCTCCCTTTCTTGCCCTCCTCCGCGTACCTCAACCCAACCGTCACCATCCCATAGGCTGACCTACTGTGATTTAATGGGGTGGAATAGCCCCCCTGTCACCTATCCTAACCCCAACCTGGGAGGGTCTACGCCTAAACTTAACCGTAAAGCTGACCTACTGTGACTTAATGGGCCAGGATAGCCCTCCTGTCACTTATCCTAACCCCAACCTGGGAGGGTCTACGCCTAAAACTTAACCAGACGACTGACCTGCTGTGACTTAATGGGGTGAGATAGCCCCCCTGTCACTTACCCTAACCCCAACCTGGGAGGGTCTACGCCTAAAACTTAACCGGAAGGCTTACCTACTGTGACTTTAAGGGGGTAGGATAACCCCCCTGTCACTTATCCTAACCCCAACCTGGGAGGGCCTACGCCTAAAACTTAACCGGACGACTAACCTACCGTGACTTAATGGGGTGGGATAGCCCCCCTGTCACTTATCCTAACCCCAACCTGGGGGGGGTCTACGCTTAAAACTTGACCGTTGCTTCCCCCCAGTGGGTTTATCTCTGATCACTGGGCCACCTCACTGAGTCATTTTTTCTAACCCCAACCAGTGAGAGTTCACGCCTAAGCGGGTCGAAGCACGAAACTGCTGGGCTCGAGGGATCATCAGACATCAAACCTGATTTATAATCTGAGGATGTGTACCTTGACCCCTTTGGGATCGGGACTCTAAGGATCAATACCATAGTTGGAATAATAACTCGGTTTCAAACAATTTATGACTTTTATATACTCTGATGGTGTTTACTTTGTCCCCAGGTGGACAGAGACCCTCCAGATATTAACTTCTACTAACTACAAGGGGCCTTTCTGACCCTGAGCATGCTTCCGCATTGACCCTGCTACCTGAACATGTCAAGTGGATACGGAGACGGCTATCCATGTGCTCGACCTATACTTATATATTATGCATTGTTTCTTACTGTATGTTTATATATTACTGTCCCTCTGGGTGCTCCTCACTCACCTTGTGTCGGGTGGCGAGCACTTCAGGGGTTACCCGGCCTGGGTTCCCCTCGGGGTTCCTAGAGGGGCCTAGCCCCTGTTCGGATGTGGTGGATGACTCAGCATTGGCATAGCGTGTGCCTCAGTCCTGAGCCTAAGTGGGTCGAAGTACCGAACTACTGGGCTCGGGGGATTTTCAGACGTCAAACCTAACCCGCCGGAGCATACAAGGCTGTGATCTGAATCCACATCAGGATGCCACCAATTTACCTGCCTGTTATATTGGGACCACTAACTTGTTCGCACCGTCTCCCTCCACTAGCGATCCAACCCTTTCATGCAACACCTCCTAGCTGGGCACGGGGATATGCCCCTCTAATTTGTGCATGGCAGATCTCCAGTCAGAGACATGGAACTAGATGTGCTGAGACTTCCGTTGGGAAACATTTTTTGGAGATGAGACCGGCCGCACACTGGGTTGATGTGGCGAGGGTACTGGTTTTATATGATGTACCCGCATGTGATTAAAACTCGCAGCCATGTACATTGCTTCTCCTGATTCTCGCGGTGTGACTAGAGACCTACCGGGCGGGCCTTCGCTCTTTTTCACGAGGAACCCAGGTTATGTATCAGAACGTCGCATTTTGGGTCCATCTCACGCCGTTTAGCATGCTTAGCTTAGCATTGTTAGCCTAGCCCGACGCGTTATTCGGTAGGTTTAACATGACCCACACGTTTTTTGCTTACTTAGACGTTTTTGTTAGCTTAGCATAACCTAGCTTAGCCTAGCTTAGCATTATTAGCCTTTACCCAATTCGCTAGTTTGCATGTTAGTTATGATCTATATCGTTTTTTGACCAATCTAGACGGTTTTTGTTAACTTAGCCTAGCTTAGCATTGTTAGCCTTTACCCAACTCACTAATTTGCATGTTAGACATGGTCTATATCGGTTTTTGACCAAATTGGATGGTTTTTGTTAGCTTAGCCTAGCTTAGCATTGTTAGCCTAACCTAGCTTTGTTAGCCTAGCCCCTCAATTTCTGCCGCTTAGCGTTTGTCCACACGGTTCACGTCGATTAGATTGGTTTTGTTAGCTTAACCCTACTTAGCATTGTTAGCCTAACCTGACCTCATATTAGAAATCCAGTGGTTCGGGTTAGTTCAGCACTTTGCTCACGCTTTTGAGGCTCCCGTACCTGGTTCCTACTTATATAAGCCCCTAGGTTAGCCGAGCCCCCCTTCACTGGGGCGCTCTACTCCTGGTGGGCACTCTAGTCAGTTACCTTCAACCCGAGGCCTATCATCTCCGTCTCTCTGGTGTCCCTCCCTGCAACCAGGTTTAGTGGGGACACCCACACGCTAGTTGGGACTTGGGGCTCTCTCACATCATGGAGTGTGATCCCCCTCCCTGTGTTTAGTTTGGTTTTTTGAGTACCCGGACACCGTCACCTCTATCAGGGTTCGCCTCCCCTGGATACACTTAGGTGCTCTGACTGGGACCCCCCATTCTCTACCTGATCTGGATGGTATCGCCTGTTAGACACAAATAAATCTGATGTGGAGCCTTCTGGGAGAAGATACAATACACTTGTTTTGGATTTAAAGACCTCCATTGATCGCGTACGCGCGTCTGGACTTCTCCTCCAGACCTGGGTCCACAATACAAACTGTCCCTAATGTCCCCTGCATTCACAACATTCTCACCTAGAAGACCGTGGATGTGTTGGCTGGGGCTTCGACTAATTGACCTTACCAGCTCGCACAGTGGGGGGACCGCTTAGGGGGTGTGGATTTAGTATGGAGCCAGAATGGCCCCCATCAGACTGTCCGTGGAATGGTAGACCTTCCTACTCAGCCTGCCACAGCCGGTGGAGTTTGATTAGCTTGATATTTTCCCTCTAGCCTTTAGCCCGATTCCCCTTAAGCAGCCTCCTATCCTTATCTTACTACCATGAATGGACCTAGGTTGTGTTGCATGACGCTCGGCTCCTGGTTCAACTGGCCTCCTCGGCCAATCACCCACCGGGAGCCTCCTGACGCCCAATGGCAGAGTCAGAGGACATGGCTCAACAGCAGCAAGTCAACCTAGCATGCGGAAGCCACTACTCAGAGTTTATTCACATCTAATAGCCTACGTATTTCTAGTTTTTGCTCTCCTTATTTGGATTCACATCCACGGACACTGAGGCCTGGACCGGTACTAAGGGCTATCACCGTGTGTTGGCCACCTGGGGATGTTCCTTTTATACATTCCCTCACTCCCACACGTGACGATGGAGCCCCAACCGCGTCACCCCCCTCACCACATGTGGAGAAGAATGAAGTGGACGCTACGGCCTGTATTGTCACAATACACATCCCTGTACAACTGCAGAGGTTGTGACCAGGTGACATCTACCCACAGAGGTGATTTTACCTGTGGCTGTGCCATTAGGTTTCCTGTGGAGTGGCGCCCTCACGCCTATTTTGTGTTTACACACCACTCTATGTGGTCATCTTCCTGGAGGGATTACACTGGAGACCAAGAAAAAGTGTATGCCACGGCCTGTACTCTCCAAATACACATCCCTGTACGGCTACAGAAGTTGTGACCAGGTGACATCTACCCACAGAGCTGTTTTTACCTGTGGCTATGCCATTAGGTTACCTGTGGAGTGGCGCCTTGACGCCTACTTTGTGTATACACACCACCTTTTGTGGTCATCTTCCTGGAGGGATTACGCTGGAGATCACCATATAGACTGGACCACATTTTTTCACACACATATGGATTTAGGCCTACTCTCTACTCTAGGAATCTAGACTGTTCTGTCCATTGAGGCCTAGGCCGGTGTCTTTATGAGTATCTTGTTCACTGGCTAATACCATAATCTCTGGACCACTTGGACTCACTGCGGGGCGTTTCACCCTCAGCGGTGATCTTGGTCTTGGGCCCTGTCATGGGGTTTTGGCCTTGGGTGACTGCCTGGGGTGGCTGTTGACATCAGGTATATCGGATGTGACCCTGGTGTCTTGCCTACCGGCTGTCATCTGTCAGGGCATGGATTAGGCACCATGGTCTGCATTGATGATTGGGGAATATCGGATGTGACCTCGACCACTTTGCGGACTCTGGTGGTCTGAGTTGTGTTGCTGTCCAGAGTAGGGATGTGCTTGTGTGACGTGGTTTCTCTGTGAGACGGCTGGCTCTAGGCCTCTGGATTATGTTGGTCGTGACCTCTATGGTGATTCTTAGTCTGAGAGCTGCTTTTATCACGTTTCTGTCACTGTTTTTTAGATACTTTGGCCATCCTTAGATTATCTTGGAGTCCTAATTTTACCTTGGAACGTTCTGGTTTTGCCTTTTATTCTAAGGATTTATTATATAATATATTATATTATATTAATAGGGATAATATTAGTTTACTGTTTACTGCTAATGTGTAGTCCAGTCCCTTATTGCTGCTCAACATAATAATTTTTTCGCCTGTACCTACACCCTGTTGTAGTGACCACGGACGCGCAGGGGCTTCCCTGGGATTTCCTCTCAGTGACGTCACCGCAGCAGGTCGTTCTTCTGCGGCAGCTATTTTTCACATAACGTAACAGTGCAGACCGGTTCTACACCTGTGTAAAACGTGATTCGTTTTTTCCCCTACACTCTGAGGATTGTACCACTCTACTGCCTCTTGGTTTGGAATTTTTTCTCATCTCCAAGTCTCCGTTTTCTGCTACCGAACGGCGTTGCTAGTTTTGCAGTGTTTGTTTACATTGGACTTGGCTGCACGTCCCGGTTCGCCACGTCAATCACGGACCTTACACTCCAATGGCAAGTGACATGATTTGGAGATCCCGCCCCTTGACGTCCTCTCTCCAAAAACTTTTTTCTTCGCCGTCACTAATACTCCGGTATTAATAAGCCTGTGTGTTCGTTTGAGACTGTGACTGCCGACCGGAGCTGCGTGATCGTAAGACCATTTCCCACCCCTCAATAATTTTTCTAACTTGCTTTTGCCGTTCATAAATTGTTTATCTAGTTTTTTATCGAATTATTAGCTTGTTTTGTGCCATATTCAGTACCATGCTGTGAACGCATGCGTGCTAGCGGACCTGTTGCTAACTAGCCCACTTGTTTTTTGCCCATGAACGCACCTGCTGCTACCACGCGCTGCAAGCATCCATCTTAGGATCTCCCATCTCACCTTCACTTCTCCATCTTCTGGGGCCATATGTAAGTTTTTCTTTCTAGTCTAGTTTGGTTGATTGATTTAATAGGGTGCATTTATTAATAACTTGGGCCTACCACCTCATACTCATACCCCACGCGTTTGCATGAACTGCTGATAGTGTGTGTGCATGCTTGTACTGCATGTCTGTGTATATGTATGCATGAATATAATGTACTTTCTCTTTTCTTCCCTCTCCCTCCTCCCCCTCCCATTCCATGCTCACACGTTCCTTTCTGTGCATAAGCACACACACATAATCTCAGGCTTTGCTCACACACATACTCTCACACACTCACACACACATTCTGTCTCTCTCTACTATTCTCTACTGGTCTGTTCCCCTCTCTCTCCTTCTCTAGGCACACACACATATTTTAGGCTTCTCTGTGCATTAAGCACTCACACATAAAGACAAACCCCCCCCCCCCCCCTCCTTCCACAGGTTTTTCTGGACCCCCTTTCACTAATCCTAACCCATGCTTCTTCTTTTACAGATCTTCTCCTCCCACTTAGCTTGTTCACCACCCTGAGTGTACACACATGCCTCGCACACACACGCGCCCTCCCCCTCTCTCTCTCCCTCTCTACTCTTTTCCCTAGACAATAATTCTGAATACCGCTTCTGGTGGGCTGCCAGGAGGGCACCGGGGTGACCACCATCCTCCTTCTTTGGTGTAGCCTCGAGGTCCCCTGTCAGTCCGTAGCCTAGGATGGCCCTGGTTCCTGCTCATGTTTTATTTCCGTCACCTGACGAGTCCTGGGAGAGGACGAAACCGGTCGTGGCCAGTTAGGACCCCGTATATCCCTGCTTAATTTCTGGCATGGGCCCGGCAGGAGGCACCGCCCAGGGAATGGAGTCCTGCGTTTTTGACTACAACTTTTATTTGCTCTAACAGGAGCGCCTCTCTCTATATCTCTCTCACCCCACTCCCACCACTATTGTCTGCATGGCTTTATCTTCATCGCACTCATGTGCAGTGAGGACAGGGCTATGACACTCATGTATCTTGTTTATTAACCCCTTCCTTCCACAGCCCTGCATTTCCTTGGGGTCCTCCCCACATCTGCACCCGGGATCGGTATAGATTCTTAACTTTCCAGGTAGAACCTTTTTTAGCTTTTCAGATTTAGTTAGCTGCCCGGTCAAGGTAGGACACGCACTCACACACTCAGTTGCACCTCATATGTCCACACAGGCCCTTTATTTAATTTCTATCTATCCCTCCTGCGTTCCTCGGGTACTCCCCCTAGACGCCTGCATATTTCTCCCTTTCTTGCCCTCCTCCGCGTACCTCAACCCAACCGTCACCATCCCATAGGCTGACCTACTGTGATTTAATGGGGTGGAATAGCCCCCCTGTCACCTATCCTAACCCCAACCTGGGAGGGTCTACGCCTAAACTTAACCGTAAAGCTGACCTACTGTGACTTAATGGGCCAGGATAGCCCTCCTGTCACTTATCCTAACCCCAACCTGGGAGGGTCTACGCCTAAAACTTAACCAGACGACTGACCTGCTGTGACTTAATGGGGTGAGATAGCCCCCCTGTCACTTACCCTAACCCCAACCTGGGAGGGTCTACGCCTAAAACTTAACCGGAAGGCTTACCTACTGTGACTTTAAGGGGGTAGGATAACCCCCCTGTCACTTATCCTAACCCCAACCTGGGAGGGCCTACGCCTAAAACTTAACCGGACGACTAACCTACCGTGACTTAATGGGGTGGGATAGCCCCCCTGTCACTTATCCTAACCCCAACCTGGGGGGGGTCTACGCTTAAAACTTGACCGTTGCTTCCCCCCAGTGGGTTTATCTCTGATCACTGGGCCACCTCACTGAGTCATTTTTTCTAACCCCAACCAGTGAGAGTTCACGCCTAAGCGGGTCGAAGCACGAAACTGCTGGGCTCGAGGGATCATCAGACATCAAACCTGATTTATAATCTGAGGATGTGTACCTTGACCCCTTTGGGATCGGGACTCTAAGGATCAATACCATAGTTGGAATAATAACTCGGTTTCAAACAATTTATGACTTTTATATACTCTGATGGTGTTTACTTTGTCCCCAGGTGGACAGAGACCCTCCAGATATTAACTTCTACTAACTACAAGGGGCCTTTCTGACCCTGAGCATGCTTCCGCATTGACCCTGCTACCTGAACATGTCAAGTGGATACGGAGACGGCTATCCATGTGCTCGACCTATACTTATATATTATGCATTGTTTCTTACTGTATGTTTATATATTACTGTCCCTCTGGGTGCTCCTCACTCACCTTGTGTCGGGTGGCGAGCACTTCAGGGGTTACCCGGCCTGGGTTCCCCTCGGGGTTCCTAGAGGGGCCTAGCCCCTGTTCGGATGTGGTGGATGACTCAGCATTGGCATAGCGTGTGCCTCAGTCCTGAGCCTAAGTGGGTCGAAGTACCGAACTACTGGGCTCGGGGGATTTTCAGACGTCAAACCTAACCCGCCGGAGCATACAAGGCTGTGATCTGAATCCACATCAGGATGCCACCAATTTACCTGCCTGTTATATTGGGACCACTAACTTGTTCGCACCGTCTCCCTCCACTAGCGATCCAACCCTTTCATGCAACACCTCCTAGCTGGGCACGGGGATATGCCCCTCTAATTTGTGCATGGCAGATCTCCAGTCAGAGACATGGAACTAGATGTGCTGAGACTTCCGTTGGGAAACATTTTTTGGAGATGAGACCGGCCGCACACTGGGTTGATGTGGCGAGGGTACTGGTTTTATATGATGTACCCGCATGTGATTAAAACTCGCAGCCATGTACATTGCTTCTCCTGATTCTCGCGGTGTGACTAGAGACCTACCGGGCGGGCCTTCGCTCTTTTTCACGAGGAACCCAGGTTATGTATCAGAACGTCGCATTTTGGGTCCATCTCACGCCGTTTAGCATGCTTAGCTTAGCATTGTTAGCCTAGCCCGACGCGTTATTCGGTAGGTTTAACATGACCCACACGTTTTTTGCTTACTTAGACGTTTTTGTTAGCTTAGCATAACCTAGCTTAGCCTAGCTTAGCATTATTAGCCTTTACCCAATTCGCTAGTTTGCATGTTAGTTATGATCTATATCGTTTTTTGACCAATCTAGACGGTTTTTGTTAACTTAGCCTAGCTTAGCATTGTTAGCCTTTACCCAACTCACTAATTTGCATGTTAGACATGGTCTATATCGGTTTTTGACCAAATTGGATGGTTTTTGTTAGCTTAGCCTAGCTTAGCATTGTTAGCCTAACCTAGCTTTGTTAGCCTAGCCCCTCAATTTCTGCCGCTTAGCGTTTGTCCACACGGTTCACGTCGATTAGATTGGTTTTGTTAGCTTAACCCTACTTAGCATTGTTAGCCTAACCTGACCTCATATTAGAAATCCAGTGGTTCGGGTTAGTTCAGCACTTTGCTCACGCTTTTGAGGCTCCCGTACCTGGTTCCTACTTATATAAGCCCCTAGGTTAGCCGAGCCCCCCTTCACTGGGGCGCTCTACTCCTGGTGGGCACTCTAGTCAGTTACCTTCAACCCGAGGCCTATCATCTCCGTCTCTTGGTGTCCCTCCCTGCAACCAGGTTTAGTGGGGACACCCACACGCTAGTTGGGACTTGGGGCTCTCTCACATCATGGAGTGTGATCCCCCTCCCTGTGTTTAGTTTGGTTTTTTGAGTACCCGGACACCGTCACCTCTATCAGGGTTCGCCTCCCCTGGATACACTTAGGTGCTCTGACTGGGACCCCCCATTCTCTACCTGATCTGGATGGTATCGCCTGTTAGACACAAATAAATCTGATGTGGAGCCTTCTGGGAGAAGATACAATACACTTGTTTTGGATTTAAAGACCTCCATTGATCGCGTACGCGCGTCTGGACTTCTCCTCCAGACCTGGGTCCACAATACAAACTGTCCCTAATGTCCCCTGCATTCACAACATTCTCACCTAGAAGACCGTGGATGTGTTGGCTGGGGCTTCGACTAATTGACCTTACCAGCTCGCACAGTGGGGGGACCGCTTAGGGGGTGTGGATTTAGTATGGAGCCAGAATGGCCCCCATCAGACTGTCCGTGGAATGGTAGACCTTCCTACTCAGCCTGCCACAGCCGGTGGAGTTTGATTAGCTTGATATTTTCCCTCTAGCCTTTAGCCCGATTCCCCTTAAGCAGCCTCCTATCCTTATCTTACTACCATGAATGGACCTAGGTTGTGTTGCATGACGCTCGGCTCCTGGTTCAACTGGCCTCCTCGGCCAATCACCCACCGGGAGCCTCCTGACGCCCAATGGCAGAGTCAGAGGACATGGCTCAACAGCAGCAAGTCAACCTAGCATGCGGAAGCCACTACTCAGAGTTTATTCACATCTAATAGCCTACGTATTTCTAGTTTTTGCTCTCCTTATTTGGATTCACATCCACGGACACTGAGGCCTGGACCGGTACTAAGGGCTATCACCGTGTGTTGGCCACCTGGGGATGTTCCTTTTATACATTCCCTCACTCCCACACGTGACGATGGAGCCCCAACCAACCGCGTCACCCCCCTCACCACATGTGGAGAAGAATGAAGTGGACGCTACGGCCTGTATTGTCACAATACACATCCCTGTACAACTGCAGAGGTTGTGACCAGGTGACATCTACCCACAGAGGTGATTTTACCTGTGGCTGTGCCATTAGGTTTCCTGTGGAGTGGCGCCCTCACGCCTATTTTGTGTTTACACACCACTCTATGTGGTCATCTTCCTGGAGGGATTACACTGGAGACCAAGAAAAAGTGTATGCCACGGCCTGTACTCTCCAAATACACATCCCTGTACGGCTACAGAAGTTGTGACCAGGTGACATCTACCCACAGAGCTGTTTTTACCTGTGGCTATGCCATTAGGTTACCTGTGGAGTGGCGCCTTGACGCCTACTTTGTGTATACACACCACCTTTTGTGGTCATCTTCCTGGAGGGATTACGCTGGAGATCACCATATAGACTGGACCACATTTTTTCACACACATATGGATTTAGGCCTACTCTCTACTCTAGGAATCTAGACTGTTCTGTCCATTGAGGCCTAGGCCGGTGTCTTTATGAGTATCTTGTTCACTGGCTAATACCATAATCTCTGGACCACTTGGACTCACTGCGGGGCGTTTCACCCTCAGCGGTGATCTTGGTCTTGGGCCCTGTCATGGGGTTTTGGCCTTGGGTGACTGCCTGGGGTGGCTGTTGACATCAGGTATATCGGATGTGACCCTGGTGTCTTGCCTACCGGCTGTCATCTGTCAGGGCATGGATTAGGCACCATGGTCTGCATTGATGATTGGGGAATATCGGATGTGACCTCGACCACTTTGCGGACTCTGGTGGTCTGAGTTGTGTTGCTGTCCAGAGTAGGGATGTGCTTGTGTGACGTGGTTTCTCTGTGAGACGGCTGGCTCTAGGCCTCTGGATTATGTTGGTCGTGACCTCTATGGTGATTCTTAGTCTGAGAGCTGCTTTTATCACGTTTCTGTCACTGTTTTTTAGATACTTTGGCCATCCTTAGATTATCTTGGAGTCCTAATTTTACCTTGGAACGTTCTGGTTTTGCCTTTTATTCTAAGGATTTATTATATAATATATTATATTATATTAATAGGGATAATATTAGTTTACTGTTTACTGCTAATGTGTAGTCCAGTCCCTTATTGCTGCTCAACATAATAATTTTTTCGCCTGTACCTACACCCTGTTGTAGTGACCACGGACGCGCAGGGGCTTCCCTGGGATTTCCTCTCAGTGACGTCACCGCAGCAGGTCGTTCTTCTGCGGCAGCTATTTTTCACATAACGTAACAGTGCAGACCGGTTCTACACCTGTGTAAAACGTGATTCGTTTTTTCCCCTACACTCTGAGGATTGTACCACTCTACTGCCTCTTGGTTTGGAATTTTTTCTCATCTCCAAGTCTCCGTTTTCTGCTACCGAACGGCGTTGCTAGTTTTGCAGTGTTTGTTTACATTGGACTTGGCTGCACGTCCCGGTTCGCCACGTCAATCACGGACCTTACACTCCAATGGCAAGTGACATGATTTGGAGATCCCGCCCCTTGACGTCCTCTCTCCAAAAACTTTTTTCTTCGCCGTCACTAATACTCCGGTATTAATAAGCCTGTGTGTTCGTTTGAGACTGTGACTGCCGACCGGAGCTGCGTGATCGTAAGACCATTTCCCACCCCTCAATAATTTTTCTAACTTGCTTTTGCCGTTCATAAATTGTTTATCTAGTTTTTTATCGAATTATTAGCTTGTTTTGTGCCATATTCAGTACCATGCTGTGAACGCATGCGTGCTAGCGGACCTGTTGCTAACTAGCCCACTTGTTTTTTGCCCATGAACGCACCTGCTGCTACCACGCGCTGCAAGCATCCATCTTAGGATCTCCCATCTCACCTTCACTTCTCCATCTTCTGGGGCCATATGTAAGTTTTTCTTTCTAGTCTAGTTTGGTTGATTGATTTAATAGGGTGCATTTATTAATAACTTGGGCCTACCACCTCATACTCATACCCCACGCGTTTGCATGAACTGCTGATAGTGTGTGTGCATGCTTGTACTGCATGTCTGTGTATATGTATGCATGAATATAATGTACTTTCTCTTTTCTTCCCTCTCCCTCCTCCCCCTCCCATTCCATGCTCACACGTTCCTTTCTGTGCATAAGCACACACACATAATCTCAGGCTTTGCTCACACACATACTCTCACACACTCACACACACATTCTGTCTCTCTCTACTATTCTCTACTGGTCTGTTCCCCTCTCTCTCCTTCTCTAGGCACACACACATATTTTAGGCTTCTCTGTGCATTAAGCACTCACACATAAAGACAAACCCCCCCCCCCCCCCCTCCTTCCACAGGTTTTTCTGGACCCCCTTTCACTAATCCTAACCCATGCTTCTTCTTTTACAGATCTTCTCCTCCCACTTAGCTTGTTCACCACCCTGAGTGTACACACATGCCTCGCACACACACGCGCCCTCCCCCTCTCTCTCTCCCTCTCTACTCTTTTCCCTAGACAATAATTCTGAATACCGCTTCTGGTGGGCTGCCAGGAGGGCACCGGGGTGACCACCATCCTCCTTCTTTGGTGTAGCCTCGAGGTCCCCTGTCAGTCCGTAGCCTAGGATGGCCCTGGTTCCTGCTCATGTTTTATTTCCGTCACCTGACGAGTCCTGGGAGAGGACGAAACCGGTCGTGGCCAGTTAGGACCCCGTATATATCCCTGCTTAATTTCTGGCATGGGCCCGGCAGGAGGCACCGCCCAGGGAATGGAGTCCTGCGTTTTTGACTACAACTTTTATTTGCTCTAACAGGAGCGCCTCTCTCTATATCTCTCTCACCCCACTCCCACCACTATTGTCTGCATGGCTTTATCTTCATCGCACTCATGTGCAGTGAGGACAGGGCTATGACACTCATGTATCTTGTTTATTAACCCCTTCCTTCCACAGCCCTGCATTTCCTTGGGGTCCTCCCCACATCTGCACCCGGGATCGGTATAGATTCTTAACTTTCCAGGTAGAACCTTTTTTAGCTTTTCAGATTTAGTTAGCTGCCCGGTCAAGGTAGGACACGCACTCACACACTCAGTTGCACCTCATATGTCCACACAGGCCCTTTATTTAATTTCTATCTATCCCTCCTGCGTTCCTCGGGTACTCCCCCTAGACGCCTGCATATTTCTCCCTTTCTTGCCCTCCTCCGCGTACCTCAACCCAACCGTCACCATCCCATAGGCTGACCTACTGTGATTTAATGGGGTGGAATAGCCCCCCTGTCACCTATCCTAACCCCAACCTGGGAGGGTCTACGCCTAAACTTAACCGTAAAGCTGACCTACTGTGACTTAATGGGCCAGGATAGCCCTCCTGTCACTTATCCTAACCCCAACCTGGGAGGGTCTACGCCTAAAACTTAACCAGACGACTGACCTGCTGTGACTTAATGGGGTGAGATAGCCCCCCTGTCACTTACCCTAACCCCAACCTGGGAGGGTCTACGCCTAAAACTTAACCGGAAGGCTTACCTACTGTGACTTTAAGGGGGTAGGATAACCCCCCTGTCACTTATCCTAACCCCAACCTGGGAGGGCCTACGCCTAAAACTTAACCGGACGACTAACCTACCGTGACTTAATGGGGTGGGATAGCCCCCCTGTCACTTATCCTAACCCCAACCTGGGGGGGGTCTACGCTTAAAACTTGACCGTTGCTTCCCCCCAGTGGGTTTATCTCTGATCACTGGGCCACCTCACTGAGTCATTTTTTCTAACCCCAACCAGTGAGAGTTCACGCCTAAGCGGGTCGAAGCACGAAACTGCTGGGCTCGAGGGATCATCAGACATCAAACCTGATTTATAATCTGAGGATGTGTACCTTGACCCCTTTGGGATCGGGACTCTAAGGATCAATACCATAGTTGGAATAATAACTCGGTTTCAAACAATTTATGACTTTTATATACTCTGATGGTGTTTACTTTGTCCCCAGGTGGACAGAGACCCTCCAGATATTAACTTCTACTAACTACAAGGGGCCTTTCTGACCCTGAGCATGCTTCCGCATTGACCCTGCTACCTGAACATGTCAAGTGGATACGGAGACGGCTATCCATGTGCTCGACCTATACTTATATATTATGCATTGTTTCTTACTGTATGTTTATATATTACTGTCCCTCTGGGTGCTCCTCACTCACCTTGTGTCGGGTGGCGAGCACTTCAGGGGTTACCCGGCCTGGGTTCCCCTCGGGGTTCCTAGAGGGGCCTAGCCCCTGTTCGGATGTGGTGGATGACTCAGCATTGGCATAGCGTGTGCCTCAGTCCTGAGCCTAAGTGGGTCGAAGTACCGAACTACTGGGCTCGGGGGATTTTCAGACGTCAAACCTAACCCGCCGGAGCATACAAGGCTGTGATCTGAATCCACATCAGGATGCCACCAATTTACCTGCCTGTTATATTGGGACCACTAACTTGTTCGCACCGTCTCCCTCCACTAGCGATCCAACCCTTTCATGCAACACCTCCTAGCTGGGCACGGGGATATGCCCCTCTAATTTGTGCATGGCAGATCTCCAGTCAGAGACATGGAACTAGATGTGCTGAGACTTCCGTTGGGAAACATTTTTTGGAGATGAGACCGGCCGCACACTGGGTTGATGTGGCGAGGGTACTGGTTTTATATGATGTACCCGCATGTGATTAAAACTCGCAGCCATGTACATTGCTTCTCCTGATTCTCGCGGTGTGACTAGAGACCTACCGGGCGGGCCTTCGCTCTTTTTCACGAGGAACCCAGGTTATGTATCAGAACGTCGCATTTTGGGTCCATCTCACGCCGTTTAGCATGCTTAGCTTAGCATTGTTAGCCTAGCCCGACGCGTTATTCGGTAGGTTTAACATGACCCACACGTTTTTTGCTTACTTAGACGTTTTTGTTAGCTTAGCATAACCTAGCTTAGCCTAGCTTAGCATTATTAGCCTTTACCCAATTCGCTAGTTTGCATGTTAGTTATGATCTATATCGTTTTTTGACCAATCTAGACGGTTTTTGTTAACTTAGCCTAGCTTAGCATTGTTAGCCTTTACCCAACTCACTAATTTGCATGTTAGACATGGTCTATATCGGTTTTTGACCAAATTGGATGGTTTTTGTTAGCTTAGCCTAGCTTAGCATTGTTAGCCTAACCTAGCTTTGTTAGCCTAGCCCCTCAATTTCTGCCGCTTAGCGTTTGTCCACACGGTTCACGTCGATTAGATTGGTTTTGTTAGCTTAACCCTACTTAGCATTGTTAGCCTAACCTGACCTCATATTAGAAATCCAGTGGTTCGGGTTAGTTCAGCACTTTGCTCACGCTTTTGAGGCTCCCGTACCTGGTTCCTACTTATATAAGCCCCTAGGTTAGCCGAGCCCCCCTTCACTGGGGCGCTCTACTCCTGGTGGGCACTCTAGTCAGTTACCTTCAACCCGAGGCCTATCATCTCCGTCTCTCTGGTGTCCCTCCCTGCAACCAGGTTTAGTGGGGACACCCACACGCTAGTTGGGACTTGGGGCTCTCTCACATCATGGAGTGTGATCCCCCTCCCTGTGTTTAGTTTGGTTTTTTGAGTACCCGGACACCGTCACCTCTATCAGGGTTCGCCTCCCCTGGATACACTTAGGTGCTCTGACTGGGACCCCCCATTCTCTACCTGATCTGGATGGTATCGCCTGTTAGACACAAATAAATCTGATGTGGAGCCTTCTGGGAGAAGATACAATACACTTGTTTTGGATTTAAAGACCTCCATTGATCGCGTACGCGCGTCTGGACTTCTCCTCCAGACCTGGGTCCACAATACAAACTGTCCCTAATGTCCCCTGCATTCACAACATTCTCACCTAGAAGACCGTGGATGTGTTGGCTGGGGCTTCGACTAATTGACCTTACCAGCTCGCACAGTGGGGGGACCGCTTAGGGGGTGTGGATTTAGTATGGAGCCAGAATGGCCCCCATCAGACTGTCCGTGGAATGGTAGACCTTCCTACTCAGCCTGCCACAGCCGGTGGAGTTTGATTAGCTTGATATTTTCCCTCTAGCCTTTAGCCCGATTCCCCTTAAGCAGCCTCCTATCCTTATCTTACTACCATGAATGGACCTAGGTTGTGTTGCATGACGCTCGGCTCCTGGTTCAACTGGCCTCCTCGGCCAATCACCCACCGGGAGCCTCCTGACGCCCAATGGCAGAGTCAGAGGACATGGCTCAACAGCAGCAAGTCAACCTAGCATGCGGAAGCCACTACTCAGAGTTTATTCACATCTAATAGCCTACGTATTTCTAGTTTTTGCTCTCCTTATTTGGATTCACATCCACGGACACTGAGGCCTGGACCGGTACTAAGGGCTATCACCGTGTGTTGGCCACCTGGGGATGTTCCTTTTATACATTCCCTCACTCCCACACGTGACGATGGAGCCCCAACCGCGTCACCCCCCTCACCACATGTGGAGAAGAATGAAGTGGACGCTACGGCCTGTATTGTCACAATACACATCCCTGTACAACTGCAGAGGTTGTGACCAGGTGACATCTACCCACAGAGGTGATTTTACCTGTGGCTGTGCCATTAGGTTTCCTGTGGAGTGGCGCCCTCACGCCTATTTTGTGTTTACACACCACTCTATGTGGTCATCTTCCTGGAGGGATTACACTGGAGACCAAGAAAAAGTGTATGCCACGGCCTGTACTCTCCAAATACACATCCCTGTACGGCTACAGAAGTTGTGACCAGGTGACATCTACCCACAGAGCTGTTTTTACCTGTGGCTATGCCATTAGGTTACCTGTGGAGTGGCGCCTTGACGCCTACTTTGTGTATACACACCACCTTTTGTGGTCATCTTCCTGGAGGGATTACGCTGGAGATCACCATATAGACTGGACCACATTTTTTCACACACATATGGATTTAGGCCTACTCTCTACTCTAGGAATCTAGACTGTTCTGTCCATTGAGGCCTAGGCCGGTGTCTTTATGAGTATCTTGTTCACTGGCTAATACCATAATCTCTGGACCACTTGGACTCACTGCGGGGCGTTTCACCCTCAGCGGTGATCTTGGTCTTGGGCCCTGTCATGGGGTTTTGGCCTTGGGTGACTGCCTGGGGTGGCTGTTGACATCAGGTATATCGGATGTGACCCTGGTGTCTTGCCTACCGGCTGTCATCTGTCAGGGCATGGATTAGGCACCATGGTCTGCATTGATGATTGGGGAATATCGGATGTGACCTCGACCACTTTGCGGACTCTGGTGGTCTGAGTTGTGTTGCTGTCCAGAGTAGGGATGTGCTTGTGTGACGTGGTTTCTCTGTGAGACGGCTGGCTCTAGGCCTCTGGATTATGTTGGTCGTGACCTCTATGGTGATTCTTAGTCTGAGAGCTGCTTTTATCACGTTTCTGTCACTGTTTTTTAGATACTTTGGCCATCCTTAGATTATCTTGGAGTCCTAATTTTACCTTGGAACGTTCTGGTTTTGCCTTTTATTCTAAGGATTTATTATATAATATATTATATTATATTAATAGGGATAATATTAGTTTACTGTTTACTGCTAATGTGTAGTCCAGTCCCTTATTGCTGCTCAACATAATAATTTTTTCGCCTGTACCTACACCCTGTTGTAGTGACCACGGACGCGCAGGGGCTTCCCTGGGATTTCCTCTCAGTGACGTCACCGCAGCAGGTCGTTCTTCTGCGGCAGCTATTTTTCACATAACGTAACAGTGCAGACCGGTTCTACAC
The DNA here is from genome assembly GCF_038355195.1 of Osmerus mordax. NCBI lineage: Eukaryota > Metazoa > Chordata > Actinopteri > Osmeriformes > Osmeridae > Osmerus > Osmerus mordax. The sequence continues at coordinate 11,203,457 of NC_090072.1, read as the reverse complement.
CTGTGTAAAACGTGATTCGTTTTTTCCCCTACACTCTGAGGATTGTACCACTCTACTGCCTCTTGGTTTGGAATTTTTTCTCATCTCCAAGTCTCCGTTTTCTGCTACCGAACGGCGTTGCTAGTTTTGCAGTGTTTGTTTACATTGGACTTGGCTGCACGTCCCGGTTCGCCACGTCAATCACGGACCTTACACTCCAATGGCAAGTGACATGATTTGGAGATCCCGCCCCTTGACGTCCTCTCTCCAAAAACTTTTTTCTTCGCCGTCACTAATACTCCGGTATTAATAAGCCTGTGTGTTCGTTTGAGACTGTGACTGCCGACCGGAGCTGCGTGATCGTAAGACCATTTCCCACCCCTCAATAATTTTTCTAACTTGCTTTTGCCGTTCATAAATTGTTTATCTAGTTTTTTATCGAATTATTAGCTTGTTTTGTGCCATATTCAGTACCATGCTGTGAACGCATGCGTGCTAGCGGACCTGTTGCTAACTAGCCCACTTGTTTTTTGCCCATGAACGCACCTGCTGCTACCACGCGCTGCAAGCATCCATCTTAGGATCTCCCATCTCACCTTCACTTCTCCATCTTCTGGGGCCATATGTAAGTTTTTCTTTCTAGTCTAGTTTGGTTGATTGATTTAATAGGGTGCATTTATTAATAACTTGGGCCTACCACCTCATACTCATACCCCACGCGTTTGCATGAACTGCTGATAGTGTGTGTGCATGCTTGTACTGCATGTCTGTGTATATGTATGCATGAATATAATGTACTTTCTCTTTTCTTCCCTCTCCCTCCTCCCCCTCCCATTCCATGCTCACACGTTCCTTTCTGTGCATAAGCACACACACATAATCTCAGGCTTTGCTCACACACATACTCTCACACACTCACACACACATTCTGTCTCTCTCTACTATTCTCTACTGGTCTGTTCCCCTCTCTCTCCTTCTCTAGGCACACACACATATTTTAGGCTTCTCTGTGCATTAAGCACTCACACATAAAGACAAACCCCCCCCCCCCCCCCTCCTTCCACAGGTTTTTCTGGACCCCCTTTCACTAATCCTAACCCATGCTTCTTCTTTTACAGATCTTCTCCTCCCACTTAGCTTGTTCACCACCCTGAGTGTACACACATGCCTCGCACACACACGCGCCCTCCCCCTCTCTCTCTCCCTCTCTACTCTTTTCCCTAGACAATAATTCTGAATACCGCTTCTGGTGGGCTGCCAGGAGGGCACCGGGGTGACCACCATCCTCCTTCTTTGGTGTAGCCTCGAGGTCCCCTGTCAGTCCGTAGCCTAGGATGGCCCTGGTTCCTGCTCATGTTTTATTTCCGTCACCTGACGAGTCCTGGGAGAGGACGAAACCGGTCGTGGCCAGTTAGGACCCCGTATATATCCCTGCTTAATTTCTGGCATGGGCCCGGCAGGAGGCACCGCCCAGGGAATGGAGTCCTGCGTTTTTGACTACAACTTTTATTTGCTCTAACAGGAGCGCCTCTCTCTATATCTCTCTCACCCCACTCCCACCACTATTGTCTGCATGGCTTTATCTTCATCGCACTCATGTGCAGTGAGGACAGGGCTATGACACTCATGTATCTTGTTTATTAACCCCTTCCTTCCACAGCCCTGCATTTCCTTGGGGTCCTCCCCACATCTGCACCCGGGATCGGTATAGATTCTTAACTTTCCAGGTAGAACCTTTTTTAGCTTTTCAGATTTAGTTAGCTGCCCGGTCAAGGTAGGACACGCACTCACACACTCAGTTGCACCTCATATGTCCACACAGGCCCTTTATTTAATTTCTATCTATCCCTCCTGCGTTCCTCGGGTACTCCCCCTAGACGCCTGCATATTTCTCCCTTTCTTGCCCTCCTCCGCGTACCTCAACCCAACCGTCACCATCCCATAGGCTGACCTACTGTGATTTAATGGGGTGGAATAGCCCCCCTGTCACCTATCCTAACCCCAACCTGGGAGGGTCTACGCCTAAACTTAACCGTAAAGCTGACCTACTGTGACTTAATGGGCCAGGATAGCCCTCCTGTCACTTATCCTAACCCCAACCTGGGAGGGTCTACGCCTAAAACTTAACCAGACGACTGACCTGCTGTGACTTAATGGGGTGAGATAGCCCCCCTGTCACTTACCCTAACCCCAACCTGGGAGGGTCTACGCCTAAAACTTAACCGGAAGGCTTACCTACTGTGACTTTAAGGGGGTAGGATAACCCCCCTGTCACTTATCCTAACCCCAACCTGGGAGGGCCTACGCCTAAAACTTAACCGGACGACTAACCTACCGTGACTTAATGGGGTGGGATAGCCCCCCTGTCACTTATCCTAACCCCAACCTGGGGGGGGTCTACGCTTAAAACTTGACCGTTGCTTCCCCCCAGTGGGTTTATCTCTGATCACTGGGCCACCTCACTGAGTCATTTTTTCTAACCCCAACCAGTGAGAGTTCACGCCTAAGCGGGTCGAAGCACGAAACTGCTGGGCTCGAGGGATCATCAGACATCAAACCTGATTTATAATCTGAGGATGTGTACCTTGACCCCTTTGGGATCGGGACTCTAAGGATCAATACCATAGTTGGAATAATAACTCGGTTTCAAACAATTTATGACTTTTATATACTCTGATGGTGTTTACTTTGTCCCCAGGTGGACAGAGACCCTCCAGATATTAACTTCTACTAACTACAAGGGGCCTTTCTGACCCTGAGCATGCTTCCGCATTGACCCTGCTACCTGAACATGTCAAGTGGATACGGAGACGGCTATCCATGTGCTCGACCTATACTTATATATTATGCATTGTTTCTTACTGTATGTTTATATATTACTGTCCCTCTGGGTGCTCCTCACTCACCTTGTGTCGGGTGGCGAGCACTTCAGGGGTTACCCGGCCTGGGTTCCCCTCGGGGTTCCTAGAGGGGCCTAGCCCCTGTTCGGATGTGGTGGATGACTCAGCATTGGCATAGCGTGTGCCTCAGTCCTGAGCCTAAGTGGGTCGAAGTACCGAACTACTGGGCTCGGGGGATTTTCAGACGTCAAACCTAACCCGCCGGAGCATACAAGGCTGTGATCTGAATCCACATCAGGATGCCACCAATTTACCTGCCTGTTATATTGGGACCACTAACTTGTTCGCACCGTCTCCCTCCACTAGCGATCCAACCCTTTCATGCAACACCTCCTAGCTGGGCACGGGGATATGCCCCTCTAATTTGTGCATGGCAGATCTCCAGTCAGAGACATGGAACTAGATGTGCTGAGACTTCCGTTGGGAAACATTTTTTGGAGATGAGACCGGCCGCACACTGGGTTGATGTGGCGAGGGTACTGGTTTTATATGATGTACCCGCATGTGATTAAAACTCGCAGCCATGTACATTGCTTCTCCTGATTCTCGCGGTGTGACTAGAGACCTACCGGGCGGGCCTTCGCTCTTTTTCACGAGGAACCCAGGTTATGTATCAGAACGTCGCATTTTGGGTCCATCTCACGCCGTTTAGCATGCTTAGCTTAGCATTGTTAGCCTAGCCCGACGCGTTATTCGGTAGGTTTAACATGACCCACACGTTTTTTGCTTACTTAGACGTTTTTGTTAGCTTAGCATAACCTAGCTTAGCCTAGCTTAGCATTATTAGCCTTTACCCAATTCGCTAGTTTGCATGTTAGTTATGATCTATATCGTTTTTTGACCAATCTAGACGGTTTTTGTTAACTTAGCCTAGCTTAGCATTGTTAGCCTTTACCCAACTCACTAATTTGCATGTTAGACATGGTCTATATCGGTTTTTGACCAAATTGGATGGTTTTTGTTAGCTTAGCCTAGCTTAGCATTGTTAGCCTAACCTAGCTTTGTTAGCCTAGCCCCTCAATTTCTGCCGCTTAGCGTTTGTCCACACGGTTCACGTCGATTAGATTGGTTTTGTTAGCTTAACCCTACTTAGCATTGTTAGCCTAACCTGACCTCATATTAGAAATCCAGTGGTTCGGGTTAGTTCAGCACTTTGCTCACGCTTTTGAGGCTCCCGTACCTGGTTCCTACTTATATAAGCCCCTAGGTTAGCCGAGCCCCCCTTCACTGGGGCGCTCTACTCCTGGTGGGCACTCTAGTCAGTTACCTTCAACCCGAGGCCTATCATCTCCGTCTCTCTGGTGTCCCTCCCTGCAACCAGGTTTAGTGGGGACACCCACACGCTAGTTGGGACTTGGGGCTCTCTCACATCATGGAGTGTGATCCCCCTCCCTGTGTTTAGTTTGGTTTTTTGAGTACCCGGACACCGTCACCTCTATCAGGGTTCGCCTCCCCTGGATACACTTAGGTGCTCTGACTGGGACCCCCCATTCTCTACCTGATCTGGATGGTATCGCCTGTTAGACACAAATAAATCTGATGTGGAGCCTTCTGGGAGAAGATACAATACACTTGTTTTGGATTTAAAGACCTCCATTGATCGCGTACGCGCGTCTGGACTTCTCCTCCAGACCTGGGTCCACAATACAAACTGTCCCTAATGTCCCCTGCATTCACAACATTCTCACCTAGAAGACCGTGGATGTGTTGGCTGGGGCTTCGACTAATTGACCTTACCAGCTCGCACAGTGGGGGGACCGCTTAGGGGGTGTGGATTTAGTATGGAGCCAGAATGGCCCCCATCAGACTGTCCGTGGAATGGTAGACCTTCCTACTCAGCCTGCCACAGCCGGTGGAGTTTGATTAGCTTGATATTTTCCCTCTAGCCTTTAGCCCGATTCCCCTTAAGCAGCCTCCTATCCTTATCTTACTACCATGAATGGACCTAGGTTGTGTTGCATGACGCTCGGCTCCTGGTTCAACTGGCCTCCTCGGCCAATCACCCACCGGGAGCCTCCTGACGCCCAATGGCAGAGTCAGAGGACATGGCTCAACAGCAGCAAGTCAACCTAGCATGCGGAAGCCACTACTCAGAGTTTATTCACATCTAATAGCCTACGTATTTCTAGTTTTTGCTCTCCTTATTTGGATTCACATCCACGGACACTGAGGCCTGGACCGGTACTAAGGGCTATCACCGTGTGTTGGCCACCTGGGGATGTTCCTTTTATACATTCCCTCACTCCCACACGTGACGATGGAGCCCCAACCGCGTCACCCCCCTCACCACATGTGGAGAAGAATGAAGTGGACGCTACGGCCTGTATTGTCACAATACACATCCCTGTACAACTGCAGAGGTTGTGACCAGGTGACATCTACCCACAGAGGTGATTTTACCTGTGGCTGTGCCATTAGGTTTCCTGTGGAGTGGCGCCCTCACGCCTATTTTGTGTTTACACACCACTCTATGTGGTCATCTTCCTGGAGGGATTACACTGGAGACCAAGAAAAAGTGTATGCCACGGCCTGTACTCTCCAAATACACATCCCTGTACGGCTACAGAAGTTGTGACCAGGTGACATCTACCCACAGAGCTGTTTTTACCTGTGGCTATGCCATTAGGTTACCTGTGGAGTGGCGCCTTGACGCCTACTTTGTGTATACACACCACCTTTTGTGGTCATCTTCCTGGAGGGATTACGCTGGAGATCACCATATAGACTGGACCACATTTTTTCACACACATATGGATTTAGGCCTACTCTCTACTCTAGGAATCTAGACTGTTCTGTCCATTGAGGCCTAGGCCGGTGTCTTTATGAGTATCTTGTTCACTGGCTAATACCATAATCTCTGGACCACTTGGACTCACTGCGGGGCGTTTCACCCTCAGCGGTGATCTTGGTCTTGGGCCCTGTCATGGGGTTTTGGCCTTGGGTGACTGCCTGGGGTGGCTGTTGACATCAGGTATATCGGATGTGACCCTGGTGTCTTGCCTACCGGCTGTCATCTGTCAGGGCATGGATTAGGCACCATGGTCTGCATTGATGATTGGGGAATATCGGATGTGACCTCGACCACTTTGCGGACTCTGGTGGTCTGAGTTGTGTTGCTGTCCAGAGTAGGGATGTGCTTGTGTGACGTGGTTTCTCTGTGAGACGGCTGGCTCTAGGCCTCTGGATTATGTTGGTCGTGACCTCTATGGTGATTCTTAGTCTGAGAGCTGCTTTTATCACGTTTCTGTCACTGTTTTTTAGATACTTTGGCCATCCTTAGATTATCTTGGAGTCCTAATTTTACCTTGGAACGTTCTGGTTTTGCCTTTTATTCTAAGGATTTATTATATAATATATTATATTATATTAATAGGGATAATATTAGTTTACTGTTTACTGCTAATGTGTAGTCCAGTCCCTTATTGCTGCTCAACATAATAATTTTTTCGCCTGTACCTACACCCTGTTGTAGTGACCACGGACGCGCAGGGGCTTCCCTGGGATTTCCTCTCAGTGACGTCACCGCAGCAGGTCGTTCTTCTGCGGCAGCTATTTTTCACATAACGTAACAGTGCAGACCGGTTCTACACCTGTGTAAAACGTGATTCGTTTTTTCCCCTACACTCTGAGGATTGTACCACTCTACTGCCTCTTGGTTTGGAATTTTTTCTCATCTCCAAGTCTCCGTTTTCTGCTACCGAACGGCGTTGCTAGTTTTGCAGTGTTTGTTTACATTGGACTTGGCTGCACGTCCCGGTTCGCCACGTCAATCACGGACCTTACACTCCAATGGCAAGTGACATGATTTGGAGATCCCGCCCCTTGACGTCCTCTCTCCAAAAACTTTTTTCTTCGCCGTCACTAATACTCCGGTATTAATAAGCCTGTGTGTTCGTTTGAGACTGTGACTGCCGACCGGAGCTGCGTGATCGTAAGACCATTTCCCACCCCTCAATAATTTTTCTAACTTGCTTTTGCCGTTCATAAATTGTTTATCTAGTTTTTTATCGAATTATTAGCTTGTTTTGTGCCATATTCAGTACCATGCTGTGAACGCATGCGTGCTAGCGGACCTGTTGCTAACTAGCCCACTTGTTTTTTGCCCATGAACGCACCTGCTGCTACCACGCGCTGCAAGCATCCATCTTAGGATCTCCCATCTCACCTTCACTTCTCCATCTTCTGGGGCCATATGTAAGTTTTTCTTTCTAGTCTAGTTTGGTTGATTGATTTAATAGGGTGCATTTATTAATAACTTGGGCCTACCACCTCATACTCATACCCCACGCGTTTGCATGAACTGCTGATAGTGTGTGTGCATGCTTGTACTGCATGTCTGTGTATATGTATGCATGAATATAATGTACTTTCTCTTTTCTTCCCTCTCCCTCCTCCCCCTCCCATTCCATGCTCACACGTTCCTTTCTGTGCATAAGCACACACACATAATCTCAGGCTTTGCTCACACACATACTCTCACACACTCACACACACATTCTGTCTCTCTCTACTATTCTCTACTGGTCTGTTCCCCTCTCTCTCCTTCTCTAGGCACACACACATATTTTAGGCTTCTCTGTGCATTAAGCACTCACACATAAAGACAAACCCCCCCCCCCCCCCCTCCTTCCACAGGTTTTTCTGGACCCCCTTTCACTAATCCTAACCCATGCTTCTTCTTTTACAGATCTTCTCCTCCCACTTAGCTTGTTCACCACCCTGAGTGTACACACATGCCTCGCACACACACGCGCCCTCCCCCTCTCTCTCTCCCTCTCTACTCTTTTCCCTAGACAATAATTCTGAATACCGCTTCTGGTGGGCTGCCAGGAGGGCACCGGGGTGACCACCATCCTCCTTCTTTGGTGTAGCCTCGAGGTCCCCTGTCAGTCCGTAGCCTAGGATGGCCCTGGTTCCTGCTCATGTTTTATTTCCGTCACCTGACGAGTCCTGGGAGAGGACGAAACCGGTCGTGGCCAGTTAGGACCCCGTATATATCCCTGCTTAATTTCTGGCATGGGCCCGGCAGGAGGCACCGCCCAGGGAATGGAGTCCTGCGTTTTTGACTACAACTTTTATTTGCTCTAACAGGAGCGCCTCTCTCTATATCTCTCTCACCCCACTCCCACCACTATTGTCTGCATGGCTTTATCTTCATCGCACTCATGTGCAGTGAGGACAGGGCTATGACACTCATGTATCTTGTTTATTAACCCCTTCCTTCCACAGCCCTGCATTTCCTTGGGGTCCTCCCCACATCTGCACCCGGGATCGGTATAGATTCTTAACTTTCCAGGTAGAACCTTTTTTAGCTTTTCAGATTTAGTTAGCTGCCCGGTCAAGGTAGGACACGCACTCACACACTCAGTTGCACCTCATATGTCCACACAGGCCCTTTATTTAATTTCTATCTATCCCTCCTGCGTTCCTCGGGTACTCCCCCTAGACGCCTGCATATTTCTCCCTTTCTTGCCCTCCTCCGCGTACCTCAACCCAACCGTCACCATCCCATAGGCTGACCTACTGTGATTTAATGGGGTGGAATAGCCCCCCTGTCACCTATCCTAACCCCAACCTGGGAGGGTCTACGCCTAAACTTAACCGTAAAGCTGACCTACTGTGACTTAATGGGCCAGGATAGCCCTCCTGTCACTTATCCTAACCCCAACCTGGGAGGGTCTACGCCTAAAACTTAACCAGACGACTGACCTGCTGTGACTTAATGGGGTGAGATAGCCCCCCTGTCACTTACCCTAACCCCAACCTGGGAGGGTCTACGCCTAAAACTTAACCGGAAGGCTTACCTACTGTGACTTTAAGGGGGTAGGATAACCCCCCTGTCACTTATCCTAACCCCAACCTGGGAGGGCCTACGCCTAAAACTTAACCGGACGACTAACCTACCGTGACTTAATGGGGTGGGATAGCCCCCCTGTCACTTATCCTAACCCCAACCTGGGGGGGGTCTACGCTTAAAACTTGACCGTTGCTTCCCCCCAGTGGGTTTATCTCTGATCACTGGGCCACCTCACTGAGTCATTTTTTCTAACCCCAACCAGTGAGAGTTCACGCCTAAGCGGGTCGAAGCACGAAACTGCTGGGCTCGAGGGATCATCAGACATCAAACCTGATTTATAATCTGAGGATGTGTACCTTGACCCCTTTGGGATCGGGACTCTAAGGATCAATACCATAGTTGGAATAATAACTCGGTTTCAAACAATTTATGACTTTTATATACTCTGATGGTGTTTACTTTGTCCCCAGGTGGACAGAGACCCTCCAGATATTAACTTCTACTAACTACAAGGGGCCTTTCTGACCCTGAGCATGCTTCCGCATTGACCCTGCTACCTGAACATGTCAAGTGGATACGGAGACGGCTATCCATGTGCTCGACCTATACTTATATATTATGCATTGTTTCTTACTGTATGTTTATATATTACTGTCCCTCTGGGTGCTCCTCACTCACCTTGTGTCGGGTGGCGAGCACTTCAGGGGTTACCCGGCCTGGGTTCCCCTCGGGGTTCCTAGAGGGGCCTAGCCCCTGTTCGGATGTGGTGGATGACTCAGCATTGGCATAGCGTGTGCCTCAGTCCTGAGCCTAAGTGGGTCGAAGTACCGAACTACTGGGCTCGGGGGATTTTCAGACGTCAAACCTAACCCGCCGGAGCATACAAGGCTGTGATCTGAATCCACATCAGGATGCCACCAATTTACCTGCCTGTTATATTGGGACCACTAACTTGTTCGCACCGTCTCCCTCCACTAGCGATCCAACCCTTTCATGCAACACCTCCTAGCTGGGCACGGGGATATGCCCCTCTAATTTGTGCATGGCAGATCTCCAGTCAGAGACATGGAACTAGATGTGCTGAGACTTCCGTTGGGAAACATTTTTTGGAGATGAGACCGGCCGCACACTGGGTTGATGTGGCGAGGGTACTGGTTTTATATGATGTACCCGCATGTGATTAAAACTCGCAGCCATGTACATTGCTTCTCCTGATTCTCGCGGTGTGACTAGAGACCTACCGGGCGGGCCTTCGCTCTTTTTCACGAGGAACCCAGGTTATGTATCAGAACGTCGCATTTTGGGTCCATCTCACGCCGTTTAGCATGCTTAGCTTAGCATTGTTAGCCTAGCCCGACGCGTTATTCGGTAGGTTTAACATGACCCACACGTTTTTTGCTTACTTAGACGTTTTTGTTAGCTTAGCATAACCTAGCTTAGCCTAGCTTAGCATTATTAGCCTTTACCCAATTCGCTAGTTTGCATGTTAGTTATGATCTATATCGTTTTTTGACCAATCTAGACGGTTTTTGTTAACTTAGCCTAGCTTAGCATTGTTAGCCTTTACCCAACTCACTAATTTGCATGTTAGACATGGTCTATATCGGTTTTTGACCAAATTGGATGGTTTTTGTTAGCTTAGCCTAGCTTAGCATTGTTAGCCTAACCTAGCTTTGTTAGCCTAGCCCCTCAATTTCTGCCGCTTAGCGTTTGTCCACACGGTTCACGTCGATTAGATTGGTTTTGTTAGCTTAACCCTACTTAGCATTGTTAGCCTAACCTGACCTCATATTAGAAATCCAGTGGTTCGGGTTAGTTCAGCACTTTGCTCACGCTTTTGAGGCTCCCGTACCTGGTTCCTACTTATATAAGCCCCTAGGTTAGCCGAGCCCCCCTTCACTGGGGCGCTCTACTCCTGGTGGGCACTCTAGTCAGTTACCTTCAACCCGAGGCCTATCATCTCCGTCTCTCTGGTGTCCCTCCCTGCAACCAGGTTTAGTGGGGACACCCACACGCTAGTTGGGACTTGGGGCTCTCTCACATCATGGAGTGTGATCCCCCTCCCTGTGTTTAGTTTGGTTTTTTGAGTACCCGGACACCGTCACCTCTATCAGGGTTCGCCTCCCCTGGATACACTTAGGTGCTCTGACTGGGACCCCCCATTCTCTACCTGATCTGGATGGTATCGCCTGTTAGACACAAATAAATCTGATGTGGAGCCTTCTGGGAGAAGATACAATACACTTGTTTTGGATTTAAAGACCTCCATTGATCGCGTACGCGCGTCTGGACTTCTCCTCCAGACCTGGGTCCACAATACAAACTGTCCCTAATGTCCCCTGCATTCACAACATTCTCACCTAGAAGACCGTGGATGTGTTGGCTGGGGCTTCGACTAATTGACCTTACCAGCTCGCACAGTGGGGGGACCGCTTAGGGGGTGTGGATTTAGTATGGAGCCAGAATGGCCCCCATCAGACTGTCCGTGGAATGGTAGACCTTCCTACTCAGCCTGCCACAGCCGGTGGAGTTTGATTAGCTTGATATTTTCCCTCTAGCCTTTAGCCCGATTCCCCTTAAGCAGCCTCCTATCCTTATCTTACTACCATGAATGGACCTAGGTTGTGTTGCATGACGCTCGGCTCCTGGTTCAACTGGCCTCCTCGGCCAATCACCCACCGGGAGCCTCCTGACGCCCAATGGCAGAGTCAGAGGACATGGCTCAACAGCAGCAAGTCAACCTAGCATGCGGAAGCCACTACTCAGAGTTTATTCACATCTAATAGCCTACGTATTTCTAGTTTTTGCTCTCCTTATTTGGATTCACATCCACGGACACTGAGGCCTGGACCGGTACTAAGGGCTATCACCGTGTGTTGGCCACCTGGGGATGTTCCTTTTATACATTCCCTCACTCCCACACGTGACGATGGAGCCCCAACCGCGTCACCCCCCTCACCACATGTGGAGAAGAATGAAGTGGACGCTACGGCCTGTATTGTCACAATACACATCCCTGTACAACTGCAGAGGTTGTGACCAGGTGACATCTACCCACAGAGGTGATTTTACCTGTGGCTGTGCCATTAGGTTTCCTGTGGAGTGGCGCCCTCACGCCTATTTTGTGTTTACACACCACTCTATGTGGTCATCTTCCTGGAGGGATTACACTGGAGACCAAGAAAAAGTGTATGCCACGGCCTGTACTCTCCAAATACACATCCCTGTACGGCTACAGAAGTTGTGACCAGGTGACATCTACCCACAGAGCTGTTTTTACCTGTGGCTATGCCATTAGGTTACCTGTGGAGTGGCGCCTTGACGCCTACTTTGTGTATACACACCACCTTTTGTGGTCATCTTCCTGGAGGGATTACGCTGGAGATCACCATATAGACTGGACCACATTTTTTCACACACATATGGATTTAGGCCTACTCTCTACTCTAGGAATCTAGACTGTTCTGTCCATTGAGGCCTAGGCCGGTGTCTTTATGAGTATCTTGTTCACTGGCTAATACCATAATCTCTGGACCACTTGGACTCACTGCGGGGCGTTTCACCCTCAGCGGTGATCTTGGTCTTGGGCCCTGTCATGGGGTTTTGGCCTTGGGTGACTGCCTGGGGTGGCTGTTGACATCAGGTATATCGGATGTGACCCTGGTGTCTTGCCTACCGGCTGTCATCTGTCAGGGCATGGATTAGGCACCATGGTCTGCATTGATGATTGGGGAATATCGGATGTGACCTCGACCACTTTGCGGACTCTGGTGGTCTGAGTTGTGTTGCTGTCCAGAGTAGGGATGTGCTTGTGTGACGTGGTTTCTCTGTGAGACGGCTGGCTCTAGGCCTCTGGATTATGTTGGTCGTGACCTCTATGGTGATTCTTAGTCTGAGAGCTGCTTTTATCACGTTTCTGTCACTGTTTTTTAGATACTTTGGCCATCCTTAGATTATCTTGGAGTCCTAATTTTACCTTGGAACGTTCTGGTTTTGCCTTTTATTCTAAGGATTTATTATATAATATATTATATTATATTAATAGGGATAATATTAGTTTACTGTTTACTGCTAATGTGTAGTCCAGTCCCTTATTGCTGCTCAACATAATAATTTTTTCGCCTGTACCTACACCCTGTTGTAGTGACCACGGACGCGCAGGGGCTTCCCTGGGATTTCCTCTCAGTGACGTCACCGCAGCAGGTCGTTCTTCTGCGGCAGCTATTTTTCACATAACGTAACAGTGCAGACCGGTTCTACACCTGTGTAAAACGTGATTCGTTTTTTCCCCTACACTCTGAGGATTGTACCACTCTACTGCCTCTTGGTTTGGAATTTTTTCTCATCTCCAAGTCTCCGTTTTCTGCTACCGAACGGCGTTGCTAGTTTTGCAGTGTTTGTTTACATTGGACTTGGCTGCACGTCCCGGTTCGCCACGTCAATCACGGACCTTACACTCCAATGGCAAGTGACATGATTTGGAGATCCCGCCCCTTGACGTCCTCTCTCCAAAAACTTTTTTCTTCGCCGTCACTAATACTCCGGTATTAATAAGCCTGTGTGTTCGTTTGAGACTGTGACTGCCGACCGGAGCTGCGTGATCGTAAGACCATTTCCCACCCCTCAATAATTTTTCTAACTTGCTTTTGCCGTTCATAAATTGTTTATCTAGTTTTTTATCGAATTATTAGCTTGTTTTGTGCCATATTCAGTACCATGCTGTGAACGCATGCGTGCTAGCGGACCTGTTGCTAACTAGCCCACTTGTTTTTTGCCCATGAACGCACCTGCTGCTACCACGCGCTGCAAGCATCCATCTTAGGATCTCCCATCTCACCTTCACTTCTCCATCTTCTGGGGCCATATGTAAGTTTTTCTTTCTAGTCTAGTTTGGTTGATTGATTTAATAGGGTGCATTTATTAATAACTTGGGCCTACCACCTCATACTCATACCCCACGCGTTTGCATGAACTGCTGATAGTGTGTGTGCATGCTTGTACTGCATGTCTGTGTATATGTATGCATGAATATAATGTACTTTCTCTTTTCTTCCCTCTCCCTCCTCCCCCTCCCATTCCATGCTCACACGTTCCTTTCTGTGCATAAGCACACACACATAATCTCAGGCTTTGCTCACACACATACTCTCACACACTCACACACACATTCTGTCTCTCTCTACTATTCTCTACTGGTCTGTTCCCCTCTCTCTCCTTCTCTAGGCACACACACATATTTTAGGCTTCTCTGTGCATTAAGCACTCACACATAAAGACAAACCCCCCCCCCCCCCCCTCCTTCCACAGGTTTTTCTGGACCCCCTTTCACTAATCCTAACCCATGCTTCTTCTTTTACAGATCTTCTCCTCCCACTTAGCTTGTTCACCACCCTGAGTGTACACACATGCCTCGCACACACACGCGCCCTCCCCCTCTCTCTCTCCCTCTCTACTCTTTTCCCTAGACAATAATTCTGAATACCGCTTCTGGTGGGCTGCCAGGAGGGCACCGGGGTGACCACCATCCTCCTTCTTTGGTGTAGCCTCGAGGTCCCCTGTCAGTCCGTAGCCTAGGATGGCCCTGGTTCCTGCTCATGTTTTATTTCCGTCACCTGACGAGTCCTGGGAGAGGACGAAACCGGTCGTGGCCAGTTAGGACCCCGTATATATCCCTGCTTAATTTCTGGCATGGGCCCGGCAGGAGGCACCGCCCAGGGAATGGAGTCCTGCGTTTTTGACTACAACTTTTATTTGCTCTAACAGGAGCGCCTCTCTCTATATCTCTCTCACCCCACTCCCACCACTATTGTCTGCATGGCTTTATCTTCATCGCACTCATGTGCAGTGAGGACAGGGCTATGACACTCATGTATCTTGTTTATTAACCCCTTCCTTCCACAGCCCTGCATTTCCTTGGGGTCCTCCCCACATCTGCACCCGGGATCGGTATAGATTCTTAACTTTCCAGGTAGAACCTTTTTTAGCTTTTCAGATTTAGTTAGCTGCCCGGTCAAGGTAGGACACGCACTCACACACTCAGTTGCACCTCATATGTCCACACAGGCCCTTTATTTAATTTCTATCTATCCCTCCTGCGTTCCTCGGGTACTCCCCCTAGACGCCTGCATATTTCTCCCTTTCTTGCCCTCCTCCGCGTACCTCAACCCAACCGTCACCATCCCATAGGCTGACCTACTGTGATTTAATGGGGTGGAATAGCCCCCCTGTCACCTATCCTAACCCCAACCTGGGAGGGTCTACGCCTAAACTTAACCGTAAAGCTGACCTACTGTGACTTAATGGGCCAGGATAGCCCTCCTGTCACTTATCCTAACCCCAACCTGGGAGGGTCTACGCCTAAAACTTAACCAGACGACTGACCTGCTGTGACTTAATGGGGTGAGATAGCCCCCCTGTCACTTACCCTAACCCCAACCTGGGAGGGTCTACGCCTAAAACTTAACCGGAAGGCTTACCTACTGTGACTTTAAGGGGGTAGGATAACCCCCCTGTCACTTATCCTAACCCCAACCTGGGAGGGCCTACGCCTAAAACTTAACCGGACGACTAACCTACCGTGACTTAATGGGGTGGGATAGCCCCCCTGTCACTTATCCTAACCCCAACCTGGGGGGGGTCTACGCTTAAAACTTGACCGTTGCTTCCCCCCAGTGGGTTTATCTCTGATCACTGGGCCACCTCACTGAGTCATTTTTTCTAACCCCAACCAGTGAGAGTTCACGCCTAAGCGGGTCGAAGCACGAAACTGCTGGGCTCGAGGGATCATCAGACATCAAACCTGATTTATAATCTGAGGATGTGTACCTTGACCCCTTTGGGATCGGGACTCTAAGGATCAATACCATAGTTGGAATAATAACTCGGTTTCAAACAATTTATGACTTTTATATACTCTGATGGTGTTTACTTTGTCCCCAGGTGGACAGAGACCCTCCAGATATTAACTTCTACTAACTACAAGGGGCCTTTCTGACCCTGAGCATGCTTCCGCATTGACCCTGCTACCTGAACATGTCAAGTGGATACGGAGACGGCTATCCATGTGCTCGACCTATACTTATATATTATGCATTGTTTCTTACTGTATGTTTATATATTACTGTCCCTCTGGGTGCTCCTCACTCACCTTGTGTCGGGTGGCGAGCACTTCAGGGGTTACCCGGCCTGGGTTCCCCTCGGGGTTCCTAGAGGGGCCTAGCCCCTGTTCGGATGTGGTGGATGACTCAGCATTGGCATAGCGTGTGCCTCAGTCCTGAGCCTAAGTGGGTCGAAGTACCGAACTACTGGGCTCGGGGGATTTTCAGACGTCAAACCTAACCCGCCGGAGCATACAAGGCTGTGATCTGAATCCACATCAGGATGCCACCAATTTACCTGCCTGTTATATTGGGACCACTAACTTGTTCGCACCGTCTCCCTCCACTAGCGATCCAACCCTTTCATGCAACACCTCCTAGCTGGGCACGGGGATATGCCCCTCTAATTTGTGCATGGCAGATCTCCAGTCAGAGACATGGAACTAGATGTGCTGAGACTTCCGTTGGGAAACATTTTTTGGAGATGAGACCGGCCGCACACTGGGTTGATGTGGCGAGGGTACTGGTTTTATATGATGTACCCGCATGTGATTAAAACTCGCAGCCATGTACATTGCTTCTCCTGATTCTCGCGGTGTGACTAGAGACCTACCGGGCGGGCCTTCGCTCTTTTTCACGAGGAACCCAGGTTATGTATCAGAACGTCGCATTTTGGGTCCATCTCACGCCGTTTAGCATGCTTAGCTTAGCATTGTTAGCCTAGCCCGACGCGTTATTCGGTAGGTTTAACATGACCCACACGTTTTTTGCTTACTTAGACGTTTTTGTTAGCTTAGCATAACCTAGCTTAGCCTAGCTTAGCATTATTAGCCTTTACCCAATTCGCTAGTTTGCATGTTAGTTATGATCTATATCGTTTTTTGACCAATCTAGACGGTTTTTGTTAACTTAGCCTAGCTTAGCATTGTTAGCCTTTACCCAACTCACTAATTTGCATGTTAGACATGGTCTATATCGGTTTTTGACCAAATTGGATGGTTTTTGTTAGCTTAGCCTAGCTTAGCATTGTTAGCCTAACCTAGCTTTGTTAGCCTAGCCCCTCAATTTCTGCCGCTTAGCGTTTGTCCACACGGTTCACGTCGATTAGATTGGTTTTGTTAGCTTAACCCTACTTAGCATTGTTAGCCTAACCTGACCTCATATTAGAAATCCAGTGGTTCGGGTTAGTTCAGCACTTTGCTCACGCTTTTGAGGCTCCCGTACCTGGTTCCTACTTATATAAGCCCCTAGGTTAGCCGAGCCCCCCTTCACTGGGGCGCTCTACTCCTGGTGGGCACTCTAGTCAGTTACCTTCAACCCGAGGCCTATCATCTCCGTCTCTCTGGTGTCCCTCCCTGCAACCAGGTTTAGTGGGGACACCCACACGCTAGTTGGGACTTGGGGCTCTCTCACATCATGGAGTGTGATCCCCCTCCCTGTGTTTAGTTTGGTTTTTTGAGTACCCGGACACCGTCACCTCTATCAGGGTTCGCCTCCCCTGGATACACTTAGGTGCTCTGACTGGGACCCCCCATTCTCTACCTGATCTGGATGGTATCGCCTGTTAGACACAAATAAATCTGATGTGGAGCCTTCTGGGAGAAGATACAATACACTTGTTTTGGATTTAAAGACCTCCATTGATCGCGTACGCGCGTCTGGACTTCTCCTCCAGACCTGGGTCCACAATACAAACTGTCCCTAATGTCCCCTGCATTCACAACATTCTCACCTAGAAGACCGTGGATGTGTTGGCTGGGGCTTCGACTAATTGACCTTACCAGCTCGCACAGTGGGGGGACCGCTTAGGGGGTGTGGATTTAGTATGGAGCCAGAATGGCCCCCATCAGACTGTCCGTGGAATGGTAGACCTTCCTACTCAGCCTGCCACAGCCGGTGGAGTTTGATTAGCTTGATATTTTCCCTCTAGCCTTTAGCCCGATTCCCCTTAAGCAGCCTCCTATCCTTATCTTACTACCATGAATGGACCTAGGTTGTGTTGCATGACGCTCGGCTCCTGGTTCAACTGGCCTCCTCGGCCAATCACCCACCGGGAGCCTCCTGACGCCCAATGGCAGAGTCAGAGGACATGGCTCAACAGCAGCAAGTCAACCTAGCATGCGGAAGCCACTACTCAGAGTTTATTCACATCTAATAGCCTACGTATTTCTAGTTTTTGCTCTCCTTATTTGGATTCACATCCACGGACACTGAGGCCTGGACCGGTACTAAGGGCTATCACCGTGTGTTGGCCACCTGGGGATGTTCCTTTTATACATTCCCTCACTCCCACACGTGACGATGGAGCCCCAACCGCGTCACCCCCCTCACCACATGTGGAGAAGAATGAAGTGGACGCTACGGCCTGTATTGTCACAATACACATCCCTGTACAACTGCAGAGGTTGTGACCAGGTGACATCTACCCACAGAGGTGATTTTACCTGTGGCTGTGCCATTAGGTTTCCTGTGGAGTGGCGCCCTCACGCCTATTTTGTGTTTACACACCACTCTATGTGGTCATCTTCCTGGAGGGATTACACTGGAGACCAAGAAAAAGTGTATGCCACGGCCTGTACTCTCCAAATACACATCCCTGTACGGCTACAGAAGTTGTGACCAGGTGACATCTACCCACAGAGCTGTTTTTACCTGTGGCTATGCCATTAGGTTACCTGTGGAGTGGCGCCTTGACGCCTACTTTGTGTATACACACCACCTTTTGTGGTCATCTTCCTGGAGGGATTACGCTGGAGATCACCATATAGACTGGACCACATTTTTTCACACACATATGGATTTAGGCCTACTCTCTACTCTAGGAATCTAGACTGTTCTGTCCATTGAGGCCTAGGCCGGTGTCTTTATGAGTATCTTGTTCACTGGCTAATACCATAATCTCTGGACCACTTGGACTCACTGCGGGGCGTTTCACCCTCAGCGGTGATCTTGGTCTTGGGCCCTGTCATGGGGTTTTGGCCTTGGGTGACTGCCTGGGGTGGCTGTTGACATCAGGTATATCGGATGTGACCCTGGTGTCTTGCCTACCGGCTGTCATCTGTCAGGGCATGGATTAGGCACCATGGTCTGCATTGATGATTGGGGAATATCGGATGTGACCTCGACCACTTTGCGGACTCTGGTGGTCTGAGTTGTGTTGCTGTCCAGAGTAGGGATGTGCTTGTGTGACGTGGTTTCTCTGTGAGACGGCTGGCTCTAGGCCTCTGGATTATGTTGGTCGTGACCTCTATGGTGATTCTTAGTCTGAGAGCTGCTTTTATCACGTTTCTGTCACTGTTTTTTAGATACTTTGGCCATCCTTAGATTATCTTGGAGTCCTAATTTTACCTTGGAACGTTCTGGTTTTGCCTTTTATTCTAAGGATTTATTATATAATATATTATATTATATTAATAGGGATAATATTAGTTTACTGTTTACTGCTAATGTGTAGTCCAGTCCCTTATTGCTGCTCAACATAATAATTTTTTCGCCTGTACCTACACCCTGTTGTAGTGACCACGGACGCGCAGGGGCTTCCCTGGGATTTCCTCTCAGTGACGTCACCGCAGCAGGTCGTTCTTCTGCGGCAGCTATTTTTCACATAACGTAACAGTGCAGACCGGTTCTACACCTGTGTAAAACGTGATTCGTTTTTTCCCCTACACTCTGAGGATTGTACCACTCTACTGCCTCTTGGTTTGGAATTTTTTCTCATCTCCAAGTCTCCGTTTTCTGCTACCGAACGGCGTTGCTAGTTTTGCAGTGTTTGTTTACATTGGACTTGGCTGCACGTCCCGGTTCGCCACGTCAATCACGGACCTTACACTCCAATGGCAAGTGACATGATTTGGAGATCCCGCCCCTTGACGTCCTCTCTCCAAAAACTTTTTTCTTCGCCGTCACTAATACTCCGGTATTAATAAGCCTGTGTGTTCGTTTGAGACTGTGACTGCCGACCGGAGCTGCGTGATCGTAAGACCATTTCCCACCCCTCAATAATTTTTCTAACTTGCTTTTGCCGTTCATAAATTGTTTATCTAGTTTTTTATCGAATTATTAGCTTGTTTTGTGCCATATTCAGTACCATGCTGTGAACGCATGCGTGCTAGCGGACCTGTTGCTAACTAGCCCACTTGTTTTTTGCCCATGAACGCACCTGCTGCTACCACGCGCTGCAAGCATCCATCTTAGGATCTCCCATCTCACCTTCACTTCTCCATCTTCTGGGGCCATATGTAAGTTTTTCTTTCTAGTCTAGTTTGGTTGATTGATTTAATAGGGTGCATTTATTAATAACTTGGGCCTACCACCTCATACTCATACCCCACGCGTTTGCATGAACTGCTGATAGTGTGTGTGCATGCTTGTACTGCATGTCTGTGTATATGTATGCATGAATATAATGTACTTTCTCTTTTCTTCCCTCTCCCTCCTCCCCCTCCCATTCCATGCTCACACGTTCCTTTCTGTGCATAAGCACACACACATAATCTCAGGCTTTGCTCACACACATACTCTCACACACTCACACACACATTCTGTCTCTCTCTACTATTCTCTACTGGTCTGTTCCCCTCTCTCTCCTTCTCTAGGCACACACACATATTTTAGGCTTCTCTGTGCATTAAGCACTCACACATAAAGACAAACCCCCCCCCCCCCCCCTCCTTCCACAGGTTTTTCTGGACCCCCTTTCACTAATCCTAACCCATGCTTCTTCTTTTACAGATCTTCTCCTCCCACTTAGCTTGTTCACCACCCTGAGTGTACACACATGCCTCGCACACACACGCGCCCTCCCCCTCTCTCTCTCCCTCTCTACTCTTTTCCCTAGACAATAATTCTGAATACCGCTTCTGGTGGGCTGCCAGGAGGGCACCGGGGTGACCACCATCCTCCTTCTTTGGTGTAGCCTCGAGGTCCCCTGTCAGTCCGTAGCCTAGGATGGCCCTGGTTCCTGCTCATGTTTTATTTCCGTCACCTGACGAGTCCTGGGAGAGGACGAAACCGGTCGTGGCCAGTTAGGACCCCGTATATATCCCTGCTTAATTTCTGGCATGGGCCCGGCAGGAGGCACCGCCCAGGGAATGGAGTCCTGCGTTTTTGACTACAACTTTTATTTGCTCTAACAGGAGCGCCTCTCTCTATATCTCTCTCACCCCACTCCCACCACTATTGTCTGCATGGCTTTATCTTCATCGCACTCATGTGCAGTGAGGACAGGGCTATGACACTCATGTATCTTGTTTATTAACCCCTTCCTTCCACAGCCCTGCATTTCCTTGGGGTCCTCCCCACATCTGCACCCGGGATCGGTATAGATTCTTAACTTTCCAGGTAGAACCTTTTTTAGCTTTTCAGATTTAGTTAGCTGCCCGGTCAAGGTAGGACACGCACTCACACACTCAGTTGCACCTCATATGTCCACACAGGCCCTTTATTTAATTTCTATCTATCCCTCCTGCGTTCCTCGGGTACTCCCCCTAGACGCCTGCATATTTCTCCCTTTCTTGCCCTCCTCCGCGTACCTCAACCCAACCGTCACCATCCCATAGGCTGACCTACTGTGATTTAATGGGGTGGAATAGCCCCCCTGTCACCTATCCTAACCCCAACCTGGGAGGGTCTACGCCTAAACTTAACCGTAAAGCTGACCTACTGTGACTTAATGGGCCAGGATAGCCCTCCTGTCACTTATCCTAACCCCAACCTGGGAGGGTCTACGCCTAAAACTTAACCAGACGACTGACCTGCTGTGACTTAATGGGGTGAGATAGCCCCCCTGTCACTTACCCTAACCCCAACCTGGGAGGGTCTACGCCTAAAACTTAACCGGAAGGCTTACCTACTGTGACTTTAAGGGGGTAGGATAACCCCCCTGTCACTTATCCTAACCCCAACCTGGGAGGGCCTACGCCTAAAACTTAACCGGACGACTAACCTACCGTGACTTAATGGGGTGGGATAGCCCCCCTGTCACTTATCCTAACCCCAACCTGGGGGGGGTCTACGCTTAAAACTTGACCGTTGCTTCCCCCCAGTGGGTTTATCTCTGATCACTGGGCCACCTCACTGAGTCATTTTTTCTAACCCCAACCAGTGAGAGTTCACGCCTAAGCGGGTCGAAGCACGAAACTGCTGGGCTCGAGGGATCATCAGACATCAAACCTGATTTATAATCTGAGGATGTGTACCTTGACCCCTTTGGGATCGGGACTCTAAGGATCAATACCATAGTTGGAATAATAACTCGGTTTCAAACAATTTATGACTTTTATATACTCTGATGGTGTTTACTTTGTCCCCAGGTGGACAGAGACCCTCCAGATATTAACTTCTACTAACTACAAGGGGCCTTTCTGACCCTGAGCATGCTTCCGCATTGACCCTGCTACCTGAACATGTCAAGTGGATACGGAGACGGCTATCCATGTGCTCGACCTATACTTATATATTATGCATTGTTTCTTACTGTATGTTTATATATTACTGTCCCTCTGGGTGCTCCTCACTCACCTTGTGTCGGGTGGCGAGCACTTCAGGGGTTACCCGGCCTGGGTTCCCCTCGGGGTTCCTAGAGGGGCCTAGCCCCTGTTCGGATGTGGTGGATGACTCAGCATTGGCATAGCGTGTGCCTCAGTCCTGAGCCTAAGTGGGTCGAAGTACCGAACTACTGGGCTCGGGGGATTTTCAGACGTCAAACCTAACCCGCCGGAGCATACAAGGCTGTGATCTGAATCCACATCAGGATGCCACCAATTTACCTGCCTGTTATATTGGGACCACTAACTTGTTCGCACCGTCTCCCTCCACTAGCGATCCAACCCTTTCATGCAACACCTCCTAGCTGGGCACGGGGATATGCCCCTCTAATTTGTGCATGGCAGATCTCCAGTCAGAGACATGGAACTAGATGTGCTGAGACTTCCGTTGGGAAACATTTTTTGGAGATGAGACCGGCCGCACACTGGGTTGATGTGGCGAGGGTACTGGTTTTATATGATGTACCCGCATGTGATTAAAACTCGCAGCCATGTACATTGCTTCTCCTGATTCTCGCGGTGTGACTAGAGACCTACCGGGCGGGCCTTCGCTCTTTTTCACGAGGAACCCAGGTTATGTATCAGAACGTCGCATTTTGGGTCCATCTCACGCCGTTTAGCATGCTTAGCTTAGCATTGTTAGCCTAGCCCGACGCGTTATTCGGTAGGTTTAACATGACCCACACGTTTTTTGCTTACTTAGACGTTTTTGTTAGCTTAGCATAACCTAGCTTAGCCTAGCTTAGCATTATTAGCCTTTACCCAATTCGCTAGTTTGCATGTTAGTTATGATCTATATCGTTTTTTGACCAATCTAGACGGTTTTTGTTAACTTAGCCTAGCTTAGCATTGTTAGCCTTTACCCAACTCACTAATTTGCATGTTAGACATGGTCTATATCGGTTTTTGACCAAATTGGATGGTTTTTGTTAGCTTAGCCTAGCTTAGCATTGTTAGCCTAACCTAGCTTTGTTAGCCTAGCCCCTCAATTTCTGCCGCTTAGCGTTTGTCCACACGGTTCACGTCGATTAGATTGGTTTTGTTAGCTTAACCCTACTTAGCATTGTTAGCCTAACCTGACCTCATATTAGAAATCCAGTGGTTCGGGTTAGTTCAGCACTTTGCTCACGCTTTTGAGGCTCCCGTACCTGGTTCCTACTTATATAAGCCCCTAGGTTAGCCGAGCCCCCCTTCACTGGGGCGCTCTACTCCTGGTGGGCACTCTAGTCAGTTACCTTCAACCCGAGGCCTATCATCTCCGTCTCTCTGGTGTCCCTCCCTGCAACCAGGTTTAGTGGGGACACCCACACGCTAGTTGGGACTTGGGGCTCTCTCACATCATGGAGTGTGATCCCCCTCCCTGTGTTTAGTTTGGTTTTTTGAGTACCCGGACACCGTCACCTCTATCAGGGTTCGCCTCCCCTGGATACACTTAGGTGCTCTGACTGGGACCCCCCATTCTCTACCTGATCTGGATGGTATCGCCTGTTAGACACAAATAAATCTGATGTGGAGCCTTCTGGGAGAAGATACAATACACTTGTTTTGGATTTAAAGACCTCCATTGATCGCGTACGCGCGTCTGGACTTCTCCTCCAGACCTGGGTCCACAATACAAACTGTCCCTAATGTCCCCTGCATTCACAACATTCTCACCTAGAAGACCGTGGATGTGTTGGCTGGGGCTTCGACTAATTGACCTTACCAGCTCGCACAGTGGGGGGACCGCTTAGGGGGTGTGGATTTAGTATGGAGCCAGAATGGCCCCCATCAGACTGTCCGTGGAATGGTAGACCTTCCTACTCAGCCTGCCACAGCCGGTGGAGTTTGATTAGCTTGATATTTTCCCTCTAGCCTTTAGCCCGATTCCCCTTAAGCAGCCTCCTATCCTTATCTTACTACCATGAATGGACCTAGGTTGTGTTGCATGACGCTCGGCTCCTGGTTCAACTGGCCTCCTCGGCCAATCACCCACCGGGAGCCTCCTGACGCCCAATGGCAGAGTCAGAGGACATGGCTCAACAGCAGCAAGTCAACCTAGCATGCGGAAGCCACTACTCAGAGTTTATTCACATCTAATAGCCTACGTATTTCTAGTTTTTGCTCTCCTTATTTGGATTCACATCCACGGACACTGAGGCCTGGACCGGTACTAAGGGCTATCACCGTGTGTTGGCCACCTGGGGATGTTCCTTTTATACATTCCCTCACTCCCACACGTGACGATGGAGCCCCAACCGCGTCACCCCCCTCACCACATGTGGAGAAGAATGAAGTGGACGCTACGGCCTGTATTGTCACAATACACATCCCTGTACAACTGCAGAGGTTGTGACCAGGTGACATCTACCCACAGAGGTGATTTTACCTGTGGCTGTGCCATTAGGTTTCCTGTGGAGTGGCGCCCTCACGCCTATTTTGTGTTTACACACCACTCTATGTGGTCATCTTCCTGGAGGGATTACACTGGAGACCAAGAAAAAGTGTATGCCACGGCCTGTACTCTCCAAATACACATCCCTGTACGGCTACAGAAGTTGTGACCAGGTGACATCTACCCACAGAGCTGTTTTTACCTGTGGCTATGCCATTAGGTTACCTGTGGAGTGGCGCCTTGACGCCTACTTTGTGTATACACACCACCTTTTGTGGTCATCTTCCTGGAGGGATTACGCTGGAGATCACCATATAGACTGGACCACATTTTTTCACACACATATGGATTTAGGCCTACTCTCTACTCTAGGAATCTAGACTGTTCTGTCCATTGAGGCCTAGGCCGGTGTCTTTATGAGTATCTTGTTCACTGGCTAATACCATAATCTCTGGACCACTTGGACTCACTGCGGGGCGTTTCACCCTCAGCGGTGATCTTGGTCTTGGGCCCTGTCATGGGGTTTTGGCCTTGGGTGACTGCCTGGGGTGGCTGTTGACATCAGGTATATCGGATGTGACCCTGGTGTCTTGCCTACCGGCTGTCATCTGTCAGGGCATGGATTAGGCACCATGGTCTGCATTGATGATTGGGGAATATCGGATGTGACCTCGACCACTTTGCGGACTCTGGTGGTCTGAGTTGTGTTGCTGTCCAGAGTAGGGATGTGCTTGTGTGACGTGGTTTCTCTGTGAGACGGCTGGCTCTAGGCCTCTGGATTATGTTGGTCGTGACCTCTATGGTGATTCTTAGTCTGAGAGCTGCTTTTATCACGTTTCTGTCACTGTTTTTTAGATACTTTGGCCATCCTTAGATTATCTTGGAGTCCTAATTTTACCTTGGAACGTTCTGGTTTTGCCTTTTATTCTAAGGATTTATTATATAATATATTATATTATATTAATAGGGATAATATTAGTTTACTGTTTACTGCTAATGTGTAGTCCAGTCCCTTATTGCTGCTCAACATAATAATTTTTTCGCCTGTACCTACACCCTGTTGTAGTGACCACGGACGCGCAGGGGCTTCCCTGGGATTTCCTCTCAGTGACGTCACCGCAGCAGGTCGTTCTTCTGCGGCAGCTATTTTTCACATAACGTAACAGTGCAGACCGGTTCTACACCTGTGTAAAACGTGATTCGTTTTTTCCCCTACACTCTGAGGATTGTACCACTCTACTGCCTCTTGGTTTGGAATTTTTTCTCATCTCCAAGTCTCCGTTTTCTGCTACCGAACGGCGTTGCTAGTTTTGCAGTGTTTGTTTACATTGGACTTGGCTGCACGTCCCGGTTCGCCACGTCAATCACGGACCTTACACTCCAATGGCAAGTGACATGATTTGGAGATCCCGCCCCTTGACGTCCTCTCTCCAAAAACTTTTTTCTTCGCCGTCACTAATACTCCGGTATTAATAAGCCTGTGTGTTCGTTTGAGACTGTGACTGCCGACCGGAGCTGCGTGATCGTAAGACCATTTCCCACCCCTCAATAATTTTTCTAACTTGCTTTTGCCGTTCATAAATTGTTTATCTAGTTTTTTATCGAATTATTAGCTTGTTTTGTGCCATATTCAGTACCATGCTGTGAACGCATGCGTGCTAGCGGACCTGTTGCTAACTAGCCCACTTGTTTTTTGCCCATGAACGCACCTGCTGCTACCACGCGCTGCAAGCATCCATCTTAGGATCTCCCATCTCACCTTCACTTCTCCATCTTCTGGGGCCATATGTAAGTTTTTCTTTCTAGTCTAGTTTGGTTGATTGATTTAATAGGGTGCATTTATTAATAACTTGGGCCTACCACCTCATACTCATACCCCACGCGTTTGCATGAACTGCTGATAGTGTGTGTGCATGCTTGTACTGCATGTCTGTGTATATGTATGCATGAATATAATGTACTTTCTCTTTTCTTCCCTCTCCCTCCTCCCCCTCCCATTCCATGCTCACACGTTCCTTTCTGTGCATAAGCACACACACATAATCTCAGGCTTTGCTCACACACATACTCTCACACACTCACACACACATTCTGTCTCTCTCTACTATTCTCTACTGGTCTGTTCCCCTCTCTCTCCTTCTCTAGGCACACACACATATTTTAGGCTTCTCTGTGCATTAAGCACTCACACATAAAGACAAACCCCCCCCCCCCCCCCTCCTTCCACAGGTTTTTCTGGACCCCCTTTCACTAATCCTAACCCATGCTTCTTCTTTTACAGATCTTCTCCTCCCACTTAGCTTGTTCACCACCCTGAGTGTACACACATGCCTCGCACACACACGCGCCCTCCCCCTCTCTCTCTCCCTCTCTACTCTTTTCCCTAGACAATAATTCTGAATACCGCTTCTGGTGGGCTGCCAGGAGGGCACCGGGGTGACCACCATCCTCCTTCTTTGGTGTAGCCTCGAGGTCCCCTGTCAGTCCGTAGCCTAGGATGGCCCTGGTTCCTGCTCATGTTTTATTTCCGTCACCTGACGAGTCCTGGGAGAGGACGAAACCGGTCGTGGCCAGTTAGGACCCCGTATATATCCCTGCTTAATTTCTGGCATGGGCCCGGCAGGAGGCACCGCCCAGGGAATGGAGTCCTGCGTTTTTGACTACAACTTTTATTTGCTCTAACAGGAGCGCCTCTCTCTATATCTCTCTCACCCCACTCCCACCACTATTGTCTGCATGGCTTTATCTTCATCGCACTCATGTGCAGTGAGGACAGGGCTATGACACTCATGTATCTTGTTTATTAACCCCTTCCTTCCACAGCCCTGCATTTCCTTGGGGTCCTCCCCACATCTGCACCCGGGATCGGTATAGATTCTTAACTTTCCAGGTAGAACCTTTTTTAGCTTTTCAGATTTAGTTAGCTGCCCGGTCAAGGTAGGACACGCACTCACACACTCAGTTGCACCTCATATGTCCACACAGGCCCTTTATTTAATTTCTATCTATCCCTCCTGCGTTCCTCGGGTACTCCCCCTAGACGCCTGCATATTTCTCCCTTTCTTGCCCTCCTCCGCGTACCTCAACCCAACCGTCACCATCCCATAGGCTGACCTACTGTGATTTAATGGGGTGGAATAGCCCCCCTGTCACCTATCCTAACCCCAACCTGGGAGGGTCTACGCCTAAACTTAACCGTAAAGCTGACCTACTGTGACTTAATGGGCCAGGATAGCCCTCCTGTCACTTATCCTAACCCCAACCTGGGAGGGTCTACGCCTAAAACTTAACCAGACGACTGACCTGCTGTGACTTAATGGGGTGAGATAGCCCCCCTGTCACTTACCCTAACCCCAACCTGGGAGGGTCTACGCCTAAAACTTAACCGGAAGGCTTACCTACTGTGACTTTAAGGGGGTAGGATAACCCCCCTGTCACTTATCCTAACCCCAACCTGGGAGGGCCTACGCCTAAAACTTAACCGGACGACTAACCTACCGTGACTTAATGGGGTGGGATAGCCCCCCTGTCACTTATCCTAACCCCAACCTGGGGGGGGTCTACGCTTAAAACTTGACCGTTGCTTCCCCCCAGTGGGTTTATCTCTGATCACTGGGCCACCTCACTGAGTCATTTTTTCTAACCCCAACCAGTGAGAGTTCACGCCTAAGCGGGTCGAAGCACGAAACTGCTGGGCTCGAGGGATCATCAGACATCAAACCTGATTTATAATCTGAGGATGTGTACCTTGACCCCTTTGGGATCGGGACTCTAAGGATCAATACCATAGTTGGAATAATAACTCGGTTTCAAACAATTTATGACTTTTATATACTCTGATGGTGTTTACTTTGTCCCCAGGTGGACAGAGACCCTCCAGATATTAACTTCTACTAACTACAAGGGGCCTTTCTGACCCTGAGCATGCTTCCGCATTGACCCTGCTACCTGAACATGTCAAGTGGATACGGAGACGGCTATCCATGTGCTCGACCTATACTTATATATTATGCATTGTTTCTTACTGTATGTTTATATATTACTGTCCCTCTGGGTGCTCCTCACTCACCTTGTGTCGGGTGGCGAGCACTTCAGGGGTTACCCGGCCTGGGTTCCCCTCGGGGTTCCTAGAGGGGCCTAGCCCCTGTTCGGATGTGGTGGATGACTCAGCATTGGCATAGCGTGTGCCTCAGTCCTGAGCCTAAGTGGGTCGAAGTACCGAACTACTGGGCTCGGGGGATTTTCAGACGTCAAACCTAACCCGCCGGAGCATACAAGGCTGTGATCTGAATCCACATCAGGATGCCACCAATTTACCTGCCTGTTATATTGGGACCACTAACTTGTTCGCACCGTCTCCCTCCACTAGCGATCCAACCCTTTCATGCAACACCTCCTAGCTGGGCACGGGGATATGCCCCTCTAATTTGTGCATGGCAGATCTCCAGTCAGAGACATGGAACTAGATGTGCTGAGACTTCCGTTGGGAAACATTTTTTGGAGATGAGACCGGCCGCACACTGGGTTGATGTGGCGAGGGTACTGGTTTTATATGATGTACCCGCATGTGATTAAAACTCGCAGCCATGTACATTGCTTCTCCTGATTCTCGCGGTGTGACTAGAGACCTACCGGGCGGGCCTTCGCTCTTTTTCACGAGGAACCCAGGTTATGTATCAGAACGTCGCATTTTGGGTCCATCTCACGCCGTTTAGCATGCTTAGCTTAGCATTGTTAGCCTAGCCCGACGCGTTATTCGGTAGGTTTAACATGACCCACACGTTTTTTGCTTACTTAGACGTTTTTGTTAGCTTAGCATAACCTAGCTTAGCCTAGCTTAGCATTATTAGCCTTTACCCAATTCGCTAGTTTGCATGTTAGTTATGATCTATATCGTTTTTTGACCAATCTAGACGGTTTTTGTTAACTTAGCCTAGCTTAGCATTGTTAGCCTTTACCCAACTCACTAATTTGCATGTTAGACATGGTCTATATCGGTTTTTGACCAAATTGGATGGTTTTTGTTAGCTTAGCCTAGCTTAGCATTGTTAGCCTAACCTAGCTTTGTTAGCCTAGCCCCTCAATTTCTGCCGCTTAGCGTTTGTCCACACGGTTCACGTCGATTAGATTGGTTTTGTTAGCTTAACCCTACTTAGCATTGTTAGCCTAACCTGACCTCATATTAGAAATCCAGTGGTTCGGGTTAGTTCAGCACTTTGCTCACGCTTTTGAGGCTCCCGTACCTGGTTCCTACTTATATAAGCCCCTAGGTTAGCCGAGCCCCCCTTCACTGGGGCGCTCTACTCCTGGTGGGCACTCTAGTCAGTTACCTTCAACCCGAGGCCTATCATCTCCGTCTCTCTGGTGTCCCTCCCTGCAACCAGGTTTAGTGGGGACACCCACACGCTAGTTGGGACTTGGGGCTCTCTCACATCATGGAGTGTGATCCCCCTCCCTGTGTTTAGTTTGGTTTTTTGAGTACCCGGACACCGTCACCTCTATCAGGGTTCGCCTCCCCTGGATACACTTAGGTGCTCTGACTGGGACCCCCCATTCTCTACCTGATCTGGATGGTATCGCCTGTTAGACACAAATAAATCTGATGTGGAGCCTTCTGGGAGAAGATACAATACACTTGTTTTGGATTTAAAGACCTCCATTGATCGCGTACGCGCGTCTGGACTTCTCCTCCAGACCTGGGTCCACAATACAAACTGTCCCTAATGTCCCCTGCATTCACAACATTCTCACCTAGAAGACCGTGGATGTGTTGGCTGGGGCTTCGACTAATTGACCTTACCAGCTCGCACAGTGGGGGGACCGCTTAGGGGGTGTGGATTTAGTATGGAGCCAGAATGGCCCCCATCAGACTGTCCGTGGAATGGTAGACCTTCCTACTCAGCCTGCCACAGCCGGTGGCCTTTGATTAGCGGGATATTTTCCCTCTAGCCTTTAGCCCGATTCCCCTTAAGCAGCCTCCTATCCTTATCTTACTACCATGAATGGACCTAGGTTGTGTTGCATGACGCTCGGCTCCTGGTTCAGCTGGCCTCCTCGGCCAATCACCCACCGGGAGCCTCCTGACGCCCAATGGCATAGTCAGAGGACATGGCTCAACAGCAGCAAGTCAACCTAGCATGCGGAAGCCACTACTCAGAGTTTATTCACATCTAATAGCCTACGTATTTTTAGTTTTTGCTCTCCTTATTTGGATTCACATCCACGGACACTGAGGCCTGGACCGGTACTAAGGGCTATCACCGTGTGTTGGCCACCTGGGGATGTTCCTTTTATACATTCCCTCACTCCCACACGTGACGATGGAGCCCCCACCGCGTCACCCCCCTCACCACACGTGGAGTAGAATGAAGTGGACGCTACGGCCTGTATTCTCACAATACACATCCCTGTACAACTGCAGAGGTTGTGACCAGGTGACATCTACCCACAGAGGTGATTTTACCTGTGGCTGTGCCATTAGGTTTCCTGTGGAGTGGCGCCCTCACGCCTATTTTGTGTTTACACACCACTCTATGTGGTCATCTTCCTGGAGGGATTACACTGGAGACCAAGAAAAAGTGGATGCAACGGCCTGTACTCTCCAAATACACATCCCTGTACAGCTACAGAAGTTGTGACCAGGTGACATCTACCCACAGAGCTGTTTTTACCTGTGGCTATGCCATTAGGTTACCTGTGGAGTGGCGCCTTGACGCCTACTTTGTGTATACACACCACCTTTTGTGGTCATCTTCCTGGAGGGATTACGCTGGAGATCACCATATAGACTGGACCACATTTTTTCACACACATATGGATTTAGGCCTACTCTCTACTCTAGGAATCTAGACTGTTCTGTCCATTGAGGCCTAGGCCGGTGTCTTGATGAGTATCTTGTTCACTGGCTAATACCATAATCTCTGGACCACTTGGACTCACTGCGGGGCGTTTCACCCTCAGCGGTGATCTTGGTCTTGGGCCTTGTCATGGGGTTTTGGCCTTGGGTGACTGCCTGGGGTGGCTGTTGACATCAGGTATATCGGATGTGACCCTGGTGTCTTGCCTACCGGCTGTCATCTGTCAGGGCATGGATTAGGCACCATGGTCTGCATTGATGATTGGGGAATATCGGATGTGACCTCGACCACTTTGCGGACTCTGGTGGTCTGAGTTGTGTTGCTGTCCAGAGTAGGGATGTGCTTGTGTGACGTGGTTTCTCTGTGAGACGGCTGGCTCTAGGCCTCTGGATTATGTTGGTCGTGACCTCTATGGTGATTCTTAGTCTGAGAGCTGCTTTTATCACGTTTCTGCCACTGTTTTTTAGATATTTTGCCCATCCTTAGATTATCTTGGAGTCCTAATTTTACCTTGGAACGTTCTGGTTTTGCCTTTTATTCTAAGGGTTTATTATATAATATATTATATTATATTAATAGGGATAATATTAGTTTACTGTTTACTGCTAATGTGTAGTCCAGTCCCTTATTGCTGCTCAACATAATATTTTTTTCGCCTGTACCTACACCCTGTTGTAGAGACCACGGACGCGCAGGGGCTTCCCTGGGATTTCCTCTCAGTGACGTCACCGCAGCAGGTCGTTCTTCTGCGGCAGCTATTTTTCACATAACGTAGCAGTGCAGACCGGTTCTACACCTGTGTAAAACGTGATTCGTTTTCCCCTACACTCTGAGGATTGTACCACTCTACTGCCTCTTGGTTTGGAATTTTTTCTCATCTCCAAATCTCCGTTTTCTGCTACCGAACGGCGTTGCTAGTTTTGCAGTGTTTGTTTACATCGGACTTGGCTGCACGTCCCGGTTTGCCACGTCAATCACAGACCTTACACTCCAATGGCTAGTGACGTGATTTGGAGATCCCGCCCCTTGACGTCCTCTCTCCAAAAACTTTTTTCTTCACCGTCACTAATACTCCGGTATTAATAAGCCTGTGTGTTCGTTTGAGACTGTGACTGCCGACCGGAGCTGCGTGACCGTAAGACCATTTCCCACCCCTCAATAATAAGTTTTCTAACTTGCTTTTGCTATCCATAAATTGTTTATCTAGTTTTTTTATCGAATTATTAGCTTGTTTTGGGTCATATTCAGTACCATGCTCTGAACGCATGCGTGCTAGCGGACCTGTTGCTAATTAGCCCACTTGTTTTTTGCCCATAAACGCACCTGCTGCTACCACGCGCCGCAAGCATCCATCTTAGGATCTCCCATCTCATCTTCACTTCTCCATCTTCTGGGGCCATATGTAAGTTTTTCTTTCTAGTCTAGTTTGGTTGCTTAATTGATTTAATAGGGTGCATTTATTAATAACTTGGGCCTACCACCTCATACTCATACCCCACGCGTTTGCATGAACTGCTGATAGTGTGTGTGCATGCTTGTACTACATGTCTGTGTATATGTATGCATGGATATAATGTACTTTCTCTTTTCTTCCCTCTCCCTCCTCCCCCTCCCATTCCATGCTCACACATTCATTTCTGTGCATAAGCACACACACATAATCTTAGGCTTTGCTCACACACATACTCTCTCACACACTCACACACACATTCTGTCTCTCTCTCTCTACTATTCTCTACTGGTCTGTTCCGCTCTCTCTCTTTCTCTAGGCACACACACATTTTAGGCTTCTCTGTGCATTAAGCACTCACACATAAAGACAATCCCCCCCCCCCCCCCCCCCCTCCTTCCACAGGTTTTTCTGGACCCCCTTTCACTAATCCTAACCCATGCTTCTTCTTTTACAGATCTTCTCCTCTCACTTAGCTTGTTCACCACCCTGAGTGTGCACACACGCGCGCCCTCCCCCTCTCTCTCTCTCTCCCTCTCTACTCTTTTCCCTAGACAATAATTCTGAATACCGCTTCTGGTGGGCTGCCAGGAGGGCACCGGGGTGACCACCATCCTCCTTCTTTGGTGTAGCCTCGAGGTCCCCTGTCAGTCCGTAGCCTAGGATGGCCCTGGTTCCTGCTCATGTTTTATTTCCGTCACCTGACGAGTCCTGGGAGAGGACGAAACCGGTCGTGGCCAGTTAGGACCCCGTATATCCCTGCTTAATTTCTGGCATGGGCCCGGCAGGAGGCACCGCCCAGGGAATGGAGTCCTGCGTTTTTGACTACAACTTTTATTTGCTCTAACAGGAGCGCCTCTCTCTATATCTCTCTCACCCCACTCCCACCACTATTGTCTGCATGGCTTTATCTTCATCGCACTCATGTGCAGTGAGGACAGGGCTATGACACTCATGTATCTTGTTTATTAACCCCTTCCTTCCACAGCCCTGCATTTCCTTGGGGTCCTCCCCACATCTGCACCCGGGATCGGTATAGATTCTTAACTTTCCAGGTAGAACCTTTTTTAGCTTTTCAGATTTAGTTAGCTGCCCGGTCAAGGTAGGACACGCACTCACACACTCAGTTGCACCTCATATGTCCACACAGGCCCTTTATTTAATTTCTATCTATCCCTCCTGCGTTCCTCGGGTACTCCCCCTAGACGCCTGCATATTTCTCCCTTTCTTGCCCTCCTCCGCGTACCTCAACCCAACCGTCACCATCCCATAGGCTGACCTACTGTGATTTAATGGGGTGGAATAGCCCCCCTGTCACCTATCCTAACCCCAACCTGGGAGGGTCTACGCCTAAACTTAACCGTAAAGCTGACCTACTGTGACTTAATGGGCCAGGATAGCCCTCCTGTCACTTATCCTAACCCCAACCTGGGAGGGTCTACGCCTAAAACTTAACCAGACGACTGACCTGCTGTGACTTAATGGGGTGAGATAGCCCCCCTGTCACTTACCCTAACCCCAACCTGGGAGGGTCTACGCCTAAAACTTAACCGGAAGGCTTACCTACTGTGACTTTAAGGGGGTAGGATAACCCCCCTGTCACTTATCCTAACCCCAACCTGGGAGGGCCTACGCCTAAAACTTAACCGGACGACTAACCTACCGTGACTTAATGGGGTGGGATAGCCCCCCTGTCACTTATCCTAACCCCAACCTGGGGGGGGTCTACGCTTAAAACTTGACCGTTGCTTCCCCCCAGTGGGTTTATCTCTGATCACTGGGCCACCTCACTGAGTCATTTTTTCTAACCCCAACCAGTGAGAGTTCACGCCTAAGCGGGTCGAAGCACGAAACTGCTGGGCTCGAGGGATCATCAGACATCAAACCTGATTTATAATCTGAGGATGTGTACCTTGACCCCTTTGGGATCGGGACTCTAAGGATCAATACCATAGTTGGAATAATAACTCGGTTTCAAACAATTTATGACTTTTATATACTCTGATGGTGTTTACTTTGTCCCCAGGTGGACAGAGACCCTCCAGATATTAACTTCTACTAACTACAAGGGGCCTTTCTGACCCTGAGCATGCTTCCGCATTGACCCTGCTACCTGAACATGTCAAGTGGATACGGAGACGGCTATCCATGTGCTCGACCTATACTTATATATTATGCATTGTTTCTTACTGTATGTTTATATATTACTGTCCCTCTGGGTGCTCCTCACTCACCTTGTGTCGGGTGGCGAGCACTTCAGGGGTTACCCGGCCTGGGTTCCCCTCGGGGTTCCTAGAGGGGCCTAGCCCCTGTTCGGATGTGGTGGATGACTCAGCATTGGCATAGCGTGTGCCTCAGTCCTGAGCCTAAGTGGGTCGAAGTACCGAACTACTGGGCTCGGGGGATTTTCAGACGTCAAACCTAACCCGCCGGAGCATACAAGGCTGTGATCTGAATCCACATCAGGATGCCACCAATTTACCTGCCTGTTATATTGGGACCACTAACTTGTTCGCACCGTCTCCCTCCACTAGCGATCCAACCCTTTCATGCAACACCTCCTAGCTGGGCACGGGGATATGCCCCTCTAATTTGTGCATGGCAGATCTCCAGTCAGAGACATGGAACTAGATGTGCTGAGACTTCCGTTGGGAAACATTTTTTGGAGATGAGACCGGCCGCACACTGGGTTGATGTGGCGAGGGTACTGGTTTTATATGATGTACCCGCATGTGATTAAAACTCGCAGCCATGTACATTGCTTCTCCTGATTCTCGCGGTGTGACTAGAGACCTACCGGGCGGGCCTTCGCTCTTTTTCACGAGGAACCCAGGTTATGTATCAGAACGTCGCATTTTGGGTCCATCTCACGCCGTTTAGCATGCTTAGCTTAGCATTGTTAGCCTAGCCCGACGCGTTATTCGGTAGGTTTAACATGACCCACACGTTTTTTGCTTACTTAGACGTTTTTGTTAGCTTAGCATAACCTAGCTTAGCCTAGCTTAGCATTATTAGCCTTTACCCAATTCGCTAGTTTGCATGTTAGTTATGATCTATATCGTTTTTTGACCAATCTAGACGGTTTTTGTTAACTTAGCCTAGCTTAGCATTGTTAGCCTTTACCCAACTCACTAATTTGCATGTTAGACATGGTCTATATCGGTTTTTGACCAAATTGGATGGTTTTTGTTAGCTTAGCCTAGCTTAGCATTGTTAGCCTAACCTAGCTTTGTTAGCCTAGCCCCTCAATTTCTGCCGCTTAGCGTTTGTCCACACGGTTCACGTCGATTAGATTGGTTTTGTTAGCTTAACCCTACTTAGCATTGTTAGCCTAACCTGACCTCATATTAGAAATCCAGTGGTTCGGGTTAGTTCAGCACTTTGCTCACGCTTTTGAGGCTCCCGTACCTGGTTCCTACTTATATAAGCCCCTAGGTTAGCCGAGCCCCCCTTCACTGGGGCGCTCTACTCCTGGTGGGCACTCTAGTCAGTTACCTTCAACCCGAGGCCTATCATCTCCGTCTCTCTGGTGTCCCTCCCTGCAACCAGGTTTAGTGGGGACACCCACACGCTAGTTGGGACTTGGGGCTCTCTCACATCATGGAGTGTGATCCCCCTCCCTGTGTTTAGTTTGGTTTTTTGAGTACCCGGACACCGTCACCTCTATCAGGGTTCGCCTCCCCTGGATACACTTAGGTGCTCTGACTGGGACCCCCCATTCTCTACCTGATCTGGATGGTATCGCCTGTTAGACACAAATAAATCTGATGTGGAGCCTTCTGGGAGAAGATACAATACACTTGTTTTGGATTTAAAGACCTCCATTGATCGCGTACGCGCGTCTGGACTTCTCCTCCAGACCTGGGTCCACAATACAAACTGTCCCTAATGTCCCCTGCATTCACAACATTCTCACCTAGAAGACCGTGGATGTGTTGGCTGGGGCTTCGACTAATTGACCTTACCAGCTCGCACAGTGGGGGGACCGCTTAGGGGGTGTGGATTTAGTATGGAGCCAGAATGGCCCCCATCAGACTGTCCGTGGAATGGTAGACCTTCCTACTCAGCCTGCCACAGCCGGTGGCCTTTGATTAGCGGGATATTTTCCCTCTAGCCTTTAGCCCGATTCCCCTTAAGCAGCCTCCTATCCTTATCTTACTACCATGAATGGACCTAGGTTGTGTTGCATGACGCTCGGCTCCTGGTTCAGCTGGCCTCCTCGGCCAATCACCCACCGGGAGCCTCCTGACGCCCAATGGCATAGTCAGAGGACATGGCTCAACAGCAGCAAGTCAACCTAGCATGCGGAAGCCACTACTCAGAGTTTATTCACATCTAATAGCCTACGTATTTTTAGTTTTTGCTCTCCTTATTTGGATTCACATCCACGGACACTGAGGCCTGGACCGGTACTAAGGGCTATCACCGTGTGTTGGCCACCTGGGGATGTTCCTTTTATACATTCCCTCACTCCCACACGTGACGATGGAGCCCCCACCGCGTCACCCCCCTCACCACACGTGGAGTAGAATGAAGTGGACGCTACGGCCTGTATTCTCACAATACACATCCCTGTACAACTGCAGAGGTTGTGACCAGGTGACATCTACCCACAGAGGTGATTTTACCTGTGGCTGTGCCATTAGGTTTCCTGTGGAGTGGCGCCCTCACGCCTATTTTGTGTTTACACACCACTCTATGTGGTCATCTTCCTGGAGGGATTACACTGGAGACCAAGAAAAAGTGGATGCAACGGCCTGTACTCTCCAAATACACATCCCTGTACAGCTACAGAAGTTGTGACCAGGTGACATCTACCCACAGAGCTGTTTTTACCTGTGGCTATGCCATTAGGTTACCTGTGGAGTGGCGCCTTGACGCCTACTTTGTGTATACACACCACCTTTTGTGGTCATCTTCCTGGAGGGATTACGCTGGAGATCACCATATAGACTGGACCACATTTTTTCACACACATATGGATTTAGGCCTACTCTCTACTCTAGGAATCTAGACTGTTCTGTCCATTGAGGCCTAGGCCGGTGTCTTGATGAGTATCTTGTTCACTGGCTAATACCATAATCTCTGGACCACTTGGACTCACTGCGGGGCGTTTCACCCTCAGCGGTGATCTTGGTCTTGGGCCTTGTCATGGGGTTTTGGCCTTGGGTGACTGCCTGGGGTGGCTGTTGACATCAGGTATATCGGATGTGACCCTGGTGTCTTGCCTACCGGCTGTCATCTGTCAGGGCATGGATTAGGCACCATGGTCTGCATTGATGATTGGGGAATATCGGATGTGACCTCGACCACTTTGCGGACTCTGGTGGTCTGAGTTGTGTTGCTGTCCAGAGTAGGGATGTGCTTGTGTGACGTGGTTTCTCTGTGAGACGGCTGGCTCTAGGCCTCTGGATTATGTTGGTCGTGACCTCTATGGTGATTCTTAGTCTGAGAGCTGCTTTTATCACGTTTCTGCCACTGTTTTTTAGATATTTTGCCCATCCTTAGATTATCTTGGAGTCCTAATTTTACCTTGGAACGTTCTGGTTTTGCCTTTTATTCTAAGGGTTTATTATATAATATATTATATTATATTAATAGGGATAATATTAGTTTACTGTTTACTGCTAATGTGTAGTCCAGTCCCTTATTGCTGCTCAACATAATATTTTTTTCGCCTGTACCTACACCCTGTTGTAGAGACCACGGACGCGCAGGGGCTTCCCTGGGATTTCCTCTCAGTGACGTCACCGCAGCAGGTCGTTCTTCTGCGGCAGCTATTTTTCACATAACGTAGCAGTGCAGACCGGTTCTACACCTGTGTAAAACGTGATTCGTTTTCCCCTACACTCTGAGGATTGTACCACTCTACTGCCTCTTGGTTTGGAATTTTTTCTCATCTCCAAATCTCCGTTTTCTGCTACCGAACGGCGTTGCTAGTTTTGCAGTGTTTGTTTACATCGGACTTGGCTGCACGTCCCGGTTTGCCACGTCAATCACAGACCTTACACTCCAATGGCTAGTGACGTGATTTGGAGATCCCGCCCCTTGACGTCCTCTCTCCAAAAACTTTTTTCTTCACCGTCACTAATACTCCGGTATTAATAAGCCTGTGTGTTCGTTTGAGACTGTGACTGCCGACCGGAGCTGCGTGACCGTAAGACCATTTCCCACCCCTCAATAATAAGTTTTCTAACTTGCTTTTGCTATCCATAAATTGTTTATCTAGTTTTTTTATCGAATTATTAGCTTGTTTTGGGTCATATTCAGTACCATGCTCTGAACGCATGCGTGCTAGCGGACCTGTTGCTAATTAGCCCACTTGTTTTTTGCCCATAAACGCACCTGCTGCTACCACGCGCCGCAAGCATCCATCTTAGGATCTCCCATCTCATCTTCACTTCTCCATCTTCTGGGGCCATATGTAAGTTTTTCTTTCTAGTCTAGTTTGGTTGCTTAATTGATTTAATAGGGTGCATTTATTAATAACTTGGGCCTACCACCTCATACTCATACCCCACGCGTTTGCATGAACTGCTGATAGTGTGTGTGCATGCTTGTACTACATGTCTGTGTATATGTATGCATGGATATAATGTACTTTCTCTTTTCTTCCCTCTCCCTCCTCCCCCTCCCATTCCATGCTCACACATTCATTTCTGTGCATAAGCACACACACATAATCTTAGGCTTTGCTCACACACATACTCTCTCACACACTCACACACACATTCTGTCTCTCTCTCTCTACTATTCTCTACTGGTCTGTTCCGCTCTCTCTCTTTCTCTAGGCACACACACATTTTAGGCTTCTCTGTGCATTAAGCACTCACACATAAAGACAATCCCCCCCCCCCCCCCCCCCCTCCTTCCACAGGTTTTTCTGGACCCCCTTTCACTAATCCTAACCCATGCTTCTTCTTTTACAGATCTTCTCCTCTCACTTAGCTTGTTCACCACCCTGAGTGTGCACACACGCGCGCCCTCCCCCTCTCTCTCTCTCTCCCTCTCTACTCTTTTCCCTAGACAATAATTCTGAATACCGCTTCTGGTGGGCTGCCAGGAGGGCACCGGGGTGACCACCATCCTCCTTCTTTGGTGTAGCCTCGAGGTCCCCTGTCAGTCCGTAGCCTAGGATGGCCCTGGTTCCTGCTCATGTTTTATTTCCGTCACCTGACGAGTCCTGGGAGAGGACGAAACCGGTCGTGGCCAGTTAGGACCCCGTATATATCCCTGCTTAATTTCTGGCATGGGCCCGGCAGGAGGCACCGCCCAGGGAATGGAGTCCTGCGTTTTTGACTACAACTTTTATTTGCTCTAACAGGAGCGCCTCTCTCTATATCTCTCTCACCCCACTCCCACCACTATTGTCTGCATGGCTTTATCTTCATCGCACTCATGTGCAGTGAGGACAGGGCTATGACACTCATGTATCTTGTTTATTAACCCCTTCCTTCCACAGCCCTGCATTTCCTTGGGGTCCTCCCCACATCTGCACCCGGGATCGGTATAGATTCTTAACTTTCCAGGTAGAACCTTTTTTAGCTTTTCAGATTTAGTTAGCTGCCCGGTCAAGGTAGGACACGCACTCACACACTCAGTTGCACCTCATATGTCCACACAGGCCCTTTATTTAATTTCTATCTATCCCTCCTGCGTTCCTCGGGTACTCCCCCTAGACGCCTGCATATTTCTCCCTTTCTTGCCCTCCTCCGCGTACCTCAACCCAACCGTCACCATCCCATAGGCTGATACTGTGATTTAATGGGGTGGAATAGCCCCCCTGTCACCTATCCTAACCCCAACCTGGGAGGGTCTACGCCTAAACTTAACCGTAAAGCTGACCTACTGTGACTTAATGGGCCAGGATAGCCCTCCTGTCACTTATCCTAACCCCAACCTGGGAGGGTCTACGCCTAAAACTTAACCAGACGACTGACCTGCTGTGACTTAATGGGGTGAGATAGCCCCCCTGTCACTTACCCTAACCCCAACCTGGGAGGGTCTACGCCTAAAACTTAACCGGAAGGCTTACCTACTGTGACTTTAAGGGGGTAGGATAACCCCCCTGTCACTTATCCTAACCCCAACCTGGGAGGGCCTACGCCTAAAACTTAACCGGACGACTAACCTACCGTGACTTAATGGGGTGGGATAGCCCCCCTGTCACTTATCCTAACCCCAACCTGGGGGGGGTCTACGCTTAAAACTTGACCGTTGCTTCCCCCCAGTGGGTTTATCTCTGATCACTGGGCCACCTCACTGAGTCATTTTTTCTAACCCCAACCAGTGAGAGTTCACGCCTAAGCGGGTCGAAGCACGAAACTGCTGGGCTCGAGGGATCATCAGACATCAAACCTGATTTATAATCTGAGGATGTGTACCTTGACCCCTTTGGGATCGGGACTCTAAGGATCAATACCATAGTTGGAATAATAACTCGGTTTCAAACAATTTATGACTTTTATATACTCTGATGGTGTTTACTTTGTCCCCAGGTGGACAGAGACCCTCCAGATATTAACTTCTACTAACTACAAGGGGCCTTTCTGACCCTGAGCATGCTTCCGCATTGACCCTGCTACCTGAACATGTCAAGTGGATACGGAGACGGCTATCCATGTGCTCGACCTATACTTATATATTATGCATTGTTTCTTACTGTATGTTTATATATTACTGTCCCTCTGGGTGCTCCTCACTCACCTTGTGTCGGGTGGCGAGCACTTCAGGGGTTACCCGGCCTGGGTTCCCCTCGGGGTTCCTAGAGGGGCCTAGCCCCTGTTCGGATGTGGTGGATGACTCAGCATTGGCATAGCGTGTGCCTCAGTCCTGAGCCTAAGTGGGTCGAAGTACCGAACTACTGGGCTCGGGGGATTTTCAGACGTCAAACCTAACCCGCCGGAGCATACAAGGCTGTGATCTGAATCCACATCAGGATGCCACCAATTTACCTGCCTGTTATATTGGGACCACTAACTTGTTCGCACCGTCTCCCTCCACTAGCGATCCAACCCTTTCATGCAACACCTCCTAGCTGGGCACGGGGATATGCCCCTCTAATTTGTGCATGGCAGATCTCCAGTCAGAGACATGGAACTAGATGTGCTGAGACTTCCGTTGGGAAACATTTTTTGGAGATGAGACCGGCCGCACACTGGGTTGATGTGGCGAGGGTACTGGTTTTATATGATGTACCCGCATGTGATTAAAACTCGCAGCCATGTACATTGCTTCTCCTGATTCTCGCGGTGTGACTAGAGACCTACCGGGCGGGCCTTCGCTCTTTTTCACGAGGAACCCAGGTTATGTATCAGAACGTCGCATTTTGGGTCCATCTCACGCCGTTTAGCATGCTTAGCTTAGCATTGTTAGCCTAGCCCGACGCGTTATTCGGTAGGTTTAACATGACCCACACGTTTTTTGCTTACTTAGACGTTTTTGTTAGCTTAGCATAACCTAGCTTAGCCTAGCTTAGCATTATTAGCCTTTACCCAATTCGCTAGTTTGCATGTTAGTTATGATCTATATCGTTTTTTGACCAATCTAGACGGTTTTTGTTAACTTAGCCTAGCTTAGCATTGTTAGCCTTTACCCAACTCACTAATTTGCATGTTAGACATGGTCTATATCGGTTTTTGACCAAATTGGATGGTTTTTGTTAGCTTAGCCTAGCTTAGCATTGTTAGCCTAACCTAGCTTTGTTAGCCTAGCCCCTCAATTTCTGCCGCTTAGCGTTTGTCCACACGGTTCACGTCGATTAGATTGGTTTTGTTAGCTTAACCCTACTTAGCATTGTTAGCCTAACCTGACCTCATATTAGAAATCCAGTGGTTCGGGTTAGTTCAGCACTTTGCTCACGCTTTTGAGGCTCCCGTACCTGGTTCCTACTTATATAAGCCCCTAGGTTAGCCGAGCCCCCCTTCACTGGGGCGCTCTACTCCTGGTGGGCACTCTAGTCAGTTACCTTCAACCCGAGGCCTATCATCTCCGTCTCTCTGGTGTCCCTCCCTGCAACCAGGTTTAGTGGGGACACCCACACGCTAGTTGGGACTTGGGGCTCTCTCACATCATGGAGTGTGATCCCCCTCCCTGTGTTTAGTTTGGTTTTTTGAGTACCCGGACACCGTCACCTCTATCAGGGTTCGCCTCCCCTGGATACACTTAGGTGCTCTGACTGGGACCCCCCATTCTCTACCTGATCTGGATGGTATCGCCTGTTAGACACAAATAAATCTGATGTGGAGCCTTCTGGGAGAAGATACAATACACTTGTTTTGGATTTAAAGACCTCCATTGATCGCGTACGCGCGTCTGGACTTCTCCTCCAGACCTGGGTCCACAATACAAACTGTCCCTAATGTCCCCTGCATTCACAACATTCTCACCTAGAAGACCGTGGATGTGTTGGCTGGGGCTTCGACTAATTGACCTTACCAGCTCGCACAGTGGGGGGACCGCTTAGGGGGTGTGGATTTAGTATGGAGCCAGAATGGCCCCCATCAGACTGTCCGTGGAATGGTAGACCTTCCTACTCAGCCTGCCACAGCCGGTGGCCTTTGATTAGCGGGATATTTTCCCTCTAGCCTTTAGCCCGATTCCCCTTAAGCAGCCTCCTATCCTTATCTTACTACCATGAATGGACCTAGGTTGTGTTGCATGACGCTCGGCTCCTGGTTCAGCTGGCCTCCTCGGCCAATCACCCACCGGGAGCCTCCTGACGCCCAATGGCATAGTCAGAGGACATGGCTCAACAGCAGCAAGTCAACCTAGCATGCGGAAGCCACTACTCAGAGTTTATTCACATCTAATAGCCTACGTATTTTTAGTTTTTGCTCTCCTTATTTGGATTCACATCCACGGACACTGAGGCCTGGACCGGTACTAAGGGCTATCACCGTGTGTTGGCCACCTGGGGATGTTCCTTTTATACATTCCCTCACTCCCACACGTGACGATGGAGCCCCCACCGCGTCACCCCCCTCACCACACGTGGAGTAGAATGAAGTGGACGCTACGGCCTGTATTCTCACAATACACATCCCTGTACAACTGCAGAGGTTGTGACCAGGTGACATCTACCCACAGAGGTGATTTTACCTGTGGCTGTGCCATTAGGTTTCCTGTGGAGTGGCGCCCTCACGCCTATTTTGTGTTTACACACCACTCTATGTGGTCATCTTCCTGGAGGGATTACACTGGAGACCAAGAAAAAGTGGATGCAACGGCCTGTACTCTCCAAATACACATCCCTGTACAGCTACAGAAGTTGTGACCAGGTGACATCTACCCACAGAGCTGTTTTTACCTGTGGCTATGCCATTAGGTTACCTGTGGAGTGGCGCCTTGACGCCTACTTTGTGTATACACACCACCTTTTGTGGTCATCTTCCTGGAGGGATTACGCTGGAGATCACCATATAGACTGGACCACATTTTTTCACACACATATGGATTTAGGCCTACTCTCTACTCTAGGAATCTAGACTGTTCTGTCCATTGAGGCCTAGGCCGGTGTCTTGATGAGTATCTTGTTCACTGGCTAATACCATAATCTCTGGACCACTTGGACTCACTGCGGGGCGTTTCACCCTCAGCGGTGATCTTGGTCTTGGGCCTTGTCATGGGGTTTTGGCCTTGGGTGACTGCCTGGGGTGGCTGTTGACATCAGGTATATCGGATGTGACCCTGGTGTCTTGCCTACCGGCTGTCATCTGTCAGGGCATGGATTAGGCACCATGGTCTGCATTGATGATTGGGGAATATCGGATGTGACCTCGACCACTTTGCGGACTCTGGTGGTCTGAGTTGTGTTGCTGTCCAGAGTAGGGATGTG
The DNA here is from genome assembly GCF_038355195.1 of Osmerus mordax. Taxonomy (NCBI): domain Eukaryota; kingdom Metazoa; phylum Chordata; class Actinopteri; order Osmeriformes; family Osmeridae; genus Osmerus; species Osmerus mordax. The sequence goes on along the minus strand of NC_090072.1, from coordinate 11,158,622 downwards.
CTTGTGTGACGTGGTTTCTCTGTGAGACGGCTGGCTCTAGGCCTCTGGATTATGTTGGTCGTGACCTCTATGGTGATTCTTAGTCTGAGAGCTGCTTTTATCACGTTTCTGCCACTGTTTTTTAGATATTTTGCCCATCCTTAGATTATCTTGGAGTCCTAATTTTACCTTGGAACGTTCTGGTTTTGCCTTTTATTCTAAGGGTTTATTATATAATATATTATATTATATTAATAGGGATAATATTAGTTTACTGTTTACTGCTAATGTGTAGTCCAGTCCCTTATTGCTGCTCAACATAATATTTTTTTCGCCTGTACCTACACCCTGTTGTAGAGACCACGGACGCGCAGGGGCTTCCCTGGGATTTCCTCTCAGTGACGTCACCGCAGCAGGTCGTTCTTCTGCGGCAGCTATTTTTCACATAACGTAGCAGTGCAGACCGGTTCTACACCTGTGTAAAACGTGATTCGTTTTCCCCTACACTCTGAGGATTGTACCACTCTACTGCCTCTTGGTTTGGAATTTTTTCTCATCTCCAAATCTCCGTTTTCTGCTACCGAACGGCGTTGCTAGTTTTGCAGTGTTTGTTTACATCGGACTTGGCTGCACGTCCCGGTTTGCCACGTCAATCACAGACCTTACACTCCAATGGCTAGTGACGTGATTTGGAGATCCCGCCCCTTGACGTCCTCTCTCCAAAAACTTTTTTCTTCACCGTCACTAATACTCCGGTATTAATAAGCCTGTGTGTTCGTTTGAGACTGTGACTGCCGACCGGAGCTGCGTGACCGTAAGACCATTTCCCACCCCTCAATAATAAGTTTTCTAACTTGCTTTTGCTATCCATAAATTGTTTATCTAGTTTTTTTATCGAATTATTAGCTTGTTTTGGGTCATATTCAGTACCATGCTCTGAACGCATGCGTGCTAGCGGACCTGTTGCTAATTAGCCCACTTGTTTTTTGCCCATAAACGCACCTGCTGCTACCACGCGCCGCAAGCATCCATCTTAGGATCTCCCATCTCATCTTCACTTCTCCATCTTCTGGGGCCATATGTAAGTTTTTCTTTCTAGTCTAGTTTGGTTGCTTAATTGATTTAATAGGGTGCATTTATTAATAACTTGGGCCTACCACCTCATACTCATACCCCACGCGTTTGCATGAACTGCTGATAGTGTGTGTGCATGCTTGTACTACATGTCTGTGTATATGTATGCATGGATATAATGTACTTTCTCTTTTCTTCCCTCTCCCTCCTCCCCCTCCCATTCCATGCTCACACATTCATTTCTGTGCATAAGCACACACACATAATCTTAGGCTTTGCTCACACACATACTCTCTCACACACTCACACACACATTCTGTCTCTCTCTCTCTACTATTCTCTACTGGTCTGTTCCGCTCTCTCTCTTTCTCTAGGCACACACACATTTTAGGCTTCTCTGTGCATTAAGCACTCACACATAAAGACAATCCCCCCCCCCCCCCCCCCCCTCCTTCCACAGGTTTTTCTGGACCCCCTTTCACTAATCCTAACCCATGCTTCTTCTTTTACAGATCTTCTCCTCTCACTTAGCTTGTTCACCACCCTGAGTGTGCACACACGCGCGCCCTCCCCCTCTCTCTCTCTCTCCCTCTCTACTCTTTTCCCTAGACAATAATTCTGAATACCGCTTCTGGTGGGCTGCCAGGAGGGCACCGGGGTGACCACCATCCTCCTTCTTTGGTGTAGCCTCGAGGTCCCCTGTCAGTCCGTAGCCTAGGATGGCCCTGGTTCCTGCTCATGTTTTATTTCCGTCACCTGACGAGTCCTGGGAGAGGACGAAACCGGTCGTGGCCAGTTAGGACCCCGTATATCCCTGCTTAATTTCTGGCATGGGCCCGGCAGGAGGCACCGCCCAGGGAATGGAGTCCTGCGTTTTTGACTACAACTTTTATTTGCTCTAACAGGAGCGCCTCTCTCTATATCTCTCTCACCCCACTCCCACCACTATTGTCTGCATGGCTTTATCTTCATCGCACTCATGTGCAGTGAGGACAGGGCTATGACACTCATGTATCTTGTTTATTAACCCCTTCCTTCCACAGCCCTGCATTTCCTTGGGGTCCTCCCCACATCTGCACCCGGGATCGGTATAGATTCTTAACTTTCCAGGTAGAACCTTTTTTAGCTTTTCAGATTTAGTTAGCTGCCCGGTCAAGGTAGGACACGCACTCACACACTCAGTTGCACCTCATATGTCCACACAGGCCCTTTATTTAATTTCTATCTATCCCTCCTGCGTTCCTCGGGTACTCCCCCTAGACGCCTGCATATTTCTCCCTTTCTTGCCCTCCTCCGCGTACCTCAACCCAACCGTCACCATCCCATAGGCTGACCTACTGTGATTTAATGGGGTGGAATAGCCCCCCTGTCACCTATCCTAACCCCAACCTGGGAGGGTCTACGCCTAAACTTAACCGTAAAGCTGACCTACTGTGACTTAATGGGCCAGGATAGCCCTCCTGTCACTTATCCTAACCCCAACCTGGGAGGGTCTACGCCTAAAACTTAACCAGACGACTGACCTGCTGTGACTTAATGGGGTGAGATAGCCCCCCTGTCACTTACCCTAACCCCAACCTGGGAGGGTCTACGCCTAAAACTTAACCGGAAGGCTTACCTACTGTGACTTTAAGGGGGTAGGATAACCCCCCTGTCACTTATCCTAACCCCAACCTGGGAGGGCCTACGCCTAAAACTTAACCGGACGACTAACCTACCGTGACTTAATGGGGTGGGATAGCCCCCCTGTCACTTATCCTAACCCCAACCTGGGGGGGGTCTACGCTTAAAACTTGACCGTTGCTTCCCCCCAGTGGGTTTATCTCTGATCACTGGGCCACCTCACTGAGTCATTTTTTCTAACCCCAACCAGTGAGAGTTCACGCCTAAGCGGGTCGAAGCACGAAACTGCTGGGCTCGAGGGATCATCAGACATCAAACCTGATTTATAATCTGAGGATGTGTACCTTGACCCCTTTGGGATCGGGACTCTAAGGATCAATACCATAGTTGGAATAATAACTCGGTTTCAAACAATTTATGACTTTTATATACTCTGATGGTGTTTACTTTGTCCCCAGGTGGACAGAGACCCTCCAGATATTAACTTCTACTAACTACAAGGGGCCTTTCTGACCCTGAGCATGCTTCCGCATTGACCCTGCTACCTGAACATGTCAAGTGGATACGGAGACGGCTATCCATGTGCTCGACCTATACTTATATATTATGCATTGTTTCTTACTGTATGTTTATATATTACTGTCCCTCTGGGTGCTCCTCACTCACCTTGTGTCGGGTGGCGAGCACTTCAGGGGTTACCCGGCCTGGGTTCCCCTCGGGGTTCCTAGAGGGGCCTAGCCCCTGTTCGGATGTGGTGGATGACTCAGCATTGGCATAGCGTGTGCCTCAGTCCTGAGCCTAAGTGGGTCGAAGTACCGAACTACTGGGCTCGGGGGATTTTCAGACGTCAAACCTAACCCGCCGGAGCATACAAGGCTGTGATCTGAATCCACATCAGGATGCCACCAATTTACCTGCCTGTTATATTGGGACCACTAACTTGTTCGCACCGTCTCCCTCCACTAGCGATCCAACCCTTTCATGCAACACCTCCTAGCTGGGCACGGGGATATGCCCCTCTAATTTGTGCATGGCAGATCTCCAGTCAGAGACATGGAACTAGATGTGCTGAGACTTCCGTTGGGAAACATTTTTTGGAGATGAGACCGGCCGCACACTGGGTTGATGTGGCGAGGGTACTGGTTTTATATGATGTACCCGCATGTGATTAAAACTCGCAGCCATGTACATTGCTTCTCCTGATTCTCGCGGTGTGACTAGAGACCTACCGGGCGGGCCTTCGCTCTTTTTCACGAGGAACCCAGGTTATGTATCAGAACGTCGCATTTTGGGTCCATCTCACGCCGTTTAGCATGCTTAGCTTAGCATTGTTAGCCTAGCCCGACGCGTTATTCGGTAGGTTTAACATGACCCACACGTTTTTTGCTTACTTAGACGTTTTTGTTAGCTTAGCATAACCTAGCTTAGCCTAGCTTAGCATTATTAGCCTTTACCCAATTCGCTAGTTTGCATGTTAGTTATGATCTATATCGTTTTTTGACCAATCTAGACGGTTTTTGTTAACTTAGCCTAGCTTAGCATTGTTAGCCTTTACCCAACTCACTAATTTGCATGTTAGACATGGTCTATATCGGTTTTTGACCAAATTGGATGGTTTTTGTTAGCTTAGCCTAGCTTAGCATTGTTAGCCTAACCTAGCTTTGTTAGCCTAGCCCCTCAATTTCTGCCGCTTAGCGTTTGTCCACACGGTTCACGTCGATTAGATTGGTTTTGTTAGCTTAACCCTACTTAGCATTGTTAGCCTAACCTGACCTCATATTAGAAATCCAGTGGTTCGGGTTAGTTCAGCACTTTGCTCACGCTTTTGAGGCTCCCGTACCTGGTTCCTACTTATATAAGCCCCTAGGTTAGCCGAGCCCCCCTTCACTGGGGCGCTCTACTCCTGGTGGGCACTCTAGTCAGTTACCTTCAACCCGAGGCCTATCATCTCCGTCTCTCTGGTGTCCCTCCCTGCAACCAGGTTTAGTGGGGACACCCACACGCTAGTTGGGACTTGGGGCTCTCTCACATCATGGAGTGTGATCCCCCTCCCTGTGTTTAGTTTGGTTTTTTGAGTACCCGGACACCGTCACCTCTATCAGGGTTCGCCTCCCCTGGATACACTTAGGTGCTCTGACTGGGACCCCCCATTCTCTACCTGATCTGGATGGTATCGCCTGTTAGACACAAATAAATCTGATGTGGAGCCTTCTGGGAGAAGATACAATACACTTGTTTTGGATTTAAAGACCTCCATTGATCGCGTACGCGCGTCTGGACTTCTCCTCCAGACCTGGGTCCACAATACAAACTGTCCCTAATGTCCCCTGCATTCACAACATTCTCACCTAGAAGACCGTGGATGTGTTGGCTGGGGCTTCGACTAATTGACCTTACCAGCTCGCACAGTGGGGGGACCGCTTAGGGGGTGTGGATTTAGTATGGAGCCAGAATGGCCCCCATCAGACTGTCCGTGGAATGGTAGACCTTCCTACTCAGCCTGCCACAGCCGGTGGCCTTTGATTAGCGGGATATTTTCCCTCTAGCCTTTAGCCCGATTCCCCTTAAGCAGCCTCCTATCCTTATCTTACTACCATGAATGGACCTAGGTTGTGTTGCATGACGCTCGGCTCCTGGTTCAGCTGGCCTCCTCGGCCAATCACCCACCGGGAGCCTCCTGACGCCCAATGGCATAGTCAGAGGACATGGCTCAACAGCAGCAAGTCAACCTAGCATGCGGAAGCCACTACTCAGAGTTTATTCACATCTAATAGCCTACGTATTTTTAGTTTTTGCTCTCCTTATTTGGATTCACATCCACGGACACTGAGGCCTGGACCGGTACTAAGGGCTATCACCGTGTGTTGGCCACCTGGGGATGTTCCTTTTATACATTCCCTCACTCCCACACGTGACGATGGAGCCCCCACCGCGTCACCCCCCTCACCACACGTGGAGTAGAATGAAGTGGACGCTACGGCCTGTATTCTCACAATACACATCCCTGTACAACTGCAGAGGTTGTGACCAGGTGACATCTACCCACAGAGGTGATTTTACCTGTGGCTGTGCCATTAGGTTTCCTGTGGAGTGGCGCCCTCACGCCTATTTTGTGTTTACACACCACTCTATGTGGTCATCTTCCTGGAGGGATTACACTGGAGACCAAGAAAAAGTGGATGCAACGGCCTGTACTCTCCAAATACACATCCCTGTACAGCTACAGAAGTTGTGACCAGGTGACATCTACCCACAGAGCTGTTTTTACCTGTGGCTATGCCATTAGGTTACCTGTGGAGTGGCGCCTTGACGCCTACTTTGTGTATACACACCACCTTTTGTGGTCATCTTCCTGGAGGGATTACGCTGGAGATCACCATATAGACTGGACCACATTTTTTCACACACATATGGATTTAGGCCTACTCTCTACTCTAGGAATCTAGACTGTTCTGTCCATAGAGGCCTAGGCCGGTGTCTTGATGAGTATCTTGTTCACTGGCTAATACCATAATCTCTGGACCACTTGGACTCACTGCGGGGCGTTTCACCCTCAGCGGTGATCTTGGTCTTGGGCCTTGTCATGGGGTTTTGGCCTTGGGTGACTGCCTGGGGTGGCTGTTGACATCAGGTATATCGGATGTGACCCTGGTGTCTTGCCTACCGGCTGTCATCTGTCAGGGCATGGATTAGGCACCATGGTCTGCATTGATGATTGGGGAATATCGGATGTGACCTCGACCACTTTGCGGACTCTGGTGGTCTGAGTTGTGTTGCTGTCCAGAGTAGGGATGTGCTTGTGTGACGTGGTTTCTCTGTGAGACGGCTGGCTCTAGGCCTCTGGATTATGTTGGTCGTGACCTCTATGGTGATTCTTAGTCTGAGAGCTGCTTTTATCACGTTTCTGCCACTGTTTTTTAGATATTTTGCCCATCCTTAGATTATCTTGGAGTCCTAATTTTACCTTGGAACGTTCTGGTTTTGCCTTTTATTCTAAGGGTTTATTATATAATATATTATATTATATTAATAGGGATAATATTAGTTTACTGTTTACTGCTAATGTGTAGTCCAGTCCCTTATTGCTGCTCAACATAATATTTTTTTCGCCTGTACCTACACCCTGTTGTAGAGACCACGGACGCGCAGGGGCTTCCCTGGGATTTCCTCTCAGTGACGTCACCGCAGCAGGTCGTTCTTCTGCGGCAGCTATTTTTCACATAACGTAGCAGTGCAGACCGGTTCTACACCTGTGTAAAACGTGATTCGTTTTCCCCTACACTCTGAGGATTGTACCACTCTACTGCCTCTTGGTTTGGAATTTTTTCTCATCTCCAAATCTCCGTTTTCTGCTACCGAACGGCGTTGCTAGTTTTGCAGTGTTTGTTTACATCGGACTTGGCTGCACGTCCCGGTTTGCCACGTCAATCACAGACCTTACACTCCAATGGCTAGTGACGTGATTTGGAGATCCCGCCCCTTGACGTCCTCTCTCCAAAAACTTTTTTCTTCACCGTCACTAATACTCCGGTATTAATAAGCCTGTGTGTTCGTTTGAGACTGTGACTGCCGACCGGAGCTGCGTGACCGTAAGACCATTTCCCACCCCTCAATAATAAGTTTTCTAACTTGCTTTTGCTATCCATAAATTGTTTATCTAGTTTTTTTATCGAATTATTAGCTTGTTTTGGGTCATATTCAGTACCATGCTCTGAACGCATGCGTGCTAGCGGACCTGTTGCTAATTAGCCCACTTGTTTTTTGCCCATAAACGCACCTGCTGCTACCACGCGCCGCAAGCATCCATCTTAGGATCTCCCATCTCATCTTCACTTCTCCATCTTCTGGGGCCATATGTAAGTTTTTCTTTCTAGTCTAGTTTGGTTGCTTAATTGATTTAATAGGGTGCATTTATTAATAACTTGGGCCTACCACCTCATACTCATACCCCACGCGTTTGCATGAACTGCTGATAGTGTGTGTGCATGCTTGTACTACATGTCTGTGTATATGTATGCATGGATATAATGTACTTTCTCTTTTCTTCCCTCTCCCTCCTCCCCCTCCCATTCCATGCTCACACATTCATTTCTGTGCATAAGCACACACACATAATCTTAGGCTTTGCTCACACACATACTCTCTCACACACTCACACACACATTCTGTCTCTCTCTCTCTACTATTCTCTACTGGTCTGTTCCGCTCTCTCTCTTTCTCTAGGCACACACACATTTTAGGCTTCTCTGTGCATTAAGCACTCACACATAAAGACAATCCCCCCCCCCCCCCCCCCCCTCCTTCCACAGGTTTTTCTGGACCCCCTTTCACTAATCCTAACCCATGCTTCTTCTTTTACAGATCTTCTCCTCTCACTTAGCTTGTTCACCACCCTGAGTGTGCACACACGCGCGCCCTCCCCCTCTCTCTCTCTCTCCCTCTCTACTCTTTTCCCTAGACAATAATTCTGAATACCGCTTCTGGTGGGCTGCCAGGAGGGCACCGGGGTGACCACCATCCTCCTTCTTTGGTGTAGCCTCGAGGTCCCCTGTCAGTCCGTAGCCTAGGATGGCCCTGGTTCCTGCTCATGTTTTATTTCCGTCACCTGACGAGTCCTGGGAGAGGACGAAACCGGTCGTGGCCAGTTAGGACCCCGTATATCCCTGCTTAATTTCTGGCATGGGCCCGGCAGGAGGCACCGCCCAGGGAATGGAGTCCTGCGTTTTTGACTACAACTTTTATTTGCTCTAACAGGAGCGCCTCTCTCTATATCTCTCTCACCCCACTCCCACCACTATTGTCTGCATGGCTTTATCTTCATCGCACTCATGTGCAGTGAGGACAGGGCTATGACACTCATGTATCTTGTTTATTAACCCCTTCCTTCCACAGCCCTGCATTTCCTTGGGGTCCTCCCCACATCTGCACCCGGGATCGGTATAGATTCTTAACTTTCCAGGTAGAACCTTTTTTAGCTTTTCAGATTTAGTTAGCTGCCCGGTCAAGGTAGGACACGCACTCACACACTCAGTTGCACCTCATATGTCCACACAGGCCCTTTATTTAATTTCTATCTATCCCTCCTGCGTTCCTCGGGTACTCCCCCTAGACGCCTGCATATTTCTCCCTTTCTTGCCCTCCTCCGCGTACCTCAACCCAACCGTCACCATCCCATAGGCTGACCTACTGTGATTTAATGGGGTGGAATAGCCCCCCTGTCACCTATCCTAACCCCAACCTGGGAGGGTCTACGCCTAAACTTAACCGTAAAGCTGACCTACTGTGACTTAATGGGCCAGGATAGCCCTCCTGTCACTTATCCTAACCCCAACCTGGGAGGGTCTACGCCTAAAACTTAACCAGACGACTGACCTGCTGTGACTTAATGGGGTGAGATAGCCCCCCTGTCACTTACCCTAACCCCAACCTGGGAGGGTCTACGCCTAAAACTTAACCGGAAGGCTTACCTACTGTGACTTTAAGGGGGTAGGATAACCCCCCTGTCACTTATCCTAACCCCAACCTGGGAGGGCCTACGCCTAAAACTTAACCGGACGACTAACCTACCGTGACTTAATGGGGTGGGATAGCCCCCCTGTCACTTATCCTAACCCCAACCTGGGGGGGGTCTACGCTTAAAACTTGACCGTTGCTTCCCCCCAGTGGGTTTATCTCTGATCACTGGGCCACCTCACTGAGTCATTTTTTCTAACCCCAACCAGTGAGAGTTCACGCCTAAGCGGGTCGAAGCACGAAACTGCTGGGCTCGAGGGATCATCAGACATCAAACCTGATTTATAATCTGAGGATGTGTACCTTGACCCCTTTGGGATCGGGACTCTAAGGATCAATACCATAGTTGGAATAATAACTCGGTTTCAAACAATTTATGACTTTTATATACTCTGATGGTGTTTACTTTGTCCCCAGGTGGACAGAGACCCTCCAGATATTAACTTCTACTAACTACAAGGGGCCTTTCTGACCCTGAGCATGCTTCCGCATTGACCCTGCTACCTGAACATGTCAAGTGGATACGGAGACGGCTATCCATGTGCTCGACCTATACTTATATATTATGCATTGTTTCTTACTGTATGTTTATATATTACTGTCCCTCTGGGTGCTCCTCACTCACCTTGTGTCGGGTGGCGAGCACTTCAGGGGTTACCCGGCCTGGGTTCCCCTCGGGGTTCCTAGAGGGGCCTAGCCCCTGTTCGGATGTGGTGGATGACTCAGCATTGGCATAGCGTGTGCCTCAGTCCTGAGCCTAAGTGGGTCGAAGTACCGAACTACTGGGCTCGGGGGATTTTCAGACGTCAAACCTAACCCGCCGGAGCATACAAGGCTGTGATCTGAATCCACATCAGGATGCCACCAATTTACCTGCCTGTTATATTGGGACCACTAACTTGTTCGCACCGTCTCCCTCCACTAGCGATCCAACCCTTTCATGCAACACCTCCTAGCTGGGCACGGGGATATGCCCCTCTAATTTGTGCATGGCAGATCTCCAGTCAGAGACATGGAACTAGATGTGCTGAGACTTCCGTTGGGAAACATTTTTTGGAGATGAGACCGGCCGCACACTGGGTTGATGTGGCGAGGGTACTGGTTTTATATGATGTACCCGCATGTGATTAAAACTCGCAGCCATGTACATTGCTTCTCCTGATTCTCGCGGTGTGACTAGAGACCTACCGGGCGGGCCTTCGCTCTTTTTCACGAGGAACCCAGGTTATGTATCAGAACGTCGCATTTTGGGTCCATCTCACGCCGTTTAGCATGCTTAGCTTAGCATTGTTAGCCTAGCCCGACGCGTTATTCGGTAGGTTTAACATGACCCACACGTTTTTTGCTTACTTAGACGTTTTTGTTAGCTTAGCATAACCTAGCTTAGCCTAGCTTAGCATTATTAGCCTTTACCCAATTCGCTAGTTTGCATGTTAGTTATGATCTATATCGTTTTTTGACCAATCTAGACGGTTTTTGTTAACTTAGCCTAGCTTAGCATTGTTAGCCTTTACCCAACTCACTAATTTGCATGTTAGACATGGTCTATATCGGTTTTTGACCAAATTGGATGGTTTTTGTTAGCTTAGCCTAGCTTAGCATTGTTAGCCTAACCTAGCTTTGTTAGCCTAGCCCCTCAATTTCTGCCGCTTAGCGTTTGTCCACACGGTTCACGTCGATTAGATTGGTTTTGTTAGCTTAACCCTACTTAGCATTGTTAGCCTAACCTGACCTCATATTAGAAATCCAGTGGTTCGGGTTAGTTCAGCACTTTGCTCACGCTTTTGAGGCTCCCGTACCTGGTTCCTACTTATATAAGCCCCTAGGTTAGCCGAGCCCCCCTTCACTGGGGCGCTCTACTCCTGGTGGGCACTCTAGTCAGTTACCTTCAACCCGAGGCCTATCATCTCCGTCTCTCTGGTGTCCCTCCCTGCAACCAGGTTTAGTGGGGACACCCACACGCTAGTTGGGACTTGGGGCTCTCTCACATCATGGAGTGTGATCCCCCTCCCTGTGTTTAGTTTGGTTTTTTGAGTACCCGGACACCGTCACCTCTATCAGGGTTCGCCTCCCCTGGATACACTTAGGTGCTCTGACTGGGACCCCCCATTCTCTACCTGATCTGGATGGTATCGCCTGTTAGACACAAATAAATCTGATGTGGAGCCTTCTGGGAGAAGATACAATACACTTGTTTTGGATTTAAAGACCTCCATTGATCGCGTACGCGCGTCTGGACTTCTCCTCCAGACCTGGGTCCACAATACAAACTGTCCCTAATGTCCCCTGCATTCACAACATTCTCACCTAGAAGACCGTGGATGTGTTGGCTGGGGCTTCGACTAATTGACCTTACCAGCTCGCACAGTGGGGGGACCGCTTAGGGGGTGTGGATTTAGTATGGAGCCAGAATGGCCCCCATCAGACTGTCCGTGGAATGGTAGACCTTCCTACTCAGCCTGCCACAGCCGGTGGCCTTTGATTAGCGGGATATTTTCCCTCTAGCCTTTAGCCCGATTCCCCTTAAGCAGCCTCCTATCCTTATCTTACTACCATGAATGGACCTAGGTTGTGTTGCATGACGCTCGGCTCCTGGTTCAGCTGGCCTCCTCGGCCAATCACCCACCGGGAGCCTCCTGACGCCCAATGGCATAGTCAGAGGACATGGCTCAACAGCAGCAAGTCAACCTAGCATGCGGAAGCCACTACTCAGAGTTTATTCACATCTAATAGCCTACGTATTTTTAGTTTTTGCTCTCCTTATTTGGATTCACATCCACGGACACTGAGGCCTGGACCGGTACTAAGGGCTATCACCGTGTGTTGGCCACCTGGGGATGTTCCTTTTATACATTCCCTCACTCCCACACGTGACGATGGAGCCCCCACCGCGTCACCCCCCTCACCACACGTGGAGTAGAATGAAGTGGACGCTACGGCCTGTATTCTCACAATACACATCCCTGTACAACTGCAGAGGTTGTGACCAGGTGACATCTACCCACAGAGGTGATTTTACCTGTGGCTGTGCCATTAGGTTTCCTGTGGAGTGGCGCCCTCACGCCTATTTTGTGTTTACACACCACTCTATGTGGTCATCTTCCTGGAGGGATTACACTGGAGACCAAGAAAAAGTGGATGCAACGGCCTGTACTCTCCAAATACACATCCCTGTACAGCTACAGAAGTTGTGACCAGGTGACATCTACCCACAGAGCTGTTTTTACCTGTGGCTATGCCATTAGGTTACCTGTGGAGTGGCGCCTTGACGCCTACTTTGTGTATACACACCACCTTTTGTGGTCATCTTCCTGGAGGGATTACGCTGGAGATCACCATATAGACTGGACCACATTTTTTCACACACATATGGATTTAGGCCTACTCTCTACTCTAGGAATCTAGACTGTTCTGTCCATTGAGGCCTAGGCCGGTGTCTTGATGAGTATCTTGTTCACTGGCTAATACCATAATCTCTGGACCACTTGGACTCACTGCGGGGCGTTTCACCCTCAGCGGTGATCTTGGTCTTGGGCCTTGTCATGGGGTTTTGGCCTTGGGTGACTGCCTGGGGTGGCTGTTGACATCAGGTATATCGGATGTGACCCTGGTGTCTTGCCTACCGGCTGTCATCTGTCAGGGCATGGATTAGGCACCATGGTCTGCATTGATGATTGGGGAATATCGGATGTGACCTCGACCACTTTGCGGACTCTGGTGGTCTGAGTTGTGTTGCTGTCCAGAGTAGGGATGTGCTTGTGTGACGTGGTTTCTCTGTGAGACGGCTGGCTCTAGGCCTCTGGATTATGTTGGTCGTGACCTCTATGGTGATTCTTAGTCTGAGAGCTGCTTTTATCACGTTTCTGCCACTGTTTTTTAGATATTTTGCCCATCCTTAGATTATCTTGGAGTCCTAATTTTACCTTGGAACGTTCTGGTTTTGCCTTTTATTCTAAGGGTTTATTATATAATATATTATATTATATTAATAGGGATAATATTAGTTTACTGTTTACTGCTAATGTGTAGTCCAGTCCCTTATTGCTGCTCAACATAATATTTTTTTCGCCTGTACCTACACCCTGTTGTAGAGACCACGGACGCGCAGGGGCTTCCCTGGGATTTCCTCTCAGTGACGTCACCGCAGCAGGTCGTTCTTCTGCGGCAGCTATTTTTCACATAACGTAGCAGTGCAGACCGGTTCTACACCTGTGTAAAACGTGATTCGTTTTCCCCTACACTCTGAGGATTGTACCACTCTACTGCCTCTTGGTTTGGAATTTTTTCTCATCTCCAAATCTCCGTTTTCTGCTACCGAACGGCGTTGCTAGTTTTGCAGTGTTTGTTTACATCGGACTTGGCTGCACGTCCCGGTTTGCCACGTCAATCACAGACCTTACACTCCAATGGCTAGTGACGTGATTTGGAGATCCCGCCCCTTGACGTCCTCTCTCCAAAAACTTTTTTCTTCACCGTCACTAATACTCCGGTATTAATAAGCCTGTGTGTTCGTTTGAGACTGTGACTGCCGACCGGAGCTGCGTGACCGTAAGACCATTTCCCACCCCTCAATAATAAGTTTTCTAACTTGCTTTTGCTATCCATAAATTGTTTATCTAGTTTTTTTATCGAATTATTAGCTTGTTTTGGGTCATATTCAGTACCATGCTCTGAACGCATGCGTGCTAGCGGACCTGTTGCTAATTAGCCCACTTGTTTTTTGCCCATAAACGCACCTGCTGCTACCACGCGCCGCAAGCATCCATCTTAGGATCTCCCATCTCATCTTCACTTCTCCATCTTCTGGGGCCATATGTAAGTTTTTCTTTCTAGTCTAGTTTGGTTGCTTAATTGATTTAATAGGGTGCATTTATTAATAACTTGGGCCTACCACCTCATACTCATACCCCACGCGTTTGCATGAACTGCTGATAGTGTGTGTGCATGCTTGTACTACATGTCTGTGTATATGTATGCATGGATATAATGTACTTTCTCTTTTCTTCCCTCTCCCTCCTCCCCCTCCCATTCCATGCTCACACATTCATTTCTGTGCATAAGCACACACACATAATCTTAGGCTTTGCTCACACACATACTCTCTCACACACTCACACACACATTCTGTCTCTCTCTCTCTACTATTCTCTACTGGTCTGTTCCGCTCTCTCTCTTTCTCTAGGCACACACACATTTTAGGCTTCTCTGTGCATTAAGCACTCACACATAAAGACAATCCCCCCCCCCCCCCCCCCCCTCCTTCCACAGGTTTTTCTGGACCCCCTTTCACTAATCCTAACCCATGCTTCTTCTTTTACAGATCTTCTCCTCTCACTTAGCTTGTTCACCACCCTGAGTGTGCACACACGCGCGCCCTCCCCCTCTCTCTCTCTCTCCCTCTCTACTCTTTTCCCTAGACAATAATTCTGAATACCGCTTCTGGTGGGCTGCCAGGAGGGCACCGGGGTGACCACCATCCTCCTTCTTTGGTGTAGCCTCGAGGTCCCCTGTCAGTCCGTAGCCTAGGATGGCCCTGGTTCCTGCTCATGTTTTATTTCCGTCACCTGACGAGTCCTGGGAGAGGACGAAACCGGTCGTGGCCAGTTAGGACCCCGTATATCCCTGCTTAATTTCTGGCATGGGCCCGGCAGGAGGCACCGCCCAGGGAATGGAGTCCTGCGTTTTTGACTACAACTTTTATTTGCTCTAACAGGAGCGCCTCTCTCTATATCTCTCTCACCCCACTCCCACCACTATTGTCTGCATGGCTTTATCTTCATCGCACTCATGTGCAGTGAGGACAGGGCTATGACACTCATGTATCTTGTTTATTAACCCCTTCCTTCCACAGCCCTGCATTTCCTTGGGGTCCTCCCCACATCTGCACCCGGGATCGGTATAGATTCTTAACTTTCCAGGTAGAACCTTTTTTAGCTTTTCAGATTTAGTTAGCTGCCCGGTCAAGGTAGGACACGCACTCACACACTCAGTTGCACCTCATATGTCCACACAGGCCCTTTATTTAATTTCTATCTATCCCTCCTGCGTTCCTCGGGTACTCCCCCTAGACGCCTGCATATTTCTCCCTTTCTTGCCCTCCTCCGCGTACCTCAACCCAACCGTCACCATCCCATAGGCTGACCTACTGTGATTTAATGGGGTGGAATAGCCCCCCTGTCACCTATCCTAACCCCAACCTGGGAGGGTCTACGCCTAAACTTAACCGTAAAGCTGACCTACTGTGACTTAATGGGCCAGGATAGCCCTCCTGTCACTTATCCTAACCCCAACCTGGGAGGGTCTACGCCTAAAACTTAACCAGACGACTGACCTGCTGTGACTTAATGGGGTGAGATAGCCCCCCTGTCACTTACCCTAACCCCAACCTGGGAGGGTCTACGCCTAAAACTTAACCGGAAGGCTTACCTACTGTGACTTTAAGGGGGTAGGATAACCCCCCTGTCACTTATCCTAACCCCAACCTGGGAGGGCCTACGCCTAAAACTTAACCGGACGACTAACCTACCGTGACTTAATGGGGTGGGATAGCCCCCCTGTCACTTATCCTAACCCCAACCTGGGGGGGGTCTACGCTTAAAACTTGACCGTTGCTTCCCCCCAGTGGGTTTATCTCTGATCACTGGGCCACCTCACTGAGTCATTTTTTCTAACCCCAACCAGTGAGAGTTCACGCCTAAGCGGGTCGAAGCACGAAACTGCTGGGCTCGAGGGATCATCAGACATCAAACCTGATTTATAATCTGAGGATGTGTACCTTGACCCCTTTGGGATCGGGACTCTAAGGATCAATACCATAGTTGGAATAATAACTCGGTTTCAAACAATTTATGACTTTTATATACTCTGATGGTGTTTACTTTGTCCCCAGGTGGACAGAGACCCTCCAGATATTAACTTCTACTAACTACAAGGGGCCTTTCTGACCCTGAGCATGCTTCCGCATTGACCCTGCTACCTGAACATGTCAAGTGGATACGGAGACGGCTATCCATGTGCTCGACCTATACTTATATATTATGCATTGTTTCTTACTGTATGTTTATATATTACTGTCCCTCTGGGTGCTCCTCACTCACCTTGTGTCGGGTGGCGAGCACTTCAGGGGTTACCCGGCCTGGGTTCCCCTCGGGGTTCCTAGAGGGGCCTAGCCCCTGTTCGGATGTGGTGGATGACTCAGCATTGGCATAGCGTGTGCCTCAGTCCTGAGCCTAAGTGGGTCGAAGTACCGAACTACTGGGCTCGGGGGATTTTCAGACGTCAAACCTAACCCGCCGGAGCATACAAGGCTGTGATCTGAATCCACATCAGGATGCCACCAATTTACCTGCCTGTTATATTGGGACCACTAACTTGTTCGCACCGTCTCCCTCCACTAGCGATCCAACCCTTTCATGCAACACCTCCTAGCTGGGCACGGGGATATGCCCCTCTAATTTGTGCATGGCAGATCTCCAGTCAGAGACATGGAACTAGATGTGCTGAGACTTCCGTTGGGAAACATTTTTTGGAGATGAGACCGGCCGCACACTGGGTTGATGTGGCGAGGGTACTGGTTTTATATGATGTACCCGCATGTGATTAAAACTCGCAGCCATGTACATTGCTTCTCCTGATTCTCGCGGTGTGACTAGAGACCTACCGGGCGGGCCTTCGCTCTTTTTCACGAGGAACCCAGGTTATGTATCAGAACGTCGCATTTTGGGTCCATCTCACGCCGTTTAGCATGCTTAGCTTAGCATTGTTAGCCTAGCCCGACGCGTTATTCGGTAGGTTTAACATGACCCACACGTTTTTTGCTTACTTAGACGTTTTTGTTAGCTTAGCATAACCTAGCTTAGCCTAGCTTAGCATTATTAGCCTTTACCCAATTCGCTAGTTTGCATGTTAGTTATGATCTATATCGTTTTTTGACCAATCTAGACGGTTTTTGTTAACTTAGCCTAGCTTAGCATTGTTAGCCTTTACCCAACTCACTAATTTGCATGTTAGACATGGTCTATATCGGTTTTTGACCAAATTGGATGGTTTTTGTTAGCTTAGCCTAGCTTAGCATTGTTAGCCTAACCTAGCTTTGTTAGCCTAGCCCCTCAATTTCTGCCGCTTAGCGTTTGTCCACACGGTTCACGTCGATTAGATTGGTTTTGTTAGCTTAACCCTACTTAGCATTGTTAGCCTAACCTGACCTCATATTAGAAATCCAGTGGTTCGGGTTAGTTCAGCACTTTGCTCACGCTTTTGAGGCTCCCGTACCTGGTTCCTACTTATATAAGCCCCTAGGTTAGCCGAGCCCCCCTTCACTGGGGCGCTCTACTCCTGGTGGGCACTCTAGTCAGTTACCTTCAACCCGAGGCCTATCATCTCCGTCTCTCTGGTGTCCCTCCCTGCAACCAGGTTTAGTGGGGACACCCACACGCTAGTTGGGACTTGGGGCTCTCTCACATCATGGAGTGTGATCCCCCTCCCTGTGTTTAGTTTGGTTTTTTGAGTACCCGGACACCGTCACCTCTATCAGGGTTCGCCTCCCCTGGATACACTTAGGTGCTCTGACTGGGACCCCCCATTCTCTACCTGATCTGGATGGTATCGCCTGTTAGACACAAATAAATCTGATGTGGAGCCTTCTGGGAGAAGATACAATACACTTGTTTTGGATTTAAAGACCTCCATTGATCGCGTACGCGCGTCTGGACTTCTCCTCCAGACCTGGGTCCACAATACAAACTGTCCCTAATGTCCCCTGCATTCACAACATTCTCACCTAGAAGACCGTGGATGTGTTGGCTGGGGCTTCGACTAATTGACCTTACCAGCTCGCACAGTGGGGGGACCGCTTAGGGGGTGTGGATTTAGTATGGAGCCAGAATGGCCCCCATCAGACTGTCCGTGGAATGGTAGACCTTCCTACTCAGCCTGCCACAGCCGGTGGCCTTTGATTAGCGGGATATTTTCCCTCTAGCCTTTAGCCCGATTCCCCTTAAGCAGCCTCCTATCCTTATCTTACTACCATGAATGGACCTAGGTTGTGTTGCATGACGCTCGGCTCCTGGTTCAGCTGGCCTCCTCGGCCAATCACCCACCGGGAGCCTCCTGACGCCCAATGGCATAGTCAGAGGACATGGCTCAACAGCAGCAAGTCAACCTAGCATGCGGAAGCCACTACTCAGAGTTTATTCACATCTAATAGCCTACGTATTTTTAGTTTTTGCTCTCCTTATTTGGATTCACATCCACGGACACTGAGGCCTGGACCGGTACTAAGGGCTATCACCGTGTGTTGGCCACCTGGGGATGTTCCTTTTATACATTCCCTCACTCCCACACGTGACGATGGAGCCCCCACCGCGTCACCCCCCTCACCACACGTGGAGTAGAATGAAGTGGACGCTACGGCCTGTATTCTCACAATACACATCCCTGTACAACTGCAGAGGTTGTGACCAGGTGACATCTACCCACAGAGGTGATTTTACCTGTGGCTGTGCCATTAGGTTTCCTGTGGAGTGGCGCCCTCACGCCTATTTTGTGTTTACACACCACTCTATGTGGTCATCTTCCTGGAGGGATTACACTGGAGACCAAGAAAAAGTGGATGCAACGGCCTGTACTCTCCAAATACACATCCCTGTACAGCTACAGAAGTTGTGACCAGGTGACATCTACCCACAGAGCTGTTTTTACCTGTGGCTATGCCATTAGGTTACCTGTGGAGTGGCGCCTTGACGCCTACTTTGTGTATACACACCACCTTTTGTGGTCATCTTCCTGGAGGGATTACGCTGGAGATCACCATATAGACTGGACCACATTTTTTCACACACATATGGATTTAGGCCTACTCTCTACTCTAGGAATCTAGACTGTTCTGTCCATTGAGGCCTAGGCCGGTGTCTTGATGAGTATCTTGTTCACTGGCTAATACCATAATCTCTGGACCACTTGGACTCACTGCGGGGCGTTTCACCCTCAGCGGTGATCTTGGTCTTGGGCCTTGTCATGGGGTTTTGGCCTTGGGTGACTGCCTGGGGTGGCTGTTGACATCAGGTATATCGGATGTGACCCTGGTGTCTTGCCTACCGGCTGTCATCTGTCAGGGCATGGATTAGGCACCATGGTCTGCATTGATGATTGGGGAATATCGGATGTGACCTCGACCACTTTGCGGACTCTGGTGGTCTGAGTTGTGTTGCTGTCCAGAGTAGGGATGTGCTTGTGTGACGTGGTTTCTCTGTGAGACGGCTGGCTCTAGGCCTCTGGATTATGTTGGTCGTGACCTCTATGGTGATTCTTAGTCTGAGAGCTGCTTTTATCACGTTTCTGCCACTGTTTTTTAGATATTTTGCCCATCCTTAGATTATCTTGGAGTCCTAATTTTACCTTGGAACGTTCTGGTTTTGCCTTTTATTCTAAGGGTTTATTATATAATATATTATATTATATTAATAGGGATAATATTAGTTTACTGTTTACTGCTAATGTGTAGTCCAGTCCCTTATTGCTGCTCAACATAATATTTTTTTCGCCTGTACCTACACCCTGTTGTAGAGACCACGGACGCGCAGGGGCTTCCCTGGGATTTCCTCTCAGTGACGTCACCGCAGCAGGTCGTTCTTCTGCGGCAGCTATTTTTCACATAACGTAGCAGTGCAGACCGGTTCTACACCTGTGTAAAACGTGATTCGTTTTCCCCTACACTCTGAGGATTGTACCACTCTACTGCCTCTTGGTTTGGAATTTTTTCTCATCTCCAAATCTCCGTTTTCTGCTACCGAACGGCGTTGCTAGTTTTGCAGTGTTTGTTTACATCGGACTTGGCTGCACGTCCCGGTTTGCCACGTCAATCACAGACCTTACACTCCAATGGCTAGTGACGTGATTTGGAGATCCCGCCCCTTGACGTCCTCTCTCCAAAAACTTTTTTCTTCACCGTCACTAATACTCCGGTATTAATAAGCCTGTGTGTTCGTTTGAGACTGTGACTGCCGACCGGAGCTGCGTGACCGTAAGACCATTTCCCACCCCTCAATAATAAGTTTTCTAACTTGCTTTTGCTATCCATAAATTGTTTATCTAGTTTTTTTATCGAATTATTAGCTTGTTTTGGGTCATATTCAGTACCATGCTCTGAACGCATGCGTGCTAGCGGACCTGTTGCTAATTAGCCCACTTGTTTTTTGCCCATAAACGCACCTGCTGCTACCACGCGCCGCAAGCATCCATCTTAGGATCTCCCATCTCATCTTCACTTCTCCATCTTCTGGGGCCATATGTAAGTTTTTCTTTCTAGTCTAGTTTGGTTGCTTAATTGATTTAATAGGGTGCATTTATTAATAACTTGGGCCTACCACCTCATACTCATACCCCACGCGTTTGCATGAACTGCTGATAGTGTGTGTGCATGCTTGTACTACATGTCTGTGTATATGTATGCATGGATATAATGTACTTTCTCTTTTCTTCCCTCTCCCTCCTCCCCCTCCCATTCCATGCTCACACATTCATTTCTGTGCATAAGCACACACACATAATCTTAGGCTTTGCTCACACACATACTCTCTCACACACTCACACACACATTCTGTCTCTCTCTCTCTACTATTCTCTACTGGTCTGTTCCGCTCTCTCTCTTTCTCTAGGCACACACACATTTTAGGCTTCTCTGTGCATTAAGCACTCACACATAAAGACAATCCCCCCCCCCCCCCCCCCCCTCCTTCCACAGGTTTTTCTGGACCCCCTTTCACTAATCCTAACCCATGCTTCTTCTTTTACAGATCTTCTCCTCTCACTTAGCTTGTTCACCACCCTGAGTGTGCACACACGCGCGCCCTCCCCCTCTCTCTCTCTCTCCCTCTCTACTCTTTTCCCTAGACAATAATTCTGAATACCGCTTCTGGTGGGCTGCCAGGAGGGCACCGGGGTGACCACCATCCTCCTTCTTTGGTGTAGCCTCGAGGTCCCCTGTCAGTCCGTAGCCTAGGATGGCCCTGGTTCCTGCTCATGTTTTATTTCCGTCACCTGACGAGTCCTGGGAGAGGACGAAACCGGTCGTGGCCAGTTAGGACCCCGTATATATCCCTGCTTAATTTCTGGCATGGGCCCGGCAGGAGGCACCGCCCAGGGAATGGAGTCCTGCGTTTTTGACTACAACTTTTATTTGCTCTAACAGGAGCGCCTCTCTCTATATCTCTCTCACCCCACTCCCACCACTATTGTCTGCATGGCTTTATCTTCATCGCACTCATGTGCAGTGAGGACAGGGCTATGACACTCATGTATCTTGTTTATTAACCCCTTCCTTCCACAGCCCTGCATTTCCTTGGGGTCCTCCCCACATCTGCACCCGGGATCGGTATAGATTCTTAACTTTCCAGGTAGAACCTTTTTTAGCTTTTCAGATTTAGTTAGCTGCCCGGTCAAGGTAGGACACGCACTCACACACTCAGTTGCACCTCATATGTCCACACAGGCCCTTTATTTAATTTCTATCTATCCCTCCTGCGTTCCTCGGGTACTCCCCCTAGACGCCTGCATATTTCTCCCTTTCTTGCCCTCCTCCGCGTACCTCAACCCAACCGTCACCATCCCATAGGCTGACCTACTGTGATTTAATGGGGTGGAATAGCCCCCCTGTCACCTATCCTAACCCCAACCTGGGAGGGTCTACGCCTAAACTTAACCGTAAAGCTGACCTACTGTGACTTAATGGGCCAGGATAGCCCTCCTGTCACTTATCCTAACCCCAACCTGGGAGGGTCTACGCCTAAAACTTAACCAGACGACTGACCTGCTGTGACTTAATGGGGTGAGATAGCCCCCCTGTCACTTACCCTAACCCCAACCTGGGAGGGTCTACGCCTAAAACTTAACCGGAAGGCTTACCTACTGTGACTTTAAGGGGGTAGGATAACCCCCCTGTCACTTATCCTAACCCCAACCTGGGAGGGCCTACGCCTAAAACTTAACCGGACGACTAACCTACCGTGACTTAATGGGGTGGGATAGCCCCCCTGTCACTTATCCTAACCCCAACCTGGGGGGGGTCTACGCTTAAAACTTGACCGTTGCTTCCCCCCAGTGGGTTTATCTCTGATCACTGGGCCACCTCACTGAGTCATTTTTTCTAACCCCAACCAGTGAGAGTTCACGCCTAAGCGGGTCGAAGCACGAAACTGCTGGGCTCGAGGGATCATCAGACATCAAACCTGATTTATAATCTGAGGATGTGTACCTTGACCCCTTTGGGATCGGGACTCTAAGGATCAATACCATAGTTGGAATAATAACTCGGTTTCAAACAATTTATGACTTTTATATACTCTGATGGTGTTTACTTTGTCCCCAGGTGGACAGAGACCCTCCAGATATTAACTTCTACTAACTACAAGGGGCCTTTCTGACCCTGAGCATGCTTCCGCATTGACCCTGCTACCTGAACATGTCAAGTGGATACGGAGACGGCTATCCATGTGCTCGACCTATACTTATATATTATGCATTGTTTCTTACTGTATGTTTATATATTACTGTCCCTCTGGGTGCTCCTCACTCACCTTGTGTCGGGTGGCGAGCACTTCAGGGGTTACCCGGCCTGGGTTCCCCTCGGGGTTCCTAGAGGGGCCTAGCCCCTGTTCGGATGTGGTGGATGACTCAGCATTGGCATAGCGTGTGCCTCAGTCCTGAGCCTAAGTGGGTCGAAGTACCGAACTACTGGGCTCGGGGGATTTTCAGACGTCAAACCTAACCCTAACCCTAACCCTAACCCACAGATCCCTCTCTCTCTCTCTCTCTCTCTCTCTCTCTCTCTCTCTCTCTCTCTCTCATATACACACACATTCACTCACCCTCTCCTCTCTCTTCCTTTTCTTTCCCTCCTCTCCTTCTAGCCATTGTGATATTAATGTCCCTAGCACATTTAGCCTGACCTCAACCGTCTTTAGCCACGCCTGACCTTAAGTCCTTAATTCATACATTTGGACCACTTACCTAAACTTAACCTTGGCAACCTTACCCAATAATTGGCACACTGTAATTTAACTACTCAATCTCTTACCTAAATCTTAACTTCACTGCCATGGCTGACCTTTGACTACTTACCTAAACTTAAGCCCACAACCTTAAAATCTCTCTCTCTCTCTCTCTCTCTCTCTCTCTCTCTCTCTCTCTCTCTCTCTCTCTCTCTCTCTCCGTGACATTAAATATCTCCAACCTGTAGTCTATCCTAACCTCAACCGTCGACGACCATACCTAAACATAAGTCCTTTAACTCTTATTGTTCGACCCCTTACCTAAACTTAACCTTGGCAATCTCACCCTATAATTGGCACCCTGTAATTGACCTATTCAATCTCTTACCTCAATCTTAACTTTACTGCCATGGCTAACCATAAAACCCATCAACCTTTTTGACTACTTACCTAAACTTAGTCTACAGCCTCAAAATCTCTTCTCTCTCTCTCTCTCTCTCTCTCTCTCTCTCTCTCTCTCTCTCTCTCTCTCTCTCTCTCTCTCACCGAGACATTAAATATCTCCAACCTGTGGTCTATCCTAACCCCAACCGTCGATAGCTATGCCTAAACATAAGCCCTTTAACGATTATTGTTCGACCTTTTACCTAAACTTAAACTTTGCAACCCCACCCAACCTTAAGTTCTCTATGATCCAACTCTTTGACCACCCACCTTTAACTCTTAATTCACGTTTTACCTGACCATAGGTCTTTTATTATAACTCCTCAACCACTCACCTAAACCCCCCCCCCCCCCCTCCCTCCCTCCCCCTCTCTCTCTCTCTCTCTCTCTCTCTCTCTCTCTTTCTCTCTCTCTCTTTCTCTGTAGATATCTCTCCCTTTCCCTCTCCTTGGTCTGTGGGCCCCCTTCTCTCAACAATTAGATTTGAATCTTCCCCCACGGTCTTTGACACATGCTCCCACTCTTGAATGTATAACCCAATTCTTCCCTTCCCTGACAGGTTTATCTCCTAATGTATATACCTACTCCTCTCACACACACGCGCACCCTCCCTCTCTCTCTCTCTCTCCCTCTCTACTCTTTTCCCTAGACAATAATTCTGAATACCGCTTCTGGTGGGCTAACAGGAGGGCACCGGGGTGACCACCATCCTCCTTCTTTGGTGTAGCCTTGAGGTCCCCTGTTAGTCCGTAGCCTAGGATGGCCCTGATTCCTGCTCATGTTTTATTTCCGTCACCTGACGAGTCCTGGGAGAGGACGAAACCGGTCGTGGCCAGTTAGGACCCCGTATATCCCTGCTTAATTTCTGGCATGGGCCCGGCAGGAGGCACCGCCCAGGGAATGGAGTCCTGCGTTTTTGACTACAACTTTTATTTGCTCTAACAGGAGCGCCTCTCTCTATATCTCTCTCACCCCACTCCCACCACTATTGTCTGCATGGCTTTATCTTCATCGCACTCATGTGCGGTGAGGACAGGGCTATGACACTCATGTATCTTGTTTATTAACCCCCTCCTTCCACAGCCCTGCATTACCTTGGGGTCCTCCCCACATCTGCACCCGGGATTGGTATAGATTCTTAACTTTCCAGGTAGAACCTTTTTTAGCTTCTCAGATTAAGTTAGCTGCCCGGTCAAGGTAGGACACGCACTCACCCACAATGCACCCATACACCTCCACCCATTAGATGCATCTCAATCTCTCCTCCCACGTTCTTTAACCTTCACCTACTAATTTAGACCGAATCCTCTCGTCTCGTGGTTCGCATCAGTATACGCCGTTCCTTATTATAATAATGATTAGTATCCTCTAGGACGCCCACTCATACGTTTGCCCCCTGTTTTATTCTCTCGTTTGATAGTATGTCTGGAATTGACCGCCACTATGAGAGGGATCCTCGCCAGGCGCACGACCCCTACTGCAACCCAAACTCCTACTGGGGGGCTGTCTCCCACCCCTCCGCTCCCCCCTCCTCCTGGGAGTATGACCGGAGCACGGTCTGGGGACGCCCCCGTCTCCGGGATCCCCCTGGGCCCTACAGGGATCCACTGCCCTGGCAAGACAGTGGCACCACTAGAAGGGGGGCGTACTTTAGGGGTCCTTCTGACCCACCTCACGCTCCAGGCCCTGAACGTGGTTTCTCGTACGATTACAACCCTTACTTAGCTGACCACCAATATGCCCCTTCGCTGGGTAGAGCACGCCGCATCGACCTCTCTCCACATCAACGGGCCCCCGGGGCTACGCGCGAGGCTCAGGCCTTCCGTCTCTCACCTGGATTCCGACGTGCCCCCAGGGCAACACGCGGTTCCCCGGTCACACACTCCTCTCCAGGCTCCCGACGTGCCCCCAGGGCAACACGCGGGTCCCGTACCACACACCAGTTTGGGTCCCCACGTGCCCCCAGGGCAACACGAGGGACCCCCACTGCGGCCCCCGCAGCACACCCGATGGCCCGACGTGCCCCCAGGGCAACACGCGGGACCCCCGCTACGGCCCCTCCGGCGCATCCGGTGCCCCGACGTGCCCCCAGGGCAACACGCGGGGCACACACAACTGCTCCGACTCATCAGCCCCGACCTCGACGAAACGCGGCACAGCCTGGGCCACTGGACTGGGCCTCCAGTGGCCCCGCTGTGACCCCCAAGCGTCGTAAGCGCGGTGGCCAACCCCACTCACCGGCGGAACGCCGCATCAGAAGACGTCTAGCCCGTGCACGCGCTCTCGCGGTCAACACCCTCGCACGGGCACGAGTCGGGGACGAGGACGCTAAAACTAGCTTCCCTCAGATCACCCCGACCACGCCCGTACAGGCAGCCACCAATGTGGCCATTCCGGATACTCCACCGGGCCTACGGCAAATGTCAGCCGACAGATACTCTGTTAATGCGCAACAGTCACGCCAGGTTTACGGTAGGCCTACAACTGAAGTAGGAAAAACCATCTGTAAATTAATAAAGACCGCACACCACCACGGGGAAGTCAGGGCATACGTTAGGGACGGCATACAGCCACCGGGGCTCCAGAATAAAATAAACGAACTGGCCACAATGTTCCGACCGTCGTCCCCGACACACGATAACTGGAGCCAACTCCAACAGATCTCGGAGAACTTCATTAGGGAGTCATACCAATCCCTTGAAGAACATTACGACAAAGTCTCAGGGGATCTCACACGTACTCTCAGGGTACGCTATACCACCTTCCGGAGTTGGCTGGATGCATGGGAACTAGGGGTTAGATGGGCCACTCGCGATCTGGGAAACTCTATCTCTCAAGCGACGATTCATCAAGCCAGGTCTTCTCTACCATGTAACGTCTTCTCCTCTTCCACTACTGACGCACCCTGGGCTCCTCCGGTTTCTGCGGCCAAACCCGCCAGACCCATGTTGACGCCCTCCATGGTTCCGCGCGCGCTGTTCGCCACGCCGCACCGACCCCGTGTGGAACCTTCGGCCACGATCACACGGGCGACCTTGGGTGCGGAGACTGAGGAGCCTCTGGCCCTCCCCGATCCTGATCACATCGGGGTTGCGGCCAGAACCCTCAGTCTCACTACACTGGCTTCGGCCCCTGTCCCGATGGACACCTCCGAAACTGCGGATCTGGAATGGAGCCAACTTGACACAACAGAGCTAGCTACGTTTTCCCCGCGGATGGCATCTCCTGTTGCCTTACGTACGCTACTGAGAGCACCTCTCGTCGGGGATAACGAACCCTCACTCACGGATCTAGCTATAGCTCTGGACACGGGCGACCCCAATGTCTCTGGGCCCTCGCCACGCCCACCTCTCTCTGTAACTCTCTCCAGACCTCTCTCTCCTCTCGCGCCTCTTTCGTCACCAACGTGGTCACTACTCCACTCCTCTGAGGACGAGGCCGAGGAGGTGGCTCTACGGAAGGCTCTGCTGGCGGAACTTCCCCACTCCTCGGACCTCTTTGATCCTCCTCTCTCGTCCGTTTCGCATGACATTCCGATCACTACAGCGGTGGCTGCCTCAGCGCCCGCACCCGGTCCCTCCCCTCTGGGAGCCCGGAGACGCACCCCACTTAGTGCTCTTTCGGTCCACACCACCAACGCGGCTGCGGCCCTGACGCCCGCACCCGGTCCCTCCCATCTGGAGGCCCGGAGACAAACAGCCTCTGGCCCTCTCTCGGTCCACACGGCGACTGCTGCCACGACGCCCGCATCCGGTTCCTCCTTACTGGGGGCCTGGGGACTGACTCCATTCAATGCCGCGCCTTCCACACGAGCAGCCGACACAACTACCGCCGCGCCACAGCTATCACTGTACACCAGACACGAACACAACGGGAACAAGGGCGGTTGGAGCCTGGTCCCTGGTAGACAGACCATAATAATGGGTGACTCTAATCTCCATCGTCTCCCTGCCGTTAACATCGACACAGTGCAGGTTGACTGTTACCCAGGGGCCAGGCTCTACCATGCGATCAACATCCTCGCCAAAATCTCTGTCCCTGCACTGCACGTTAAACGGGTCATCTTGGCTTTTGGACTTAACAACCGGAACTTGGGCATCGACACCTCTACCAAACAGGCCATGACAATGTTCACCAAGGCCACTGCAGCTTTTCCGCACGCCTCTATCTCTATCCCGCTAATCAACACCTCTCCGGACCTGCCGGCGCTCGAAAAAGAAACAATCTCTAGCCTCAACCGTTACCTGGCCGCACATGTGCCCATCATTCCACTGCTACCTGCCGCGTCCTTCAGTACCGGCAGAGACAAAATTCACTGGACGACTCCCACGGCTACGGCCATGCGCGCGCACTGGCTAAACTATTTAAACTGAGTGGACCCTCTGACCAAGCCCAGGGGGAGAGGAAGGGCCTGATCAACCTTTCTTCTCACTTTAGACCCACGTTAGCGCAGCGCAGCCTCTTAGTTAGAGGCCTATCTTTTGTTCCCACTCTCAATATTGCCGCGGGCGGCAGAAATCGTTTGTGTCTCGAGATAGGCAATTATCACCGCAGAGTTAAACTGGCCACCTATTTTGAAGAAAGAGAACCTGTTAATATAACAGAGCGTCCACGTTTCTTCCCCAAGTCACGTTGGACTCCCAAGGACAGCCAGTTACCTCCCGTGATACCTGCTTTGGTGATGGCAGACCTACACTCGGTAGACTCCCTCCCAAACCTGGACGCGGAAGCCCTGAACCTCACTAGTGAGGAAGTGGTGGCTTTGAGACAGCTGCGGACGGACCCGCACCTTGTCCTTAAGCCAGCGGATAAGGGCTCCGCAGTGGTCATCATGGACCGAGCACACTACGTACAAGAAGCAGAGAGACAACTCAATATGCCAGAATACTACCGCAAATTAGACGAACCTTTGTTCACCACCACGGCCCGCGAGATCGATCGGATCCTCATGTGCCTGGTGAGACTGGGCTATCTCGCACCCAGACAAAGGTTATACTTAATGGGGGAGGGAGAGCCCAAGCCTAGAAAGTTCTACCTCCTGCCTAAAATCCACAAGGATCCAGCTTCCTGGCCCCTCCCCTATCTGACCCCAGCTGGGAGACCCATTGTATCTGACTGCGGCAGTGAGACCTATGGCATAGCAGAGTATATTGACTCGTTCCTCAACCCGCTGTCCAATCAACACCCTAGCTATGTCAAGGACACGTATGACTTTATAGCCAAGGTTAGGGCCGCGAGACTCAATGAGAATGACCTGCTTTTCTCTATGGATGTAGACAGCCTGTACACTAACATAGAGGCACCTGAGGGGCTGAGAGCAGTTCAACAGATGCTTACACTGAACCCGGCTGAGGGCCGCCCGGACAGGTATATTATGCAGCTACTTGAACTCGCACTCACTAAAAACGACTTTGAGTTCAACGGTAAACACTACCTCCAACTCAAAGGCGTGGCTATGGGGAAGAAATTTGCCCCCGCATATGCGGACATCTATATGGCTATGTGGGAGGCAACCATTCTTCCAAAGTGCCCTCTCAAACCCACACACTACCTCAGATACTTGGATGACATCTGGGGAGTGTGGCCACACTCCAGGGAGGCCTTCACTGTGTTTGTCAACATCCTCAACTCTCACCACAACTCTATCAAGGTCAAATATGTACTCAGCGATAACAGCATGGATTTCCTAGACACCACGACCTTCAAAGGAGTGGATTTCCCTACATCCCAATGTTTAGACGTTAAAGTGTTTTTTAAGGAGACCGACACACACGCTCTATTGCACAGAGACAGCTACCACCCGAAACACACATTTCCTGGGGTAGTCAAGTCACAGCTGCTACGATTCCACAGAATCTGCACACAGCACAGTGACTTCCTGGCAGCTAAGCACACCCTTTACCAGGTCCTGGCCCAGAGGGGTTATCCACGCAGTCTCCTACGTCAGGTCTCTAGGACCTTTCTGGAAGTTACACAGCGTGACGACACACTCACTATCCCTCTGGTCACCACGTTCGGACGCCGTAACCGGCTCCTGAACCGCAGGTTTAAACAAAATCTGTTGACACACCTGGGAGGCTCTGGCGTATTGGAAGGGGCCACCCTCATCTCGGCTTACAAGAAAAACCGCAGCACTGGTGAATTCCTAGTCCGTAGTGGCCTCGGACCACTCAACCGAATACCGCAACCGTTGCACACACACTTTTCACCCCTCACTGCTGTTCACTGTCGAGCGCTCAAGGCCAGGCTTCCAATAGCCTCCCTGCCACCCTCGACTTGTAACGCAGTGTATGTGATCACGTGCAGTGCTTGCGGCTTGCGTTATGTCGGTGAAACTGGGAATTCCCTCCAACAGCGCCTCACCCAACACCTCTATAATATTAACAACCACCGCCGTCTTGACACACACCTGGTCCCCCACTTCCTAAGACACGGAGCCGAATCTCTTAACATGAGCGGCCTGGAACACAACCCAGAGTGGAATCGCAGACAAAGGCAGGCCAGTGAGAGAAAATGGATATGGAGGCTTTCCTCCCTATATCCGGAGGGCCTTAACGTCCGCACCTGAGTACATGACCTTTATCTAAATTGGACAACGAGTGTTACAGGGATAACTTCAATGCTTGGACCCTGGACTGATCACAACACTCATACTCCCGTTTAACAATATCCTCAACCGTACACTATTACTGCTAACCTAATGGTAATCTGGGGTAGTTTACCTTGACCCCTCAGGGATCAGGACTCTAAATATGATTATTATGATAATAACAATGTCTAGAATTTTAACTCAGTTTCAACAATCAATAACTTTAATATAATCTGGTGGTGTTTACTCTGGCCCCATTGGGACAGGGACCCTTGGAAGAATAACTCCTATTATCAATATTATTATGATGGTGTTTACCCTGCCCCTAGGAGGACAGGGACCCTTAGCATAATATCTTCTATTACCAGTACTTGTTAACTAATACTTGTGATGTTGACCCTTTAACCCCGTGGTACTAAGGATGTTGATGAGAACCGGCCTATTAATAACAATCCACACCCTTTTTACAATCCCAATGGTGTTTACCTTGACCCCCTGAGATCAAGGACCCTGAGATTTGTTACAACTATTATTTGAAATACTCACAATTGTTTAACACTCTGATGATGCTTACCACGACCCCCTCTGGGCCGGGACTCTGATGAGTTTCCACTGGATTAACATTTACCAACACTCAAGGAATAGAAGATACTGGAGATAACTCATCGTTTCTGCCGGTTATGGACTATGCACCGGTTACAAAAGACCCTCCCTGCCATTTTAGGAACTGGAAGAAACCTTCGATTTTTATACATTGGGACCCCCCAAACTCTAGTCTTCTCATCACAACTTTTGACCACAATACTTTTGAATCCGCACTTAGGGACCTTTCTGACCCTGAGCATGCTTCCGCATTGACCCTGCTACCTGAACATGTCAAGTGGATACGGAGACGGCTATCCATGTACTCGACCTATACTTATATATTATGCACTGTTTCTTACTGTATGTTTATATATTACTGTCCCTCTGGGTGCTCCTCACTCACCTTGTGTCGGGTGGCGAGCACTTCAGGGGTTACCCGGCCTGGGTTCCCCTCGGGGTTCCTAGAGGGGCCTAGCCCCTGTTCGGATGTGGTGGATGACTCAGCATTGGCATAGCGTGTGCCTCAGTCCTGAGCCTAAGTGGGTCGAAGTACCGAACTACTGGGCTCGGGGGATTTTCAGACGTCAAACCTAACCCGCCGGAGCATACAAGGCTGTGATCTGAATCCACATCAGGATGCCACCAATTTACCTGCCTGTTATATTGGGACCACTAACTTGTTCGCACCGTCTCCCTCCACTAGCGATCCAACCCTTTCATGCAACACTTCCTAGCTGGGCACGGGGATATGCCCCTCTAATTTGTGCATGGCAGATCTCCAGTCAGAGACATGGAACTAGATGTGCTGAGACTTCCGTTGGGACACATTTTTGGAGATGAGACCGGCCGCACACTGGGTTGATGTGGCGAGGGTACTGGTTTTATATGATGTACCCGCATGTGATTAAAACTCGCAGCCATGTACATTGCTTCTCCTGATTCTCGCGGTGTGACTAGAGACCTACCGGGCGGGCCTTCGCTCTTTTTCACGAGGAACCCAGGTTATGTATCAGAACGTCGCATTTTGGGTCCATCTCACGCCGTTTAGCATGCTTAGCTTAGCATTGTTAGCCTAGCCCGACGCGTTATTCGGTAGGTTTGACATGACCCACACGTTTTTTGTTTACTTAGACGTTTCTGTTAGCTTAGCATAACCTAGCTTAGCCTAGCTTAGCATTGTTAGCTTTTACCCAATTCGCTACTTTGCATGTTAGTTATGATCTATATCGTTTTTTGACCAATCTAGACGGTTTTTGTTAACTTAGCCTAGCTTAGCATTGTTAGCCTTTACCCAGCTCACTAATTTGCATGTTAGTTATGGTCTATATCGTTTTTTGACCAAATTGGATGGTTTTTGTTAGCTTAGCCTAGCTTAGCATTGTTAGCCTAACCTAGCTTTGTTAGCCTAACCCCTCAATTTCTGCCGCTTAGCGTTTGTCCACACGGTTCACGTCGTTCAGATTGGTTTTGTTAGCTTTACCCTACTTAAGCATTGTTAGCCTAACCTGACCTCATATTAGAAATCTAGTGGTTCGGGTTAGTTCAGCACTTCGCTCACGCTTTTGAGGCTCCCATACCTGGTTCCTACTTATATAAGCCCCTAGGTTAGCCGAGCCCCCCTTCACTGGGGCACTCTACTCCTGGTGGGCACTCTAGTCAGTTACCTTTAACCCGAGGCCTATCATCTCCGTCTCTCTGGTGTCCCTCCCTGCAACCAGGTTTAGTGGGGACACCCACACGCTAGTTGGGACTTGGGGCTCTCTCACATCATGGAGTGTGATCCCCTTCCCTGTGTTTGGTTTGGTTTTTTGGAGTACCCGGCCACCGTCACCTCTATCAGGGTTCGCCTCCCCTGGATACACTTAGGTGCTCTGACTGGGACCCCCCATTCTCTACCTGATCTGGATGGTATCGCCTGTTAGACACAAATAAATCTGATGTGGAGCCTTCTGGGAGAAGATACAATACACTTGTTTTGGATTTAAAGACCTCCATTGATCGCGTACGCGCGTCTGGACTTCTCCTCCAAACCTGGGTCCACAATACAAACTATCCCTAATGTCCCCTGCATTCACAACATTCTCACCTAGAAGACCGTGGATGTGTTGGCTGGGGCTTCGACTAATTGACCTTACCAGCTCGCACTATGGGGGGACCGCTTAGGGGGTGTGGATTTAGTATGGAGCCAGAATGGCCCCCATCAGACTGTCCGTGGAATGGTAGCCGATTACCCTCGACTAGCTTGATATTTTCCCTTTAACCTTTAGCTCGGTTTCCTACTAGCAGCCTCCCTTCCTTGCCTCACTACCATGAATGGACCTAGGTTGTGTTGCATGACGCTCGGCCCCTGGTTCAGCTGGCCTCCTCGGCCTATCACCCACCGGGAGCCTCCTGACGCCCATTGATACTGTCAGAGGACATGGGTCAACAGCAGCAAGTCAACCTAGCATGCGGAAGCCACTACTCAGAGTTATGTCCTCCATTAGTGTTGTGAGGCCTCCCTCGTAACAGCCTGAATTATTCTAATTCTCCTTCTCCCCATGTTAACCTATATCCACAGAAGCTGAGGCTGGGACCGGTACCTGGGGATCCGACCGTGTGTGGCTGTCCTCGGCCCTCACGTGCAAACGGATCCCTCACCGTGCTACCCTCCTCACCACGGACGGTGGACGTCCGTGAGACACTACACCAACTGGATGGACTGCAACGGTGTTCCCGTCTCCACACCTCCCTACTGGGACGACCACGCCTACCACGGCCTCTGACCTAGGGACCTCTCCTACCTCGACGGATGCCCACCACACATGTTTACACTGGATTCTGATTGCTCAACACTCACATACACTGACACAATGTATAACGGTGTAACATAGATTCTGTACCTCCTGGTCATCAACTATCCCTGGAGGAGGGGATCCCTCTTTGAATAGCTCCTCCCAAGGTTTCTTCCAAATCTTCTCTCAAAAGAGTTTTACTGGGAGTTTTTCCTTGTCTTCATTGAGGGTTTGAGTTGATGGGGGTACATGTCTACACTAACATGTGATATCTCGGGTGACAATTCCCTGAACCATGTTATCAACTCTGAAATGTATCCACTACAAATCCATACAAACATGTGATACCTCAGGCAGTAATAACCTGAACCATGTTATCAACTCGGGATTGTTTCTACTACCTGTTTATACTAACATGTGATACCTCGGGTGATAATTCCCTGAACCATGTTATTAACTATGCAATGTATCTGCTATATGTCTATACTAACATGTGCTACTCCAGGTGATAATACCCTGAACCATGTCATTTAACTCTGGAAGTTGTCTATTCAATACACCTGTCTCAAAATGAATCTCCTCGTTTGGTATCGGTCCTTTTCACTCTGCTAATATCAACCAACACGCCATCCTCTGGTTTGGACCATATAATTCCCACAGATGTAACATTACCTGTGGTGGTACGATATCACTCCCACTGGAGCACCCCATCCTGGTGTTTATGCTGCTACATCACATTGTGCACCACCCACTTGGATGGGAGGGGACTGAGGACCACACTTGAATCTACGAGGGACGCCTCCACACTAGGAGACCACTAACCGCCTCAATATTCCTGTCTACTCAACATCCCTGTAGTGTTTCACAACCCATAACATACTGTAGACTATATTCACTAGTAGTCTTTCTATAATGGCACAGTTTAACCATATACCTTTATCTGGATGTAGTGTTTATAAGATAGTTGGGACCTTGGTCTCTACCTGATGCAATGTAGCCCGCTTCATAATAGAAGTACATTTTCAACTTCACCTATGTTCATTAAGATTATCTGTTCACTACATTTACAGTGTGTAATCCCAGGCCTGCTTGTTTGGGCCTCACTATATACATTCACAGGACTAGCCCCTACAGCAAATGGGATTAACCTTGATTTGACTAAATTACTACAGTACTTATTGTACACTGCTAATACGCCTCATCTCGGTTGACAATATACGCTACCCTTGATTATTTTATCTAGGTGACTTTATACCTGCTTGGTTGGGTCATATTGTCTACTTTCACAAATGTTTGGCCTTTTCCTAAACAGGGTTAACTTTTTACTTTACATATAAATGGAGTTTCAATTTCATCGGATAGATGCACCTTCAACTTGGCCCACTAATATTACATTGATATGCGGTTTATAACGTGATGATTGGTGGCCTCATGCCCACTACTGTAGGCTATACTACATATTTCAACTGGGCTAGTCCGGTCATGATATAGAATTGACCCTTACTTTATTAATTTCTACAAGGTTGGTTGTACAAAAATAATTGCCTTTAGTTTCATCTGTAATATTCGTTACTCTTGATTACATTTAGGGCAGTGGTTTTACACCTACTGACTTAGGCCTTACTGCAAACTTTAGCCAGGATTGGTTGTCTCATTAGACAGAATTAACCGTTCCCTTTACCAACAAAAAGTGGTTTGGGTTCTACACATAGATGCACCTTCAACTTGGCCTATCAATACGTTATATTGATATACTTCTTAAAACGTTTAGGGCTGGGGTCCTGGGGCCTACCTATTGAGGCCACACTCACACTATATATTTCAACTGGGCCAGCCCTTTCATAAAAGGGGTTTGACCTTCACCTTACCTATCACTAAAATGCTTTCTGTACAAAACTGATACACCTTCAAATTTCGTTCAGGGTAATTGCAGCTTTTGACTGTGTTTAGGACAGTGACCTTATACCTGCTGATTCTGACTGTAGTCTATATTTTTACCAGGGTGAATTCTTTTACTAAACAGGTTAACCGTTCCCTCAACCGATGGTCACAATTGTCTTTTCACCAGACGTATGCACCTTCAACTTGACCTACTAACATTATTGCCTGTATACTGGTTACAACGGTCATGGTTGGTGGCCTTATGCCTTCTAACTGAGACTCTATTATAGATTTCAACAGGGCCAGCCCCTTCACAAAATAGAATTGATCTTTACTTGACTAATTACTAACTTGTCTACTACACAAACTTAGTGCACCCTAAACTGGATCCACAATAATGGTTACTCTTGATGATGTTAATGATTCTATACCTACTGGTCTTGGCTATAATCTATACTTTCCCTAGTGTAAATTCTCTCACTAAATAGGGTTATCTTTTCCCTTTAGCCATAATAAGGCTTGAGCTTTCACCACATAGTTGCACCTTTAACTGGGCTTCTATTCAGACATTTTCACACCGCAGACACACTGGTAAAAAGAGTGTTAGAACCTTCTGGACCCGTGCCTACTATCATAGATTATGGATTGTCTTCCCTTTTACACTGATGTACCTCTTACTTGTACCACCGTAAATCCACTTATATACATGTTGTCTACTCAATAGATTACTGGTACTCCTACTATTGTTCTTAGTAATTGGCCAACACATCATTGCACTACACATATTTTTCTAGTCCAGATCTTTATTGGTTGTGTGTTTGATGCGATGTGTTCCTCTTCATCCATCACGCGCGTTGCATCCCAATTCAACGGGGTGGCGAATGTCCCGACTGGGCTTACCTAGGGATCCCCCATGACGCCACATGCCTGTATGGGTATAAAGAATGTCCATTAGCTTCTGTAGCACTCTGACTTCGTGATCTCCCACTAATTCCGTTATTGTGATACTCGCCTAATTTCGGAACTGATCTGTACCTTTCCAAACCTTCATAATAAGGGCTTCAACACTACTCCAATACTCCGCTTTACCAATCTCTGTTGTCCGAGATTTCCTTGAAAGCCGGTCACCTCGGTGCTAACTCATTACCCACGGGCTCAATCGGACAACGGCTACTTCCGGTTTCACGCGGTTAACACTATATATTTTACTAATCTCTGACCGTTCTCACTTCTCCAATCTCTCAGCATAATAATTTAACTATTTCCCATCCGTTTTTATAAATAGGACCCCAATATTCGCGTCCTTTTTTATTCACGTATTTCTCGGGACTACTTATATTGTTTACATTCTGCAACGGGCTCCTCCGGGGCCGCGCCAGCCAATCCGCTGGCCCCCACTCCAATGACTTTTCACAAACGTAATAACTATGTGATTTCCCCCTAATCTCTCATTGCTACCGGTGTATTTATTCTAGGGCGATCCTCATTTCTCCTACCTATCATAATAACAGCAATCCCGTGGTCCAGCCGTTTATATACTCCAATCCCTGGTTTTCACGTTTTACCAGAATATGAATATTTCTGCGTTAGCTTCTTGCTCTTTGTTTACAATCGGTTTCGGGTACTTCCGGCTTCGTTATGTCAATCAGGACTTCGCTTTCACTCCTACGCACCTGTTACCCGAACTCCCGCCCCCTGACCCCTGATTGGACCTTCCTTCCAAGCTCGTCTATATTAGCTCGGCGGTCC
The DNA here is from genome assembly GCF_038355195.1 of Osmerus mordax. Taxonomy (NCBI): domain Eukaryota; kingdom Metazoa; phylum Chordata; class Actinopteri; order Osmeriformes; family Osmeridae; genus Osmerus; species Osmerus mordax. Next base: position 11,121,426 of record NC_090072.1, on the reverse strand, counting down.
TTCATTTTGTCCAGAGCTTTCAATATTTCTATACTTCTGACCGTGTGCACCTTAGTTTATTACCTTGCTTGGATTCATTTCCAGTTCTGTCCGTTGTCCGCTGTTCGCTGTTTGGATTAATTTCCAGTTCACTTAGCCTACTTCGCCTTCTGAAAATAGATATTCCGAAATATATTTTTTTTTTTTATAAAAAAACAAAAAAAACAAAAATAATTTCTTTTCAATTGGACCATCCTGCTACCTCAGCCATCTCTCCACTTAGATTTCGCCGTCCGTTTTGTGCTCTGCAGCCTCCGTTTCGCCTTTTCATAACCAATACTCCTGTTTTTTTATAGAAAAAGACATTTTTGCAGCAAAAACATTTTTTTGTTTCATTTTACCAATTCCGAGGTGTTATTGTACTTCAACCACGTCTTTAGCCCTCTGCGGGATTCTCTACGGGACTCCCTGGGCCCCCACCTGGTCGCCCACGCACCATCCGAGCATCGACTCCTTTGACCTTTCAGTAAGTTCCCTAAGGCAAAATAATTATTGTTAATATTAATTATAATTAGTCCATTGTTTACCGTTGCTAGCGATCTATTTTGGTACTGTTCTGGTTACCCATTTTGGTCTGAGACTCTGGCGTCTCACGTTGGCCATTAGCTTCGGGCTCTGCGGGTTAGCCCATGCGGACCGACTACTGATTTTATAACATTATTATTTGCATACGGTTTCATACATTCTCATCATTTATAAGTCACATACCAACCCATTGTGTTCCCCCTTTTGTCTTCTACTGTGTGTCGCTATTAGTGTTATTACCATCGAATTTATTTCCCCATCCTGGGACCATGCTGCTAGAATTCTCTAGGCCCGTGACCGGGCGATAGCTTGATTTACCTGTACTTTGGATGTTATCCGTTAAAGGAAAATCCTATTCCTTCCATCTTTATATTTGGATCTACTCATTTAAATTTTACTTTATTAGATTCTCTCCGGGTTAATGTGATTTCTGTCACTTTACTTACCTTAGTCATGATCTGGTCCACCAGACGGCTCTTGGGGCCTAGCACGTTGTCTGTCCCCTCGACCAGGCCCGCCACATGTTCTTGGCTATTAAAAAGAATGCTACCCGTTAATGGAATATCCTATTCCTCTTCATTTTTACTTTTAATATTACTCCTTTATTTATACGGTATCAGATTATCTCCATATTAAGGTGATTTGTGTCACTCTACCTACTTTGGTGGTTGCCTGGTCTCCGTTAGGGCTTCTGAGGCCTAGCACGTTCTCTCCTGTATGGGACCTGACATGTGCTTAGCAATTGACGACCATTTTTATCCCCTCCGTCACACTTGACGGATTCTGGTTACACGTGGTCTGCATTTGGCGGCCATTTTAGGCTTACGAGGCCCCCTCGTGCATGGCTCACATTCGGTGGCCATTTTCTCTCTCGAATTTTGAAACTTTCTTCTTCTTCCTGCTTTTGCTCTTAATTTATCACTAACCTTAAGGTTTAGAGTTATGTTTTCACCATAGGTTTTGAGTATTCATTGCACCATATTGTGACAGTGATCTGGTGTCACTTTTATTCACAATTTACCTTGATATTTTATACCCTACAATATATTCTAGGATTATTGCAGTGATCAGGTCTCACTTTCTTCCCCTACTACCATCCTTATCACTCTGGCCCTGAATGTGTTTTCACCTTTTTCTCCTCTCACCTCCTTATTCATTCCCAGCTCCATGTCCCCCCGCCTCCCTTGATTACTCCATAGTTAACACCTTACCATAACACACCTCATTGCCTCGTTATTACTGCTCCTTAGGTTTTTCTCCTCCTTGGTCTTTTGATACATACTAATTTTACACCTTCTCCAATTAATTCCCCTCCAGGCACTTCTGTGAATATCCGGTGCTCTGTGTTGACTGTGCGTACTCTAAGGTACAACCTTAACCTTTGGGGTCATCATAACGGCTGTTTGGGTAATTACTAACACTGGGACCCACAGATCCCTCTCTCTCTCTCTCTCTCTCTCTCTCTCTCTCTCTCTCTCTCTCTCATATACACACACATTCACTCACCCTCTCCTCTCTCTTCCTTTTCTTTCCCTCCTCTCCTTCTAGCCATTGTGATATTAATGTCCCTAGCACATTTAGCCTGACCTCAACCGTCTTTAGCCACGCCTGACCTTAAGTCCTTAATTCATACATTTGGACCACTTACCTAAACTTAACCTTGGCAACCTTACCCAATAATTGGCACACTGTAATTTAACTACTCAATCTCTTACCTAAATCTTAACTTCACTGCCATGGCTGACCTTTGACTACTTACCTAAACTTAAGCCCACAACCTTAAAATCTCTCTCTCTCTCTCTCTCTCTCTCTCTCTCTCTCTCTCTCTCTCTCTCTCTCTCTCTCTCTCCGTGACATTAAATATCTCCAACCTGTAGTCTATCCTAACCTCAACCGTCGACGACCATACCTAAACATAAGTCCTTTAACTCTTATTGTTCGACCCCTTACCTAAACTTAACCTTGGCAATCTCACCCTATAATTGGCACCCTGTAATTGACCTATTCAATCTCTTACCTCAATCTTAACTTTACTGCCATGGCTAACCATAAAACCCATCAACCTTTTTGACTACTTACCTAAACTTAGTCTACAGCCTCAAAATCTCTTCTCTCTCTCTCTCTCTCTCTCTCTCTCTCTCTCTCTCTCTCTCTCTCTCTCTCTCTCTCTCTCACCGAGACATTAAATATCTCCAACCTGTGGTCTATCCTAACCCCAACCGTCGATAGCTATGCCTAAACATAAGCCCTTTAACGATTATTGTTCGACCTTTTACCTAAACTTAAACTTTGCAACCCCACCCAACCTTAAGTTCTCTATGATCCAACTCTTTGACCACCCACCTTTAACTCTTAATTCACGTTTTACCTGACCATAGGTCTTTTATTATAACTCCTCAACCACTCACCTAAACCCCCCCCCCCCCCCCTCCCTCCCTCCCCCTCTCTCTCTCTCTCTCTCTCTCTCTCTCTCTCTTTCTCTCTCTCTCTTTCTCTGTAGATATCTCTCCCTTTCCCTCTCCTTGGTCTGTGGGCCCCCTTCTCTCAACAATTAGATTTGAATCTTCCCCCACGGTCTTTGACACATGCTCCCACTCTTGAATGTATAACCCAATTCTTCCCTTCCCTGACAGGTTTATCTCCTAATGTATATACCTACTCCTCTCACACACACGCGCACCCTCCCTCTCTCTCTCTCTCTCCCTCTCTACTCTTTTCCCTAGACAATAATTCTGAATACCGCTTCTGGTGGGCTAACAGGAGGGCACCGGGGTGACCACCATCCTCCTTCTTTGGTGTAGCCTTGAGGTCCCCTGTTAGTCCGTAGCCTAGGATGGCCCTGATTCCTGCTCATGTTTTATTTCCGTCACCTGACGAGTCCTGGGAGAGGACGAAACCGGTCGTGGCCAGTTAGGACCCCGTATATCCCTGCTTAATTTCTGGCATGGGCCCGGCAGGAGGCACCGCCCAGGGAATGGAGTCCTGCGTTTTTGACTACAACTTTTATTTGCTCTAACAGGAGCGCCTCTCTCTATATCTCTCTCACCCCACTCCCACCACTATTGTCTGCATGGCTTTATCTTCATCGCACTCATGTGCGGTGAGGACAGGGCTATGACACTCATGTATCTTGTTTATTAACCCCCTCCTTCCACAGCCCTGCATTACCTTGGGGTCCTCCCCACATCTGCACCCGGGATTGGTATAGATTCTTAACTTTCCAGGTAGAACCTTTTTTAGCTTCTCAGATTAAGTTAGCTGCCCGGTCAAGGTAGGACACGCACTCACCCACAATGCACCCATACACCTCCACCCATTAGATGCATCTCAATCTCTCCTCCCACGTTCTTTAACCTTCACCTACTAATTTAGACCGAATCCTCTCGTCTCGTGGTTCGCATCAGTATACGCCGTTCCTTATTATAATAATGATTAGTATCCTCTAGGACGCCCACTCATACGTTTGCCCCCTGTTTTATTCTCTCGTTTGATAGTATGTCTGGAATTGACCGCCACTATGAGAGGGATCCTCGCCAGGCGCACGACCCCTACTGCAACCCAAACTCCTACTGGGGGGCTGTCTCCCACCCCTCCGCTCCCCCCTCCTCCTGGGAGTATGACCGGAGCACGGTCTGGGGACGCCCCCGTCTCCGGGATCCCCCTGGGCCCTACAGGGATCCACTGCCCTGGCAAGACAGTGGCACCACTAGAAGGGGGGCGTACTTTAGGGGTCCTTCTGACCCACCTCACGCTCCAGGCCCTGAACGTGGTTTCTCGTACGATTACAACCCTTACTTAGCTGACCACCAATATGCCCCTTCGCTGGGTAGAGCACGCCGCATCGACCTCTCTCCACATCAACGGGCCCCCGGGGCTACGCGCGAGGCTCAGGCCTTCCGTCTCTCACCTGGATTCCGACGTGCCCCCAGGGCAACACGCGGTTCCCCGGTCACACACTCCTCTCCAGGCTCCCGACGTGCCCCCAGGGCAACACGCGGGTCCCGTACCACACACCAGTTTGGGTCCCCACGTGCCCCCAGGGCAACACGAGGGACCCCCACTGCGGCCCCCGCAGCACACCCGATGGCCCGACGTGCCCCCAGGGCAACACGCGGGACCCCCGCTACGGCCCCTCCGGCGCATCCGGTGCCCCGACGTGCCCCCAGGGCAACACGCGGGGCACACACAACTGCTCCGACTCATCAGCCCCGACCTCGACGAAACGCGGCACAGCCTGGGCCACTGGACTGGGCCTCCAGTGGCCCCGCTGTGACCCCCAAGCGTCGTAAGCGCGGTGGCCAACCCCACTCACCGGCGGAACGCCGCATCAGAAGACGTCTAGCCCGTGCACGCGCTCTCGCGGTCAACACCCTCGCACGGGCACGAGTCGGGGACGAGGACGCTAAAACTAGCTTCCCTCAGATCACCCCGACCACGCCCGTACAGGCAGCCACCAATGTGGCCATTCCGGATACTCCACCGGGCCTACGGCAAATGTCAGCCGACAGATACTCTGTTAATGCGCAACAGTCACGCCAGGTTTACGGTAGGCCTACAACTGAAGTAGGAAAAACCATCTGTAAATTAATAAAGACCGCACACCACCACGGGGAAGTCAGGGCATACGTTAGGGACGGCATACAGCCACCGGGGCTCCAGAATAAAATAAACGAACTGGCCACAATGTTCCGACCGTCGTCCCCGACACACGATAACTGGAGCCAACTCCAACAGATCTCGGAGAACTTCATTAGGGAGTCATACCAATCCCTTGAAGAACATTACGACAAAGTCTCAGGGGATCTCACACGTACTCTCAGGGTACGCTATACCACCTTCCGGAGTTGGCTGGATGCATGGGAACTAGGGGTTAGATGGGCCACTCGCGATCTGGGAAACTCTATCTCTCAAGCGACGATTCATCAAGCCAGGTCTTCTCTACCATGTAACGTCTTCTCCTCTTCCACTACTGACGCACCCTGGGCTCCTCCGGTTTCTGCGGCCAAACCCGCCAGACCCATGTTGACGCCCTCCATGGTTCCGCGCGCGCTGTTCGCCACGCCGCACCGACCCCGTGTGGAACCTTCGGCCACGATCACACGGGCGACCTTGGGTGCGGAGACTGAGGAGCCTCTGGCCCTCCCCGATCCTGATCACATCGGGGTTGCGGCCAGAACCCTCAGTCTCACTACACTGGCTTCGGCCCCTGTCCCGATGGACACCTCCGAAACTGCGGATCTGGAATGGAGCCAACTTGACACAACAGAGCTAGCTACGTTTTCCCCGCGGATGGCATCTCCTGTTGCCTTACGTACGCTACTGAGAGCACCTCTCGTCGGGGATAACGAACCCTCACTCACGGATCTAGCTATAGCTCTGGACACGGGCGACCCCAATGTCTCTGGGCCCTCGCCACGCCCACCTCTCTCTGTAACTCTCTCCAGACCTCTCTCTCCTCTCGCGCCTCTTTCGTCACCAACGTGGTCACTACTCCACTCCTCTGAGGACGAGGCCGAGGAGGTGGCTCTACGGAAGGCTCTGCTGGCGGAACTTCCCCACTCCTCGGACCTCTTTGATCCTCCTCTCTCGTCCGTTTCGCATGACATTCCGATCACTACAGCGGTGGCTGCCTCAGCGCCCGCACCCGGTCCCTCCCCTCTGGGAGCCCGGAGACGCACCCCACTTAGTGCTCTTTCGGTCCACACCACCAACGCGGCTGCGGCCCTGACGCCCGCACCCGGTCCCTCCCATCTGGAGGCCCGGAGACAAACAGCCTCTGGCCCTCTCTCGGTCCACACGGCGACTGCTGCCACGACGCCCGCATCCGGTTCCTCCTTACTGGGGGCCTGGGGACTGACTCCATTCAATGCCGCGCCTTCCACACGAGCAGCCGACACAACTACCGCCGCGCCACAGCTATCACTGTACACCAGACACGAACACAACGGGAACAAGGGCGGTTGGAGCCTGGTCCCTGGTAGACAGACCATAATAATGGGTGACTCTAATCTCCATCGTCTCCCTGCCGTTAACATCGACACAGTGCAGGTTGACTGTTACCCAGGGGCCAGGCTCTACCATGCGATCAACATCCTCGCCAAAATCTCTGTCCCTGCACTGCACGTTAAACGGGTCATCTTGGCTTTTGGACTTAACAACCGGAACTTGGGCATCGACACCTCTACCAAACAGGCCATGACAATGTTCACCAAGGCCACTGCAGCTTTTCCGCACGCCTCTATCTCTATCCCGCTAATCAACACCTCTCCGGACCTGCCGGCGCTCGAAAAAGAAACAATCTCTAGCCTCAACCGTTACCTGGCCGCACATGTGCCCATCATTCCACTGCTACCTGCCGCGTCCTTCAGTACCGGCAGAGACAAAATTCACTGGACGACTCCCACGGCTACGGCCATGCGCGCGCACTGGCTAAACTATTTAAACTGAGTGGACCCTCTGACCAAGCCCAGGGGGAGAGGAAGGGCCTGATCAACCTTTCTTCTCACTTTAGACCCACGTTAGCGCAGCGCAGCCTCTTAGTTAGAGGCCTATCTTTTGTTCCCACTCTCAATATTGCCGCGGGCGGCAGAAATCGTTTGTGTCTCGAGATAGGCAATTATCACCGCAGAGTTAAACTGGCCACCTATTTTGAAGAAAGAGAACCTGTTAATATAACAGAGCGTCCACGTTTCTTCCCCAAGTCACGTTGGACTCCCAAGGACAGCCAGTTACCTCCCGTGATACCTGCTTTGGTGATGGCAGACCTACACTCGGTAGACTCCCTCCCAAACCTGGACGCGGAAGCCCTGAACCTCACTAGTGAGGAAGTGGTGGCTTTGAGACAGCTGCGGACGGACCCGCACCTTGTCCTTAAGCCAGCGGATAAGGGCTCCGCAGTGGTCATCATGGACCGAGCACACTACGTACAAGAAGCAGAGAGACAACTCAATATGCCAGAATACTACCGCAAATTAGACGAACCTTTGTTCACCACCACGGCCCGCGAGATCGATCGGATCCTCATGTGCCTGGTGAGACTGGGCTATCTCGCACCCAGACAAAGGTTATACTTAATGGGGGAGGGAGAGCCCAAGCCTAGAAAGTTCTACCTCCTGCCTAAAATCCACAAGGATCCAGCTTCCTGGCCCCTCCCCTATCTGACCCCAGCTGGGAGACCCATTGTATCTGACTGCGGCAGTGAGACCTATGGCATAGCAGAGTATATTGACTCGTTCCTCAACCCGCTGTCCAATCAACACCCTAGCTATGTCAAGGACACGTATGACTTTATAGCCAAGGTTAGGGCCGCGAGACTCAATGAGAATGACCTGCTTTTCTCTATGGATGTAGACAGCCTGTACACTAACATAGAGGCACCTGAGGGGCTGAGAGCAGTTCAACAGATGCTTACACTGAACCCGGCTGAGGGCCGCCCGGACAGGTATATTATGCAGCTACTTGAACTCGCACTCACTAAAAACGACTTTGAGTTCAACGGTAAACACTACCTCCAACTCAAAGGCGTGGCTATGGGGAAGAAATTTGCCCCCGCATATGCGGACATCTATATGGCTATGTGGGAGGCAACCATTCTTCCAAAGTGCCCTCTCAAACCCACACACTACCTCAGATACTTGGATGACATCTGGGGAGTGTGGCCACACTCCAGGGAGGCCTTCACTGTGTTTGTCAACATCCTCAACTCTCACCACAACTCTATCAAGGTCAAATATGTACTCAGCGATAACAGCATGGATTTCCTAGACACCACGACCTTCAAAGGAGTGGATTTCCCTACATCCCAATGTTTAGACGTTAAAGTGTTTTTTAAGGAGACCGACACACACGCTCTATTGCACAGAGACAGCTACCACCCGAAACACACATTTCCTGGGGTAGTCAAGTCACAGCTGCTACGATTCCACAGAATCTGCACACAGCACAGTGACTTCCTGGCAGCTAAGCACACCCTTTACCAGGTCCTGGCCCAGAGGGGTTATCCACGCAGTCTCCTACGTCAGGTCTCTAGGACCTTTCTGGAAGTTACACAGCGTGACGACACACTCACTATCCCTCTGGTCACCACGTTCGGACGCCGTAACCGGCTCCTGAACCGCAGGTTTAAACAAAATCTGTTGACACACCTGGGAGGCTCTGGCGTATTGGAAGGGGCCACCCTCATCTCGGCTTACAAGAAAAACCGCAGCACTGGTGAATTCCTAGTCCGTAGTGGCCTCGGACCACTCAACCGAATACCGCAACCGTTGCACACACACTTTTCACCCCTCACTGCTGTTCACTGTCGAGCGCTCAAGGCCAGGCTTCCAATAGCCTCCCTGCCACCCTCGACTTGTAACGCAGTGTATGTGATCACGTGCAGTGCTTGCGGCTTGCGTTATGTCGGTGAAACTGGGAATTCCCTCCAACAGCGCCTCACCCAACACCTCTATAATATTAACAACCACCGCCGTCTTGACACACACCTGGTCCCCCACTTCCTAAGACACGGAGCCGAATCTCTTAACATGAGCGGCCTGGAACACAACCCAGAGTGGAATCGCAGACAAAGGCAGGCCAGTGAGAGAAAATGGATATGGAGGCTTTCCTCCCTATATCCGGAGGGCCTTAACGTCCGCACCTGAGTACATGACCTTTATCTAAATTGGACAACGAGTGTTACAGGGATAACTTCAATGCTTGGACCCTGGACTGATCACAACACTCATACTCCCGTTTAACAATATCCTCAACCGTACACTATTACTGCTAACCTAATGGTAATCTGGGGTAGTTTACCTTGACCCCTCAGGGATCAGGACTCTAAATATGATTATTATGATAATAACAATGTCTAGAATTTTAACTCAGTTTCAACAATCAATAACTTTAATATAATCTGGTGGTGTTTACTCTGGCCCCATTGGGACAGGGACCCTTGGAAGAATAACTCCTATTATCAATATTATTATGATGGTGTTTACCCTGCCCCTAGGAGGACAGGGACCCTTAGCATAATATCTTCTATTACCAGTACTTGTTAACTAATACTTGTGATGTTGACCCTTTAACCCCGTGGTACTAAGGATGTTGATGAGAACCGGCCTATTAATAACAATCCACACCCTTTTTACAATCCCAATGGTGTTTACCTTGACCCCCTGAGATCAAGGACCCTGAGATTTGTTACAACTATTATTTGAAATACTCACAATTGTTTAACACTCTGATGATGCTTACCACGACCCCCTCTGGGCCGGGACTCTGATGAGTTTCCACTGGATTAACATTTACCAACACTCAAGGAATAGAAGATACTGGAGATAACTCATCGTTTCTGCCGGTTATGGACTATGCACCGGTTACAAAAGACCCTCCCTGCCATTTTAGGAACTGGAAGAAACCTTCGATTTTTATACATTGGGACCCCCCAAACTCTAGTCTTCTCATCACAACTTTTGACCACAATACTTTTGAATCCGCACTTAGGGACCTTTCTGACCCTGAGCATGCTTCCGCATTGACCCTGCTACCTGAACATGTCAAGTGGATACGGAGACGGCTATCCATGTACTCGACCTATACTTATATATTATGCACTGTTTCTTACTGTATGTTTATATATTACTGTCCCTCTGGGTGCTCCTCACTCACCTTGTGTCGGGTGGCGAGCACTTCAGGGGTTACCCGGCCTGGGTTCCCCTCGGGGTTCCTAGAGGGGCCTAGCCCCTGTTCGGATGTGGTGGATGACTCAGCATTGGCATAGCGTGTGCCTCAGTCCTGAGCCTAAGTGGGTCGAAGTACCGAACTACTGGGCTCGGGGGATTTTCAGACGTCAAACCTAACCCTAACCCTAACCCTAACCCTAACCCTAACCCTAACCCTAACCCTAACCCTAACCCTAACCCTAACCCTAACCCTAACCCTAACCCTAACCCTAACCCTAACCCTAACCCTAACCCTAACCCTAACCCTAACCCTAAAACTAACCCTAACTAACCCTAACCCTAACCCTAACCCTAACCCTAACCCTAACCCTAACCCTAAACCCTAACCCTAACCCTAACCCTAACCCTAACCCTAACCCTAACCCTAACCCTAACCCTAACCCTAACCCTAACCCTAACCCTAACCCTAACCCTAACGACTAACCTACTGTGACTTAATGGGGTGGGATAGCCCCCCTGTCACTTATCCTAACCCCAACCTGGGGGGGTCTACGCCTAAAACTTAACCGTTGCTTCCCCCCAGTGGTTTTATCTCTGATTACTGGGCCACCTCACTGGGCCACCTCACTGGGTCACCTGTCCTAACCCCAACCAGTGAGAGTTCACACCTAAACGGGTCGAAGCACGAAACTGCTGGGCTCGGGTGATCATCAGACATCAAACCTATTTATAATCTGAGGATGTGTACCTTGACCCCTTGGGGATCGGGACTCTTAAGGATTGATACCATAATTGGAATAATAACTCGGTTTCAAACACTTTATGACTTTTATATACTCTGATGGTGTTTACTTTGTCCCCCAGGTGGACAGAGACCCTCCAGATATTAACTTCTACTAACAACAAGGGACCTTTCTGACTCTGAGCATGCTCCCGCATTGACCCTGCTACCTGAACATGTCAAGTGGATACGGAGACGGCCATCCATGTGCTCGACCTATACTTATATATTATGCATTGTTTCTTGTTGTATGTTTATATATTACTATCCCCCTGAGTGCTCCTCACTCACCCTGTGTCGAGTGGCGAGCGCTTCAGGTGTTACCCGGCCTGGGTTCCCCTCGGGGTTCCTGGAGGGGCCTAGCCCCTGTTCGGATGTGGTGGATGACTCAGCATTGGCATAGCGTGTGCCTCAGTCCTGAGCCTAAGTGGGTCGAAGTACCGAACTACTGGGCTCGGGGGATTTTCAGACATTAAACCTAACCCGCCGGAGCATACAAGGCTGTGATCTGAATCCACATCAGGATGCCACCAATTTACTTGCTTGTTATATTGGGACCACTGACTTGTTCGCACCGTCTCCCTCCACTAGCGATTCAACCCTTTCATGCAACACTTCCTAGCTGGGCACGGGGATATGCCCCTCTAATTTGTGCATGGCAGATCTCCAGTCAGAGACACGGAACTAGATGTGCTGAGACTTCCGTTGGGACATATTTTTGGAGTTGAGACCGGCCGCGCACTGGGTTGATGTGGCGAGGGTACTGGTTTTATATGATTTACCCGCATGTGACTAAACATCACAGCCATGTACGTTGCTTCTCCTGATTCTCGCGGTGTGACTAGGGACCTACCGGGCGGGCCTGCGCTCTTTTTTACGAGGAACCCAGGTTATATATTAGAACGTCGTATTTTGGGTCCGCCTTGCGCCATTTAGCATATTTAGCTTAGCTTAGCATTGTTAGCCCAGCCCGATGCGTTATTCGGTAGGTTTGACATGACCCACACGTTTTTTACTTATTTAGACGTTTTTGTTAGCTTAGCATAACCTAGCTTAGCCTAGCTTAGCATTGTTAGCCTTTACCCAATTTGCTATTTTGCATGTTAGTTATGATCTATATTCTTTTTCTGACCAATTTAGACGGTTTTTTGTTAGCCTAGCCTAGCATTGTTAGCATTTACCCAACCCGCTAATTTGCATATTAGTTATGATCTATATCGTTTTTTGACCTATCTGGACGGTTTTTGTTAGCTGAGCCTAGCTTAGCATTGTTAGCCTAACTCAGCTTTGTTAGCCTAGCCCTTCAGATGCTGCCGTTTCGCATTTTTTCACACGGTTCACGTCATCTAGACTGGTATTGTTAGCTTAGCCTAAATTAGTATGGTTGGCCTAACCTGGCCTCATACTAGTAATCTAGGGGTTCGGTTTAGTTCAGCACTTCGCTCACGGTTTTGAGGCTCCCATACCTGGTTCCTACTTATATAAGCCCCTAGGTTAGCCGAGCCCCCCTTCACTGGGGCGCTCCACTCCTGGTGGGCACTCTAGTCAGTTACCTTCGACCCCAGGCCTATCAACTCCGTCTCTCTGGTGTCCCTCCCTGCAACCAGGTTTAGTGGGGACACCCACACGCTAGTTGGGACTTGGGGCTCTCTCACATCATGGAGTGTGATCCCCCTCCCTGTGTTCAGTTTGGTTTTTTGAGTACCCGGCCATCGTCACCTCTATCAGGGTTCGCCTCCCCTGGATACACTTAGGTGCTCTGACTGGGACCCCCCATCCTCTACCTGACTTGGATTGTATCGCCTATTAGACACAAATAAATCTGATGTGGAGCCTTCTGGGAGAAGATACAATACACTTGTTTTGGATTTAAAGACCTCCATTGATCGCGTACGCGCGTCTGGACTTCTCCTCCAGACCTGGGTCCATAATACAAACTGTCCCTAATGTCCCCTGCATTCACAACAACATTCTCACCTAGAAGACCGTGGATGTGTTGGCTGGGGCTTCGACTAATTGACCTTACCAGCTCGCACAGTGGGGGGACCGCTTAGGGGGTTTGGATTTAGTATGGAGCCAGAATGGCCCCCATCAGACTGTCCGTGGAATGGTAGACCTTCCTACTCAGCCTGCCACAGCCGGTGGCCTTTGATTAGCTGGATATTTTCCCTTTAGCCTTTAGCCCGATTCCCCTTAAGCAGCATCCTATCCATAACTTACTACCATGAATGGACCTAGGTTGTGTTGCATGACGCTCGGCTCCTGGTTCAGCTGGCCTCCTCGGCCAATCACCCACCGGGAGCCGCCTGACGCCCAATGGCAGAGTCAGAGGACATGGCTCAACAGCAGCAAGTCAACCTAGCATGCGGAAGCCACTACTCAGAGTTTATTCACATCTAATAGCCTACGTATTTTTAGTTTTTGCTCTCCTTATTTGGATTCACATCCACGGACACTGAGGCCTGGACCGGTACTAAGGGCTATCACCGTGTGTTGGCCACCTGGGGATGTTCCTTTTATACATTCCCTCACTCCCACACGTGACGATGGAGCCCCCACCGCGTCACCCCCTCACCACATGTGGATAAGAATGAAGTGGATGCTACGGCCTGTATTCTCACAATACACATCCCTGTACAACTGCAGAGGTTGTGACCAGGTGACATCTACCCAAAGAGGTGATTTTACCTGTGGCTGTGCCATTAGGTTGCCTGTGGAGTGGCGCCCTCGCGCCTATTTTGTGTATATACACCACTCTATGTGGTCATCTTCCTGGAGGTATTACACTGGAGACCAAGAAAAAGTGTATGCCACGGCCTGTACTCTCCAAATACACATCCCTGTACAACTACAGAAGTTGTGACCAGGTGACATCTACCCACAGAGCTGTTTTTACCTGTGGCTATGCCATTAGGTTACCTGTGGAGTGGCGCCTTGACGCCTACTTTGTGTATACACACCACCTTTTGTGGTCATCTTCCTGGAGGGATTACGCTGGAGATCACCATATAGACTGGACCACATTTTTTCACACACATATGGATTTAGGCCTACTCTCTACTCTAGGAATCTAGACCGTTCTGTCCATTGAGGCCTAGGCCGGTGTCTTGATGAGTATCTTGTTCACTGGCTAATACCATAATCTCTGGACCACTTGGACTCACTGCGGGGCGTTTCACCCTCAGCGGTGATCTTGGTCTTGGGCCTTGTCATGGGGTTTTGGCCTTGGGTGACTGCCTGGGGTGGCTGTTGACATCAGGTATATCGGATGTGACCCTGGTGTCTTGCCTACCGGCTGTCATCTGTCAGGGCATGGATTAGGCACCATGGTCTGCATTGATGATTGGGGAATATCGGATGTGACCTCGACCACTTTGCGGACTCTGGTGGTCTGAGTTGTGTTGCTGTCCAGAGTAGGGATGTGCTTGTGTGACGTGGTTTCTCTGTGAGACGGCTGGCTCTAGGCCTCTGGATTATGTTGGTCGTGACCTCTATGGTGATTCTTAGTCTGAGAGCTGCTTTTATCACGTTTCTGCCACTGTTTTTTAGATACTTTGGCCATCCTTAGATTATCTTGGAGTCCTAATTTTACCTTGGAACGTTCTGGTTTTGCCTTTTATTCTAAGGGTTTATTATATAATATATTATATTATATTAATAGGGATAATATTAGTTTACTGTTTACTGCTAATGTGTAGTCCAGTCCCTTATTGCTGCTCAACATAATATTTTTTTCGCCTGTACCTACACCCTGTTGTAGAGACCACGGACGCGCAGGGGCTTCCCTGGGATTTCCTCTCAGTGACGTCACCGCAGCAGGTCGTTCTTCTGCGGCAGCTATTTTTCACATAACGTAGCAGTGCAGACCGGTTCTACACCTGTGTAAAACGTGATTCGTTTTCCCCTACACTCTGAGGATTGTACCACTCTACTGCCTCTTGGTTTGGAATTTTTTCTCATCTCCAAGTCTCCGTTTTCTGCTACCGAACGGCGTTGCTAGTTTTGCAGTGTTTGTTTACATCGGACTTGGCTGCACGTCCCGGTTTGCCACGTCAATCACAGACCTTACACTCCAATGGCTAGTGACGTGATTTGGAGATCCCGCCCCTTGACGTCCTCTCTCCAAAAACTTTTTTCTTCACCGTCACTAATACTCCGGTATTAATAAGCCTGTGTGTTCGTTTGAGACTGTGACTGCCGACCGGAGCTGCGTGACCGTAAGACCATTTCCCACCCCTCAATAATACGTTTTCTAACTTGCTTTTGCTATCCATAAATTGTTTATCTAGTTTTTTTATCGAATTATTAGCTTGTTTTGTGTCATATTCAGTACCATGCTCTGAACGCATGCGTGCTAGCGGACCTGTTGCTAATTAGCCCACTTGTTTTTTGCCCATAAACGCACCTGCTGCTACCACGCGCTGCAAGCATCCATCTTAGGATCTCCCATCTCATCTTCACTTCTCCATCTTCTGGGGCCATATGTAAGTTTTTCTTTCTAGTCTAGTTTGGTTGCTTGATTGATTTAATAGGGTGCATTTATTAATAACTTGGGCCTACCACCTCATACTCATACCCCACGCGTTTGCATGAACTGCTGATAGTGTGTGTGCATGCTTGTACTACATGTCTGTGTATATGTATGCATGGATATAATGTACTTTCTCTTTTCTTCCCTCTCCCTCCTCCCCCTCCCATTCCATGCTCACACATTCATTTCTGTGCATAAGCACACACACATAATCTTAGGCTTTGCTCACACACATACTCTCTCACACACTCACACACACATTCTGTCTCTCTCTCTCTACTATTCTCTACTGGTCTGTTCCGCTCTCTCTCTTTCTCTAGGCACACACACATTTTAGGCTTCTCTGTGCATTAAGCACTCACACATAAAGACAATCCCCCCCCCCCCCCCCCCCTCCTTCCACAGGTTTTTCTGGACCCCCTTTCACTAATCCTAACCCATGCTTCTTCTTTTACAGATCTTCTCCTCTCACTTAGCTTGTTCACCACCCTGAGTGTACACACATGCCTCGCACACACGCGCGCCCTCCCCCTCTCTCTCTCTCTCTCTCCCTCTCTACTCTTTTCCCTAGACAATAATTCTGAATACCGCTTCTGGTGGGCTGCCAGGAGGGCACCGGGGTGACCACCATCCTCCTTCTTTGGTGTAGCCTCGAGGTCCCCTGTCAGTCCGTAGCCTAGGATGGCCCTGGTTCCTGCTCATGTTTTATTTCCGTCACCTGACGAGTCCTGGGAGAGGACGAAACCGGTCGTGGCCAGTTAGGACCCCGTATATCCCTGCTTAATTTCTGGCATGGGCCCGGCAGGAGGCACCGCCCAGGGAATGGAGTCCTGCGTTTTTGACTACAACTTTTATTTGCTCTAACAGGAGCGCCTCTCTCTATATCTCTCTCACCCCACTCCCACCACTATTGTCTGCATGGCTTTATCTTCATCGCACTCATGTGCAGTGAGGACAGGGCTATGACACTCATGTATCTTGTTTATTAACCCCTTCCTTCCACAGCCCTGCATTTCCTTGGGGTCCTCCCCACATCTGCACCCGGGATTGGTATAGATTCTTAACTTTCCAGGTAGAACCTTTTTTAGCTTTTCAGATTAAGTTAGCTACCCGGTCAAGGTAGGACACGCACTCACACACTCAATTGCACCTTATATGTCCACACAGGCCCTTTATTTAATTTCTATCCCTCCTGCGTTCCTCGTGTACTCCCCCCAGACGCCGGCATGTTGCTCCCTCTTTTGCCCTTCTCCGCGTACCTTAACCCAACCGTTACCATCCCATAGGCTGGCCTACTGTGACTTAATGGGGTAGGATAGCCCCCCTGTCACTTACCCTAACCCCAACCTGGGAGGGTCTACGCCTAAAACTTAACCGAAAGGCTGACCTACTGTGACTTAATGGGGTAGGATAGCCCCCCTATCACTTATCCTAACCCCAACCTGGGAGGGTCTACGCCTAAAACTCAACCGGAAGGCTTACCTTCTGTGACTTAATGGGGTAGGATAACCCCCCTGTCACTTATCCTAACCCCAACCTGGGAGGGCCTACGCCTAAAACTTAACCAGACGACTAACCTACTGTGACTTAATGGGGTGGGATAGCCCCCCTGTCACTTATCCTAACCCCAACCTGGGGGGGTCTACGCCTAAAACTTAACCGTTGCTTCCCCCCAGTGGTTTTATCTCTGATTACTGGGCCACCTCACTGGGCCACCTCACTGGGTCACCTGTCCTAACCCCAACCAGTGAGAGTTCACACCTAAACGGGTCGAAGCACGAAACTGCTGGGCTCGGGTGATCATCAGACATCAAACCTATTTATAATCTGAGGATGTGTACCTTGACCCCTTGGGGATCGGGACTCTTAAGGATTGATACCATAATTGGAATAATAACTCGGTTTCAAACACTTTATGACTTTTATATACTCTGATGGTGTTTACTTTGTCCCCCAGGTGGACAGAGACCCTCCAGATATTAACTTCTACTAACAACAAGGGACCTTTCTGACTCTGAGCATGCTCCCGCATTGACCCTGCTACCTGAACATGTCAAGTGGATACGGAGACGGCCATCCATGTGCTCGACCTATACTTATATATTATGCATTGTTTCTTGTTGTATGTTTATATATTACTATCCCCCTGAGTGCTCCTCACTCACCCTGTGTCGAGTGGCGAGCGCTTCAGGTGTTACCCGGCCTGGGTTCCCCTCGGGGTTCCTGGAGGGGCCTAGCCCCTGTTCGGATGTGGTGGATGACTCAGCATTGGCATAGCGTGTGCCTCAGTCCTGAGCCTAAGTGGGTCGAAGTACCGAACTACTGGGCTCGGGGGATTTTCAGACATTAAACCTAACCCGCCGGAGCATACAAGGCTGTGATCTGAATCCACATCAGGATGCCACCAATTTACTTGCTTGTTATATTGGGACCACTGACTTGTTCGCACCGTCTCCCTCCACTAGCGATTCAACCCTTTCATGCAACACTTCCTAGCTGGGCACGGGGATATGCCCCTCTAATTTGTGCATGGCAGATCTCCAGTCAGAGACACGGAACTAGATGTGCTGAGACTTCCGTTGGGACATATTTTTGGAGTTGAGACCGGCCGCGCACTGGGTTGATGTGGCGAGGGTACTGGTTTTATATGATTTACCCGCATGTGACTAAACATCACAGCCATGTACGTTGCTTCTCCTGATTCTCGCGGTGTGACTAGGGACCTACCGGGCGGGCCTGCGCTCTTTTTTACGAGGAACCCAGGTTATATATTAGAACGTCGTATTTTGGGTCCGCCTTGCGCCATTTAGCATATTTAGCTTAGCTTAGCATTGTTAGCCCAGCCCGATGCGTTATTCGGTAGGTTTGACATGACCCACACGTTTTTTACTTATTTAGACGTTTTTGTTAGCTTAGCATAACCTAGCTTAGCCTAGCTTAGCATTGTTAGCCTTTACCCAATTTGCTATTTTGCATGTTAGTTATGATCTATATTCTTTTTCTGACCAATTTAGACGGTTTTTTGTTAGCCTAGCCTAGCATTGTTAGCATTTACCCAACCCGCTAATTTGCATATTAGTTATGATCTATATCGTTTTTTGACCTATCTGGACGGTTTTTGTTAGCTGAGCCTAGCTTAGCATTGTTAGCCTAACTCAGCTTTGTTAGCCTAGCCCTTCAGATGCTGCCGTTTCGCATTTTTTCACACGGTTCACGTCATCTAGACTGGTATTGTTAGCTTAGCCTAAATTAGTATGGTTGGCCTAACCTGGCCTCATACTAGTAATCTAGGGGTTCGGTTTAGTTCAGCACTTCGCTCACGGTTTTGAGGCTCCCATACCTGGTTCCTACTTATATAAGCCCCTAGGTTAGCCGAGCCCCCCTTCACTGGGGCGCTCCACTCCTGGTGGGCACTCTAGTCAGTTACCTTCGACCCCAGGCCTATCAACTCCGTCTCTCTGGTGTCCCTCCCTGCAACCAGGTTTAGTGGGGACACCCACACGCTAGTTGGGACTTGGGGCTCTCTCACATCATGGAGTGTGATCCCCCTCCCTGTGTTCAGTTTGGTTTTTTGAGTACCCGGCCATCGTCACCTCTATCAGGGTTCGCCTCCCCTGGATACACTTAGGTGCTCTGACTGGGACCCCCCATCCTCTACCTGACTTGGATTGTATCGCCTATTAGACACAAATAAATCTGATGTGGAGCCTTCTGGGAGAAGATACAATACACTTGTTTTGGATTTAAAGACCTCCATTGATCGCGTACGCGCGTCTGGACTTCTCCTCCAGACCTGGGTCCATAATACAAACTGTCCCTAATGTCCCCTGCATTCACAACAACATTCTCACCTAGAAGACCGTGGATGTGTTGGCTGGGGCTTCGACTAATTGACCTTACCAGCTCGCACAGTGGGGGGACCGCTTAGGGGGTTTGGATTTAGTATGGAGCCAGAATGGCCCCCATCAGACTGTCCGTGGAATGGTAGACCTTCCTACTCAGCCTGCCACAGCCGGTGGCCTTTGATTAGCTGGATATTTTCCCTTTAGCCTTTAGCCCGATTCCCCTTAAGCAGCATCCTATCCATAACTTACTACCATGAATGGACCTAGGTTGTGTTGCATGACGCTCGGCTCCTGGTTCAGCTGGCCTCCTCGGCCAATCACCCACCGGGAGCCGCCTGACGCCCAATGGCAGAGTCAGAGGACATGGCTCAACAGCAGCAAGTCAACCTAGCATGCGGAAGCCACTACTCAGAGTTTATTCACATCTAATAGCCTACGTATTTTTAGTTTTTGCTCTCCTTATTTGGATTCACATCCACGGACACTGAGGCCTGGACCGGTACTAAGGGCTATCACCGTGTGTTGGCCACCTGGGGATGTTCCTTTTATACATTCCCTCACTCCCACACGTGACGATGGAGCCCCCACCGCGTCACCCCCTCACCACATGTGGATAAGAATGAAGTGGATGCTACGGCCTGTATTCTCACAATACACATCCCTGTACAACTGCAGAGGTTGTGACCAGGTGACATCTACCCAAAGAGGTGATTTTACCTGTGGCTGTGCCATTAGGTTGCCTGTGGAGTGGCGCCCTCGCGCCTATTTTGTGTATATACACCACTCTATGTGGTCATCTTCCTGGAGGTATTACACTGGAGACCAAGAAAAAGTGTATGCCACGGCCTGTACTCTCCAAATACACATCCCTGTACAACTACAGAAGTTGTGACCAGGTGACATCTACCCACAGAGCTGTTTTTACCTGTGGCTATGCCATTAGGTTACCTGTGGAGTGGCGCCTTGACGCCTACTTTGTGTATACACACCACCTTTTGTGGTCATCTTCCTGGAGGGATTACGCTGGAGATCACCATATAGACTGGACCACATTTTTTCACACACATATGGATTTAGGCCTACTCTCTACTCTAGGAATCTAGACCGTTCTGTCCATTGAGGCCTAGGCCGGTGTCTTGATGAGTATCTTGTTCACTGGCTAATACCATAATCTCTGGACCACTTGGACTCACTGCGGGGCGTTTCACCCTCAGCGGTGATCTTGGTCTTGGGCCTTGTCATGGGGTTTTGGCCTTGGGTGACTGCCTGGGGTGGCTGTTGACATCAGGTATATCGGATGTGACCCTGGTGTCTTGCCTACCGGCTGTCATCTGTCAGGGCATGGATTAGGCACCATGGTCTGCATTGATGATTGGGGAATATCGGATGTGACCTCGACCACTTTGCGGACTCTGGTGGTCTGAGTTGTGTTGCTGTCCAGAGTAGGGATGTGCTTGTGTGACGTGGTTTCTCTGTGAGACGGCTGGCTCTAGGCCTCTGGATTATGTTGGTCGTGACCTCTATGGTGATTCTTAGTCTGAGAGCTGCTTTTATCACGTTTCTGCCACTGTTTTTTAGATACTTTGGCCATCCTTAGATTATCTTGGAGTCCTAATTTTACCTTGGAACGTTCTGGTTTTGCCTTTTATTCTAAGGGTTTATTATATAATATATTATATTATATTAATAGGGATAATATTAGTTTACTGTTTACTGCTAATGTGTAGTCCAGTCCCTTATTGCTGCTCAACATAATATTTTTTTCGCCTGTACCTACACCCTGTTGTAGAGACCACGGACGCGCAGGGGCTTCCCTGGGATTTCCTCTCAGTGACGTCACCGCAGCAGGTCGTTCTTCTGCGGCAGCTATTTTTCACATAACGTAGCAGTGCAGACCGGTTCTACACCTGTGTAAAACGTGATTCGTTTTCCCCTACACTCTGAGGATTGTACCACTCTACTGCCTCTTGGTTTGGAATTTTTTCTCATCTCCAAGTCTCCGTTTTCTGCTACCGAACGGCGTTGCTAGTTTTGCAGTGTTTGTTTACATCGGACTTGGCTGCACGTCCCGGTTTGCCACGTCAATCACAGACCTTACACTCCAATGGCTAGTGACGTGATTTGGAGATCCCGCCCCTTGACGTCCTCTCTCCAAAAACTTTTTTCTTCACCGTCACTAATACTCCGGTATTAATAAGCCTGTGTGTTCGTTTGAGACTGTGACTGCCGACCGGAGCTGCGTGACCGTAAGACCATTTCCCACCCCTCAATAATACGTTTTCTAACTTGCTTTTGCTATCCATAAATTGTTTATCTAGTTTTTTTATCGAATTATTAGCTTGTTTTGTGTCATATTCAGTACCATGCTCTGAACGCATGCGTGCTAGCGGACCTGTTGCTAATTAGCCCACTTGTTTTTTGCCCATAAACGCACCTGCTGCTACCACGCGCTGCAAGCATCCATCTTAGGATCTCCCATCTCATCTTCACTTCTCCATCTTCTGGGGCCATATGTAAGTTTTTCTTTCTAGTCTAGTTTGGTTGCTTGATTGATTTAATAGGGTGCATTTATTAATAACTTGGGCCTACCACCTCATACTCATACCCCACGCGTTTGCATGAACTGCTGATAGTGTGTGTGCATGCTTGTACTACATGTCTGTGTATATGTATGCATGGATATAATGTACTTTCTCTTTTCTTCCCTCTCCCTCCTCCCCCTCCCATTCCATGCTCACACATTCATTTCTGTGCATAAGCACACACACATAATCTTAGGCTTTGCTCACACACATACTCTCTCACACACTCACACACACATTCTGTCTCTCTCTCTCTACTATTCTCTACTGGTCTGTTCCGCTCTCTCTCTTTCTCTAGGCACACACACATTTTAGGCTTCTCTGTGCATTAAGCACTCACACATAAAGACAATCCCCCCCCCCCCCCCCCCCTCCTTCCACAGGTTTTTCTGGACCCCCTTTCACTAATCCTAACCCATGCTTCTTCTTTTACAGATCTTCTCCTCTCACTTAGCTTGTTCACCACCCTGAGTGTACACACATGCCTCGCACACACGCGCGCCCTCCCCCTCTCTCTCTCTCTCTCTCCCTCTCTACTCTTTTCCCTAGACAATAATTCTGAATACCGCTTCTGGTGGGCTGCCAGGAGGGCACCGGGGTGACCACCATCCTCCTTCTTTGGTGTAGCCTCGAGGTCCCCTGTCAGTCCGTAGCCTAGGATGGCCCTGGTTCCTGCTCATGTTTCATTTCCGTCACCTGACGAGTCCTGGGAGAGGACGAAACCGGTCGTGGCCAGTTAGGACCCCGTATATCCCTGCTTAATTTCTGGCATGGGCCCGGCAGGAGGCACCGCCCAGGGAATGGAGTCCTGCGTTTTTGACTACAACTTTTATTTGCTCTAACAGGAGCGCCTCTCTCTATATCTCTCTCACCCCACTCCCACCACTATTGTCTGCATGGCTTTATCTTCATCGCACTCATGTGCAGTGAGGACAGGGCTATGACACTCATGTATCTTGTTTATTAACCCCTTCCTTCCACAGCCCTGCATTTCCTTGGGGTCCTCCCCACATCTGCACCCGGGATTGGTATAGATTCTTAACTTTCCAGGTAGAACCTTTTTTAGCTTTTCAGATTAAGTTAGCTACCCGGTCAAGGTAGGACACGCACTCACACACTCAATTGCACCTTATATGTCCACACAGGCCCTTTATTTAATTTCTATCCCTCCTGCGTTCCTCGTGTACTCCCCCCAGACGCCGGCATGTTGCTCCCTCTTTTGCCCTTCTCCGCGTACCTTAACCCAACCGTTACCATCCCATAGGCTGGCCTACTGTGACTTAATGGGGTAGGATAGCCCCCCTGTCACTTACCCTAACCCCAACCTGGGAGGGTCTACGCCTAAAACTTAACCGAAAGGCTGACCTACTGTGACTTAATGGGGTAGGATAGCCCCCCTATCACTTATCCTAACCCCAACCTGGGAGGGTCTACGCCTAAAACTCAACCGGAAGGCTTACCTTCTGTGACTTAATGGGGTAGGATAACCCCCCTGTCACTTATCCTAACCCCAACCTGGGAGGGCCTACGCCTAAAACTTAACCAGACGACTAACCTACTGTGACTTAATGGGGTGGGATAGCCCCCCTGTCACTTATCCTAACCCCAACCTGGGGGGGTCTACGCCTAAAACTTAACCGTTGCTTCCCCCCAGTGGTTTTATCTCTGATTACTGGGCCACCTCACTGGGCCACCTCACTGGGTCACCTGTCCTAACCCCAACCAGTGAGAGTTCACACCTAAACGGGTCGAAGCACGAAACTGCTGGGCTCGGGTGATCATCAGACATCAAACCTATTTATAATCTGAGGATGTGTACCTTGACCCCTTGGGGATCGGGACTCTTAAGGATTGATACCATAATTGGAATAATAACTCGGTTTCAAACACTTTATGACTTTTATATACTCTGATGGTGTTTACTTTGTCCCCCAGGTGGACAGAGACCCTCCAGATATTAACTTCTACTAACAACAAGGGACCTTTCTGACTCTGAGCATGCTCCCGCATTGACCCTGCTACCTGAACATGTCAAGTGGATACGGAGACGGCCATCCATGTGCTCGACCTATACTTATATATTATGCATTGTTTCTTGTTGTATGTTTATATATTACTATCCCCCTGAGTGCTCCTCACTCACCCTGTGTCGAGTGGCGAGCGCTTCAGGTGTTACCCGGCCTGGGTTCCCCTCGGGGTTCCTGGAGGGGCCTAGCCCCTGTTCGGATGTGGTGGATGACTCAGCATTGGCATAGCGTGTGCCTCAGTCCTGAGCCTAAGTGGGTCGAAGTACCGAACTACTGGGCTCGGGGGATTTTCAGACATTAAACCTAACCCGCCGGAGCATACAAGGCTGTGATCTGAATCCACATCAGGATGCCACCAATTTACTTGCTTGTTATATTGGGACCACTGACTTGTTCGCACCGTCTCCCTCCACTAGCGATTCAACCCTTTCATGCAACACTTCCTAGCTGGGCACGGGGATATGCCCCTCTAATTTGTGCATGGCAGATCTCCAGTCAGAGACACGGAACTAGATGTGCTGAGACTTCCGTTGGGACATATTTTTGGAGTTGAGACCGGCCGCGCACTGGGTTGATGTGGCGAGGGTACTGGTTTTATATGATTTACCCGCATGTGACTAAACATCACAGCCATGTACGTTGCTTCTCCTGATTCTCGCGGTGTGACTAGGGACCTACCGGGCGGGCCTGCGCTCTTTTTTACGAGGAACCCAGGTTATATATTAGAACGTCGTATTTTGGGTCCGCCTTGCGCCATTTAGCATATTTAGCTTAGCTTAGCATTGTTAGCCCAGCCCGATGCGTTATTCGGTAGGTTTGACATGACCCACACGTTTTTTACTTATTTAGACGTTTTTGTTAGCTTAGCATAACCTAGCTTAGCCTAGCTTAGCATTGTTAGCCTTTACCCAATTTGCTATTTTGCATGTTAGTTATGATCTATATTCTTTTTCTGACCAATTTAGACGGTTTTTTGTTAGCCTAGCCTAGCATTGTTAGCATTTACCCAACCCGCTAATTTGCATATTAGTTATGATCTATATCGTTTTTTGACCTATCTGGACGGTTTTTGTTAGCTGAGCCTAGCTTAGCATTGTTAGCCTAACTCAGCTTTGTTAGCCTAGCCCTTCAGATGCTGCCGTTTCGCATTTTTTCACACGGTTCACGTCATCTAGACTGGTATTGTTAGCTTAGCCTAAATTAGTATGGTTGGCCTAACCTGGCCTCATACTAGTAATCTAGGGGTTCGGTTTAGTTCAGCACTTCGCTCACGGTTTTGAGGCTCCCATACCTGGTTCCTACTTATATAAGCCCCTAGGTTAGCCGAGCCCCCCTTCACTGGGGCGCTCCACTCCTGGTGGGCACTCTAGTCAGTTACCTTCGACCCCAGGCCTATCAACTCCGTCTCTCTGGTGTCCCTCCCTGCAACCAGGTTTAGTGGGGACACCCACACGCTAGTTGGGACTTGGGGCTCTCTCACATCATGGAGTGTGATCCCCCTCCCTGTGTTCAGTTTGGTTTTTTGAGTACCCGGCCATCGTCACCTCTATCAGGGTTCGCCTCCCCTGGATACACTTAGGTGCTCTGACTGGGACCCCCCATCCTCTACCTGACTTGGATTGTATCGCCTATTAGACACAAATAAATCTGATGTGGAGCCTTCTGGGAGAAGATACAATACACTTGTTTTGGATTTAAAGACCTCCATTGATCGCGTACGCGCGTCTGGACTTCTCCTCCAGACCTGGGTCCATAATACAAACTGTCCCTAATGTCCCCTGCATTCACAACAACATTCTCACCTAGAAGACCGTGGATGTGTTGGCTGGGGCTTCGACTAATTGACCTTACCAGCTCGCACAGTGGGGGGACCGCTTAGGGGGTTTGGATTTAGTATGGAGCCAGAATGGCCCCCATCAGACTGTCCGTGGAATGGTAGACCTTCCTACTCAGCCTGCCACAGCCGGTGGCCTTTGATTAGCTGGATATTTTCCCTTTAGCCTTTAGCCCGATTCCCCTTAAGCAGCATCCTATCCATAACTTACTACCATGAATGGACCTAGGTTGTGTTGCATGACGCTCGGCTCCTGGTTCAGCTGGCCTCCTCGGCCAATCACCCACCGGGAGCCGCCTGACGCCCAATGGCAGAGTCAGAGGACATGGCTCAACAGCAGCAAGTCAACCTAGCATGCGGAAGCCACTACTCAGAGTTTATTCACATCTAATAGCCTACGTATTTTTAGTTTTTGCTCTCCTTATTTGGATTCACATCCACGGACACTGAGGCCTGGACCGGTACTAAGGGCTATCACCGTGTGTTGGCCACCTGGGGATGTTCCTTTTATACATTCCCTCACTCCCACACGTGACGATGGAGCCCCCACCGCGTCACCCCCTCACCACATGTGGATAAGAATGAAGTGGATGCTACGGCCTGTATTCTCACAATACACATCCCTGTACAACTGCAGAGGTTGTGACCAGGTGACATCTACCCAAAGAGGTGATTTTACCTGTGGCTGTGCCATTAGGTTGCCTGTGGAGTGGCGCCCTCGCGCCTATTTTGTGTATATACACCACTCTATGTGGTCATCTTCCTGGAGGTATTACACTGGAGACCAAGAAAAAGTGTATGCCACGGCCTGTACTCTCCAAATACACATCCCTGTACAACTACAGAAGTTGTGACCAGGTGACATCTACCCACAGAGCTGTTTTTACCTGTGGCTATGCCATTAGGTTACCTGTGGAGTGGCGCCTTGACGCCTACTTTGTGTATACACACCACCTTTTGTGGTCATCTTCCTGGAGGGATTACGCTGGAGATCACCATATAGACTGGACCACATTTTTTCACACACATATGGATTTAGGCCTACTCTCTACTCTAGGAATCTAGACCGTTCTGTCCATTGAGGCCTAGGCCGGTGTCTTGATGAGTATCTTGTTCACTGGCTAATACCATAATCTCTGGACCACTTGGACTCACTGCGGGGCGTTTCACCCTCAGCGGTGATCTTGGTCTTGGGCCTTGTCATGGGGTTTTGGCCTTGGGTGACTGCCTGGGGTGGCTGTTGACATCAGGTATATCGGATGTGACCCTGGTGTCTTGCCTACCGGCTGTCATCTGTCAGGGCATGGATTAGGCACCATGGTCTGCATTGATGATTGGGGAATATCGGATGTGACCTCGACCACTTTGCGGACTCTGGTGGTCTGAGTTGTGTTGCTGTCCAGAGTAGGGATGTGCTTGTGTGACGTGGTTTCTCTGTGAGACGGCTGGCTCTAGGCCTCTGGATTATGTTGGTCGTGACCTCTATGGTGATTCTTAGTCTGAGAGCTGCTTTTATCACGTTTCTGCCACTGTTTTTTAGATACTTTGGCCATCCTTAGATTATCTTGGAGTCCTAATTTTACCTTGGAACGTTCTGGTTTTGCCTTTTATTCTAAGGGTTTATTATATAATATATTATATTATATTAATAGGGATAATATTAGTTTACTGTTTACTGCTAATGTGTAGTCCAGTCCCTTATTGCTGCTCAACATAATATTTTTTTCGCCTGTACCTACACCCTGTTGTAGAGACCACGGACGCGCAGGGGCTTCCCTGGGATTTCCTCTCAGTGACGTCACCGCAGCAGGTCGTTCTTCTGCGGCAGCTATTTTTCACATAACGTAGCAGTGCAGACCGGTTCTACACCTGTGTAAAACGTGATTCGTTTTCCCCTACACTCTGAGGATTGTACCACTCTACTGCCTCTTGGTTTGGAATTTTTTCTCATCTCCAAGTCTCCGTTTTCTGCTACCGAACGGCGTTGCTAGTTTTGCAGTGTTTGTTTACATCGGACTTGGCTGCACGTCCCGGTTTGCCACGTCAATCACAGACCTTACACTCCAATGGCTAGTGACGTGATTTGGAGATCCCGCCCCTTGACGTCCTCTCTCCAAAAACTTTTTTCTTCACCGTCACTAATACTCCGGTATTAATAAGCCTGTGTGTTCGTTTGAGACTGTGACTGCCGACCGGAGCTGCGTGACCGTAAGACCATTTCCCACCCCTCAATAATACGTTTTCTAACTTGCTTTTGCTATCCATAAATTGTTTATCTAGTTTTTTTATCGAATTATTAGCTTGTTTTGTGTCATATTCAGTACCATGCTCTGAACGCATGCGTGCTAGCGGACCTGTTGCTAATTAGCCCACTTGTTTTTTGCCCATAAACGCACCTGCTGCTACCACGCGCTGCAAGCATCCATCTTAGGATCTCCCATCTCATCTTCACTTCTCCATCTTCTGGGGCCATATGTAAGTTTTTCTTTCTAGTCTAGTTTGGTTGCTTGATTGATTTAATAGGGTGCATTTATTAATAACTTGGGCCTACCACCTCATACTCATACCCCACGCGTTTGCATGAACTGCTGATAGTGTGTGTGCATGCTTGTACTACATGTCTGTGTATATGTATGCATGGATATAATGTACTTTCTCTTTTCTTCCCTCTCCCTCCTCCCCCTCCCATTCCATGCTCACACATTCATTTCTGTGCATAAGCACACACACATAATCTTAGGCTTTGCTCACACACATACTCTCTCACATACTCACACACACATTCTGTCTCTCTCTCTCTACTATTCTCTACTGGTCTGTTCCGCTCTCTCTCTTTCTCTAGGCACACACACATTTTAGGCTTCTCTGTGCATTAAGCACTCACACATAAAGACAATCCCCCCCCCCCCCCCCCCCTCCTTCCACAGGTTTTTCTGGACCCCCTTTCACTAATCCTAACCCATGCTTCTTCTTTTACAGATCTTCTCCTCTCACTTAGCTTGTTCACCACCCTGAGTGTACACACATGCCTCGCACACACGCGCGCCCTCCCCCTCTCTCTCTCTCTCTCTCCCTCTCTACTCTTTTCCCTAGACAATAATTCTGAATACCGCTTCTGGTGGGCTGCCAGGAGGGCACCGGGGTGACCACCATCCTCCTTCTTTGGTGTAGCCTCGAGGTCCCCTGTCAGTCCGTAGCCTAGGATGGCCCTGGTTCCTGCTCATGTTTTATTTCCGTCACCTGACGAGTCCTGGGAGAGGACGAAACCGGTCGTGGCCAGTTAGGACCCCGTATATCCCTGCTTAATTTCTGGCATGGGCCCGGCAGGAGGCACCGCCCAGGGAATGGAGTCCTGCGTTTTTGACTACAACTTTTATTTGCTCTAACAGGAGCGCCTCTCTCTATATCTCTCTCACCCCACTCCCACCACTATTGTCTGCATGGCTTTATCTTCATCGCACTCATGTGCAGTGAGGACAGGGCTATGACACTCATGTATCTTGTTTATTAACCCCTTCCTTCCACAGCCCTGCATTTCCTTGGGGTCCTCCCCACATCTGCACCCGGGATTGGTATAGATTCTTAACTTTCCAGGTAGAACCTTTTTTAGCTTTTCAGATTAAGTTAGCTACCCGGTCAAGGTAGGACACGCACTCACACACTCAATTGCACCTTATATGTCCACACAGGCCCTTTATTTAATTTCTATCCCTCCTGCGTTCCTCGTGTACTCCCCCCAGACGCCGGCATGTTGCTCCCTCTTTTGCCCTTCTCCGCGTACCTTAACCCAACCGTTACCATCCCATAGGCTGGCCTACTGTGACTTAATGGGGTAGGATAGCCCCCCTGTCACTTACCCTAACCCCAACCTGGGAGGGTCTACGCCTAAAACTTAACCGAAAGGCTGACCTACTGTGACTTAATGGGGTAGGATAGCCCCCCTATCACTTATCCTAACCCCAACCTGGGAGGGTCTACGCCTAAAACTCAACCGGAAGGCTTACCTTCTGTGACTTAATGGGGTAGGATAACCCCCCTGTCACTTATCCTAACCCCAACCTGGGAGGGCCTACGCCTAAAACTTAACCAGACGACTAACCTACTGTGACTTAATGGGGTGGGATAGCCCCCCTGTCACTTATCCTAACCCCAACCTGGGGGGGTCTACGCCTAAAACTTAACCGTTGCTTCCCCCCAGTGGTTTTATCTCTGATTACTGGGCCACCTCACTGGGCCACCTCACTGGGTCACCTGTCCTAACCCCAACCAGTGAGAGTTCACACCTAAACGGGTCGAAGCACGAAACTGCTGGGCTCGGGTGATCATCAGACATCAAACCTATTTATAATCTGAGGATGTGTACCTTGACCCCTTGGGGATCGGGACTCTTAAGGATTGATACCATAATTGGAATAATAACTCGGTTTCAAACACTTTATGACTTTTATATACTCTGATGGTGTTTACTTTGTCCCCCAGGTGGACAGAGACCCTCCAGATATTAACTTCTACTAACAACAAGGGACCTTTCTGACTCTGAGCATGCTCCCGCATTGACCCTGCTACCTGAACATGTCAAGTGGATACGGAGACGGCCATCCATGTGCTCGACCTATACTTATATATTATGCATTGTTTCTTGTTGTATGTTTATATATTACTATCCCCCTGAGTGCTCCTCACTCACCCTGTGTCGAGTGGCGAGCGCTTCAGGTGTTACCCGGCCTGGGTTCCCCTCGGGGTTCCTGGAGGGGCCTAGCCCCTGTTCGGATGTGGTGGATGACTCAGCATTGGCATAGCGTGTGCCTCAGTCCTGAGCCTAAGTGGGTCGAAGTACCGAACTACTGGGCTCGGGGGATTTTCAGACATTAAACCTAACCCGCCGGAGCATACAAGGCTGTGATCTGAATCCACATCAGGATGCCACCAATTTACTTGCTTGTTATATTGGGACCACTGACTTGTTCGCACCGTCTCCCTCCACTAGCGATTCAACCCTTTCATGCAACACTTCCTAGCTGGGCACGGGGATATGCCCCTCTAATTTGTGCATGGCAGATCTCCAGTCAGAGACACGGAACTAGATGTGCTGAGACTTCCGTTGGGACATATTTTTGGAGTTGAGACCGGCCGCGCACTGGGTTGATGTGGCGAGGGTACTGGTTTTATATGATTTACCCGCATGTGACTAAACATCACAGCCATGTACGTTGCTTCTCCTGATTCTCGCGGTGTGACTAGGGACCTACCGGGCGGGCCTGCGCTCTTTTTTACGAGGAACCCAGGTTATATATTAGAACGTCGTATTTTGGGTCCGCCTTGCGCCATTTAGCATATTTAGCTTAGCTTAGCATTGTTAGCCCAGCCCGATGCGTTATTCGGTAGGTTTGACATGACCCACACGTTTTTTACTTATTTAGACGTTTTTGTTAGCTTAGCATAACCTAGCTTAGCCTAGCTTAGCATTGTTAGCCTTTACCCAATTTGCTATTTTGCATGTTAGTTATGATCTATATTCTTTTTCTGACCAATTTAGACGGTTTTTTGTTAGCCTAGCCTAGCATTGTTAGCATTTACCCAACCCGCTAATTTGCATATTAGTTATGATCTATATCGTTTTTTGACCTATCTGGACGGTTTTTGTTAGCTGAGCCTAGCTTAGCATTGTTAGCCTAACTCAGCTTTGTTAGCCTAGCCCTTCAGATGCTGCCGTTTCGCATTTTTTCACACGGTTCACGTCATCTAGACTGGTATTGTTAGCTTAGCCTAAATTAGTATGGTTGGCCTAACCTGGCCTCATACTAGTAATCTAGGGGTTCGGTTTAGTTCAGCACTTCGCTCACGGTTTTGAGGCTCCCATACCTGGTTCCTACTTATATAAGCCCCTAGGTTAGCCGAGCCCCCCTTCACTGGGGCGCTCCACTCCTGGTGGGCACTCTAGTCAGTTACCTTCGACCCCAGGCCTATCAACTCCGTCTCTCTGGTGTCCCTCCCTGCAACCAGGTTTAGTGGGGACACCCACACGCTAGTTGGGACTTGGGGCTCTCTCACATCATGGAGTGTGATCCCCCTCCCTGTGTTCAGTTTGGTTTTTTGAGTACCCGGCCATCGTCACCTCTATCAGGGTTCGCCTCCCCTGGATACACTTAGGTGCTCTGACTGGGACCCCCCATCCTCTACCTGACTTGGATTGTATCGCCTATTAGACACAAATAAATCTGATGTGGAGCCTTCTGGGAGAAGATACAATACACTTGTTTTGGATTTAAAGACCTCCATTGATCGCGTACGCGCGTCTGGACTTCTCCTCCAGACCTGGGTCCATAATACAAACTGTCCCTAATGTCCCCTGCATTCACAACAACATTCTCACCTAGAAGACCGTGGATGTGTTGGCTGGGGCTTCGACTAATTGACCTTACCAGCTCGCACAGTGGGGGGACCGCTTAGGGGGTTTGGATTTAGTATGGAGCCAGAATGGCCCCCATCAGACTGTCCGTGGAATGGTAGACCTTCCTACTCAGCCTGCCACAGCCGGTGGCCTTTGATTAGCTGGATATTTTCCCTTTAGCCTTTAGCCCGATTCCCCTTAAGCAGCATCCTATCCATAACTTACTACCATGAATGGACCTAGGTTGTGTTGCATGACGCTCGGCTCCTGGTTCAGCTGGCCTCCTCGGCCAATCACCCACCGGGAGCCGCCTGACGCCCAATGGCAGAGTCAGAGGACATG
Source organism: Osmerus mordax (assembly GCF_038355195.1). Classification (NCBI taxonomy): domain Eukaryota; kingdom Metazoa; phylum Chordata; class Actinopteri; order Osmeriformes; family Osmeridae; genus Osmerus; species Osmerus mordax. Next base: position 11,088,864 of record NC_090072.1, on the reverse strand, counting down.
GCTCAACAGCAGCAAGTCAACCTAGCATGCGGAAGCCACTACTCAGAGTTTATTCACATCTAATAGCCTACGTATTTTTAGTTTTTGCTCTCCTTATTTGGATTCACATCCACGGACACTGAGGCCTGGACCGGTACTAAGGGCTATCACCGTGTGTTGGCCACCTGGGGATGTTCCTTTTATACATTCCCTCACTCCCACACGTGACGATGGAGCCCCCACCGCGTCACCCCCTCACCACATGTGGATAAGAATGAAGTGGATGCTACGGCCTGTATTCTCACAATACACATCCCTGTACAACTGCAGAGGTTGTGACCAGGTGACATCTACCCAAAGAGGTGATTTTACCTGTGGCTGTGCCATTAGGTTGCCTGTGGAGTGGCGCCCTCGCGCCTATTTTGTGTATATACACCACTCTATGTGGTCATCTTCCTGGAGGTATTACACTGGAGACCAAGAAAAAGTGTATGCCACGGCCTGTACTCTCCAAATACACATCCCTGTACAACTACAGAAGTTGTGACCAGGTGACATCTACCCACAGAGCTGTTTTTACCTGTGGCTATGCCATTAGGTTACCTGTGGAGTGGCGCCTTGACGCCTACTTTGTGTATACACACCACCTTTTGTGGTCATCTTCCTGGAGGGATTACGCTGGAGATCACCATATAGACTGGACCACATTTTTTCACACACATATGGATTTAGGCCTACTCTCTACTCTAGGAATCTAGACCGTTCTGTCCATTGAGGCCTAGGCCGGTGTCTTGATGAGTATCTTGTTCACTGGCTAATACCATAATCTCTGGACCACTTGGACTCACTGCGGGGCGTTTCACCCTCAGCGGTGATCTTGGTCTTGGGCCTTGTCATGGGGTTTTGGCCTTGGGTGACTGCCTGGGGTGGCTGTTGACATCAGGTATATCGGATGTGACCCTGGTGTCTTGCCTACCGGCTGTCATCTGTCAGGGCATGGATTAGGCACCATGGTCTGCATTGATGATTGGGGAATATCGGATGTGACCTCGACCACTTTGCGGACTCTGGTGGTCTGAGTTGTGTTGCTGTCCAGAGTAGGGATGTGCTTGTGTGACGTGGTTTCTCTGTGAGACGGCTGGCTCTAGGCCTCTGGATTATGTTGGTCGTGACCTCTATGGTGATTCTTAGTCTGAGAGCTGCTTTTATCACGTTTCTGCCACTGTTTTTTAGATACTTTGGCCATCCTTAGATTATCTTGGAGTCCTAATTTTACCTTGGAACGTTCTGGTTTTGCCTTTTATTCTAAGGGTTTATTATATAATATATTATATTATATTAATAGGGATAATATTAGTTTACTGTTTACTGCTAATGTGTAGTCCAGTCCCTTATTGCTGCTCAACATAATATTTTTTTCGCCTGTACCTACACCCTGTTGTAGAGACCACGGACGCGCAGGGGCTTCCCTGGGATTTCCTCTCAGTGACGTCACCGCAGCAGGTCGTTCTTCTGCGGCAGCTATTTTTCACATAACGTAGCAGTGCAGACCGGTTCTACACCTGTGTAAAACGTGATTCGTTTTCCCCTACACTCTGAGGATTGTACCACTCTACTGCCTCTTGGTTTGGAATTTTTTCTCATCTCCAAGTCTCCGTTTTCTGCTACCGAACGGCGTTGCTAGTTTTGCAGTGTTTGTTTACATCGGACTTGGCTGCACGTCCCGGTTTGCCACGTCAATCACAGACCTTACACTCCAATGGCTAGTGACGTGATTTGGAGATCCCGCCCCTTGACGTCCTCTCTCCAAAAACTTTTTTCTTCACCGTCACTAATACTCCGGTATTAATAAGCCTGTGTGTTCGTTTGAGACTGTGACTGCCGACCGGAGCTGCGTGACCGTAAGACCATTTCCCACCCCTCAATAATACGTTTTCTAACTTGCTTTTGCTATCCATAAATTGTTTATCTAGTTTTTTTATCGAATTATTAGCTTGTTTTGTGTCATATTCAGTACCATGCTCTGAACGCATGCGTGCTAGCGGACCTGTTGCTAATTAGCCCACTTGTTTTTTGCCCATAAACGCACCTGCTGCTACCACGCGCTGCAAGCATCCATCTTAGGATCTCCCATCTCATCTTCACTTCTCCATCTTCTGGGGCCATATGTAAGTTTTTCTTTCTAGTCTAGTTTGGTTGCTTGATTGATTTAATAGGGTGCATTTATTAATAACTTGGGCCTACCACCTCATACTCATACCCCACGCGTTTGCATGAACTGCTGATAGTGTGTGTGCATGCTTGTACTACATGTCTGTGTATATGTATGCATGGATATAATGTACTTTCTCTTTTCTTCCCTCTCCCTCCTCCCCCTCCCATTCCATGCTCACACATTCATTTCTGTGCATAAGCACACACACATAATCTTAGGCTTTGCTCACACACATACTCTCTCACACACTCACACACACATTCTGTCTCTCTCTCTCTACTATTCTCTACTGGTCTGTTCCGCTCTCTCTCTTTCTCTAGGCACACACACATTTTAGGCTTCTCTGTGCATTAAGCACTCACACATAAAGACAATCCCCCCCCCCCCCCCCCCCTCCTTCCACAGGTTTTTCTGGACCCCCTTTCACTAATCCTAACCCATGCTTCTTCTTTTACAGATCTTCTCCTCTCACTTAGCTTGTTCACCACCCTGAGTGTACACACATGCCTCGCACACACGCGCGCCCTCCCCCTCTCTCTCTCTCTCTCTCCCTCTCTACTCTTTTCCCTAGACAATAATTCTGAATACCGCTTCTGGTGGGCTGCCAGGAGGGCACCGGGGTGACCACCATCCTCCTTCTTTGGTGTAGCCTCGAGGTCCCCTGTCAGTCCGTAGCCTAGGATGGCCCTGGTTCCTGCTCATGTTTTATTTCCGTCACCTGACGAGTCCTGGGAGAGGACGAAACCGGTCGTGGCCAGTTAGGACCCCGTATATCCCTGCTTAATTTCTGGCATGGGCCCGGCAGGAGGCACCGCCCAGGGAATGGAGTCCTGCGTTTTTGACTACAACTTTTATTTGCTCTAACAGGAGCGCCTCTCTCTATATCTCTCTCACCCCACTCCCACCACTATTGTCTGCATGGCTTTATCTTCATCGCACTCATGTGCAGTGAGGACAGGGCTATGACACTCATGTATCTTGTTTATTAACCCCTTCCTTCCACAGCCCTGCATTTCCTTGGGGTCCTCCCCACATCTGCACCCGGGATTGGTATAGATTCTTAACTTTCCAGGTAGAACCTTTTTTAGCTTTTCAGATTAAGTTAGCTACCCGGTCAAGGTAGGACACGCACTCACACACTCAATTGCACCTTATATGTCCACACAGGCCCTTTATTTAATTTCTATCCCTCCTGCGTTCCTCGTGTACTCCCCCCAGACGCCGGCATGTTGCTCCCTCTTTTGCCCTTCTCCGCGTACCTTAACCCAACCGTTACCATCCCATAGGCTGGCCTACTGTGACTTAATGGGGTAGGATAGCCCCCCTGTCACTTACCCTAACCCCAACCTGGGAGGGTCTACGCCTAAAACTTAACCGAAAGGCTGACCTACTGTGACTTAATGGGGTAGGATAGCCCCCCTATCACTTATCCTAACCCCAACCTGGGAGGGTCTACGCCTAAAACTCAACCGGAAGGCTTACCTTCTGTGACTTAATGGGGTAGGATAACCCCCCTGTCACTTATCCTAACCCCAACCTGGGAGGGCCTACGCCTAAAACTTAACCAGACGACTAACCTACTGTGACTTAATGGGGTGGGATAGCCCCCCTGTCACTTATCCTAACCCCAACCTGGGGGGGTCTACGCCTAAAACTTAACCGTTGCTTCCCCCCAGTGGTTTTATCTCTGATTACTGGGCCACCTCACTGGGCCACCTCACTGGGTCACCTGTCCTAACCCCAACCAGTGAGAGTTCACACCTAAACGGGTCGAAGCACGAAACTGCTGGGCTCGGGTGATCATCAGACATCAAACCTATTTATAATCTGAGGATGTGTACCTTGACCCCTTGGGGATCGGGACTCTTAAGGATTGATACCATAATTGGAATAATAACTCGGTTTCAAACACTTTATGACTTTTATATACTCTGATGGTGTTTACTTTGTCCCCCAGGTGGACAGAGACCCTCCAGATATTAACTTCTACTAACAACAAGGGACCTTTCTGACTCTGAGCATGCTCCCGCATTGACCCTGCTACCTGAACATGTCAAGTGGATACGGAGACGGCCATCCATGTGCTCGACCTATACTTATATATTATGCATTGTTTCTTGTTGTATGTTTATATATTACTATCCCCCTGAGTGCTCCTCACTCACCCTGTGTCGAGTGGCGAGCGCTTCAGGTGTTACCCGGCCTGGGTTCCCCTCGGGGTTCCTGGAGGGGCCTAGCCCCTGTTCGGATGTGGTGGATGACTCAGCATTGGCATAGCGTGTGCCTCAGTCCTGAGCCTAAGTGGGTCGAAGTACCGAACTACTGGGCTCGGGGGATTTTCAGACATTAAACCTAACCCGCCGGAGCATACAAGGCTGTGATCTGAATCCACATCAGGATGCCACCAATTTACTTGCTTGTTATATTGGGACCACTGACTTGTTCGCACCGTCTCCCTCCACTAGCGATTCAACCCTTTCATGCAACACTTCCTAGCTGGGCACGGGGATATGCCCCTCTAATTTGTGCATGGCAGATCTCCAGTCAGAGACACGGAACTAGATGTGCTGAGACTTCCGTTGGGACATATTTTTGGAGTTGAGACCGGCCGCGCACTGGGTTGATGTGGCGAGGGTACTGGTTTTATATGATTTACCCGCATGTGACTAAACATCACAGCCATGTACGTTGCTTCTCCTGATTCTCGCGGTGTGACTAGGGACCTACCGGGCGGGCCTGCGCTCTTTTTTACGAGGAACCCAGGTTATATATTAGAACGTCGTATTTTGGGTCCGCCTTGCGCCATTTAGCATATTTAGCTTAGCTTAGCATTGTTAGCCCAGCCCGATGCGTTATTCGGTAGGTTTGACATGACCCACACGTTTTTTACTTATTTAGACGTTTTTGTTAGCTTAGCATAACCTAGCTTAGCCTAGCTTAGCATTGTTAGCCTTTACCCAATTTGCTATTTTGCATGTTAGTTATGATCTATATTCTTTTTCTGACCAATTTAGACGGTTTTTTGTTAGCCTAGCCTAGCATTGTTAGCATTTACCCAACCCGCTAATTTGCATATTAGTTATGATCTATATCGTTTTTTGACCTATCTGGACGGTTTTTGTTAGCTGAGCCTAGCTTAGCATTGTTAGCCTAACTCAGCTTTGTTAGCCTAGCCCTTCAGATGCTGCCGTTTCGCATTTTTTCACACGGTTCACGTCATCTAGACTGGTATTGTTAGCTTAGCCTAAATTAGTATGGTTGGCCTAACCTGGCCTCATACTAGTAATCTAGGGGTTCGGTTTAGTTCAGCACTTCGCTCACGGTTTTGAGGCTCCCATACCTGGTTCCTACTTATATAAGCCCCTAGGTTAGCCGAGCCCCCCTTCACTGGGGCGCTCCACTCCTGGTGGGCACTCTAGTCAGTTACCTTCGACCCCAGGCCTATCAACTCCGTCTCTCTGGTGTCCCTCCCTGCAACCAGGTTTAGTGGGGACACCCACACGCTAGTTGGGACTTGGGGCTCTCTCACATCATGGAGTGTGATCCCCCTCCCTGTGTTCAGTTTGGTTTTTTGAGTACCCGGCCATCGTCACCTCTATCAGGGTTCGCCTCCCCTGGATACACTTAGGTGCTCTGACTGGGACCCCCCATCCTCTACCTGACTTGGATTGTATCGCCTATTAGACACAAATAAATCTGATGTGGAGCCTTCTGGGAGAAGATACAATACACTTGTTTTGGATTTAAAGACCTCCATTGATCGCGTACGCGCGTCTGGACTTCTCCTCCAGACCTGGGTCCATAATACAAACTGTCCCTAATGTCCCCTGCATTCACAACAACATTCTCACCTAGAAGACCGTGGATGTGTTGGCTGGGGCTTCGACTAATTGACCTTACCAGCTCGCACAGTGGGGGGACCGCTTAGGGGGTTTGGATTTAGTATGGAGCCAGAATGGCCCCCATCAGACTGTCCGTGGAATGGTAGACCTTCCTACTCAGCCTGCCACAGCCGGTGGCCTTTGATTAGCTGGATATTTTCCCTTTAGCCTTTAGCCCGATTCCCCTTAAGCAGCATCCTATCCATAACTTACTACCATGAATGGACCTAGGTTGTGTTGCATGACGCTCGGCTCCTGGTTCAGCTGGCCTCCTCGGCCAATCACCCACCGGGAGCCGCCTGACGCCCAATGGCAGAGTCAGAGGACATGGCTCAACAGCAGCAAGTCAACCTAGCATGCGGAAGCCACTACTCAGAGTTTATTCACATCTAATAGCCTACGTATTTTTAGTTTTTGCTCTCCTTATTTGGATTCACATCCACGGACACTGAGGCCTGGACCGGTACTAAGGGCTATCACCGTGTGTTGGCCACCTGGGGATGTTCCTTTTATACATTCCCTCACTCCCACACGTGACGATGGAGCCCCCACCGCGTCACCCCCTCACCACATGTGGATAAGAATGAAGTGGATGCTACGGCCTGTATTCTCACAATACACATCCCTGTACAACTGCAGAGGTTGTGACCAGGTGACATCTACCCAAAGAGGTGATTTTACCTGTGGCTGTGCCATTAGGTTGCCTGTGGAGTGGCGCCCTCGCGCCTATTTTGTGTATATACACCACTCTATGTGGTCATCTTCCTGGAGGTATTACACTGGAGACCAAGAAAAAGTGTATGCCACGGCCTGTACTCTCCAAATACACATCCCTGTACAACTACAGAAGTTGTGACCAGGTGACATCTACCCACAGAGCTGTTTTTACCTGTGGCTATGCCATTAGGTTACCTGTGGAGTGGCGCCTTGACGCCTACTTTGTGTATACACACCACCTTTTGTGGTCATCTTCCTGGAGGGATTACGCTGGAGATCACCATATAGACTGGACCACATTTTTTCACACACATATGGATTTAGGCCTACTCTCTACTCTAGGAATCTAGACCGTTCTGTCCATTGAGGCCTAGGCCGGTGTCTTGATGAGTATCTTGTTCACTGGCTAATACCATAATCTCTGGACCACTTGGACTCACTGCGGGGCGTTTCACCCTCAGCGGTGATCTTGGTCTTGGGCCTTGTCATGGGGTTTTGGCCTTGGGTGACTGCCTGGGGTGGCTGTTGACATCAGGTATATCGGATGTGACCCTGGTGTCTTGCCTACCGGCTGTCATCTGTCAGGGCATGGATTAGGCACCATGGTCTGCATTGATGATTGGGGAATATCGGATGTGACCTCGACCACTTTGCGGACTCTGGTGGTCTGAGTTGTGTTGCTGTCCAGAGTAGGGATGTGCTTGTGTGACGTGGTTTCTCTGTGAGACGGCTGGCTCTAGGCCTCTGGATTATGTTGGTCGTGACCTCTATGGTGATTCTTAGTCTGAGAGCTGCTTTTATCACGTTTCTGCCACTGTTTTTTAGATACTTTGGCCATCCTTAGATTATCTTGGAGTCCTAATTTTACCTTGGAACGTTCTGGTTTTGCCTTTTATTCTAAGGGTTTATTATATAATATATTATATTATATTAATAGGGATAATATTAGTTTACTGTTTACTGCTAATGTGTAGTCCAGTCCCTTATTGCTGCTCAACATAATATTTTTTTCGCCTGTACCTACACCCTGTTGTAGAGACCACGGACGCGCAGGGGCTTCCCTGGGATTTCCTCTCAGTGACGTCACCGCAGCAGGTCGTTCTTCTGCGGCAGCTATTTTTCACATAACGTAGCAGTGCAGACCGGTTCTACACCTGTGTAAAACGTGATTCGTTTTCCCCTACACTCTGAGGATTGTACCACTCTACTGCCTCTTGGTTTGGAATTTTTTCTCATCTCCAAGTCTCCGTTTTCTGCTACCGAACGGCGTTGCTAGTTTTGCAGTGTTTGTTTACATCGGACTTGGCTGCACGTCCCGGTTTGCCACGTCAATCACAGACCTTACACTCCAATGGCTAGTGACGTGATTTGGAGATCCCGCCCCTTGACGTCCTCTCTCCAAAAACTTTTTTCTTCACCGTCACTAATACTCCGGTATTAATAAGCCTGTGTGTTCGTTTGAGACTGTGACTGCCGACCGGAGCTGCGTGACCGTAAGACCATTTCCCACCCCTCAATAATACGTTTTCTAACTTGCTTTTGCTATCCATAAATTGTTTATCTAGTTTTTTTATCGAATTATTAGCTTGTTTTGTGTCATATTCAGTACCATGCTCTGAACGCATGCGTGCTAGCGGACCTGTTGCTAATTAGCCCACTTGTTTTTTGCCCATAAACGCACCTGCTGCTACCACGCGCTGCAAGCATCCATCTTAGGATCTCCCATCTCATCTTCACTTCTCCATCTTCTGGGGCCATATGTAAGTTTTTCTTTCTAGTCTAGTTTGGTTGCTTGATTGATTTAATAGGGTGCATTTATTAATAACTTGGGCCTACCACCTCATACTCATACCCCACGCGTTTGCATGAACTGCTGATAGTGTGTGTGCATGCTTGTACTACATGTCTGTGTATATGTATGCATGGATATAATGTACTTTCTCTTTTCTTCCCTCTCCCTCCTCCCCCTCCCATTCCATGCTCACACATTCATTTCTGTGCATAAGCACACACACATAATCTTAGGCTTTGCTCACACACATACTCTCTCACACACTCACACACACATTCTGTCTCTCTCTCTCTACTATTCTCTACTGGTCTGTTCCGCTCTCTCTCTTTCTCTAGGCACACACACATTTTAGGCTTCTCTGTGCATTAAGCACTCACACATAAAGACAATCCCCCCCCCCCCCCCCCCCTCCTTCCACAGGTTTTTCTGGACCCCCTTTCACTAATCCTAACCCATGCTTCTTCTTTTACAGATCTTCTCCTCTCACTTAGCTTGTTCACCACCCTGAGTGTACACACATGCCTCGCACACACGCGCGCCCTCCCCCTCTCTCTCTCTCTCTCTCCCTCTCTACTCTTTTCCCTAGACAATAATTCTGAATACCGCTTCTGGTGGGCTGCCAGGAGGGCACCGGGGTGACCACCATCCTCCTTCTTTGGTGTAGCCTCGAGGTCCCCTGTCAGTCCGTAGCCTAGGATGGCCCTGGTTCCTGCTCATGTTTTATTTCCGTCACCTGACGAGTCCTGGGAGAGGACGAAACCGGTCGTGGCCAGTTAGGACCCCGTATATCCCTGCTTAATTTCTGGCATGGGCCCGGCAGGAGGCACCGCCCAGGGAATGGAGTCCTGCGTTTTTGACTACAACTTTTATTTGCTCTAACAGGAGCGCCTCTCTCTATATATCTCTCTCACCCCACTCCCACCACTATTGTCTGCATGGCTTTATCTTCATCGCACTCATGTGCAGTGAGGACAGGGCTATGACACTCATGTATCTTGTTTATTAACCCCTTCCTTCCACAGCCCTGCATTTCCTTGGGGTCCTCCCCACATCTGCACCCGGGATTGGTATAGATTCTTAACTTTCCAGGTAGAACCTTTTTTAGCTTTTCAGATTAAGTTAGCTACCCGGTCAAGGTAGGACACGCACTCACACACTCAATTGCACCTTATATGTCCACACAGGCCCTTTATTTAATTTCTATCCCTCCTGCGTTCCTCGTGTACTCCCCCCAGACGCCGGCATGTTGCTCCCTCTTTTGCCCTTCTCCGCGTACCTTAACCCAACCGTTACCATCCCATAGGCTGGCCTACTGTGACTTAATGGGGTAGGATAGCCCCCCTGTCTTACCCTAACCCCAACCTGGGAGGGTCTACGCCTAAAACTTAACCGAAAGGCTGACCTACTGTGACTTAATGGGGTAGGATAGCCCCCCTATCACTTATCCTAACCCCAACCTGGGAGGGTCTACGCCTAAAACTCAACCGGAAGGCTTACCTTCTGTGACTTAATGGGGTAGGATAACCCCCCTGTCACTTATCCTAACCCCAACCTGGGAGGGCCTACGCCTAAAACTTAACCAGACGACTAACCTACTGTGACTTAATGGGGTGGGATAGCCCCCCTGTCACTTATCCTAACCCCAACCTGGGGGGGTCTACGCCTAAAACTTAACCGTTGCTTCCCCCCAGTGGTTTTATCTCTGATTACTGGGCCACCTCACTGGGCCACCTCACTGGGTCACCTGTCCTAACCCCAACCAGTGAGAGTTCACACCTAAACGGGTCGAAGCACGAAACTGCTGGGCTCGGGTGATCATCAGACATCAAACCTATTTATAATCTGAGGATGTGTACCTTGACCCCTTGGGGATCGGGACTCTTAAGGATTGATACCATAATTGGAATAATAACTCGGTTTCAAACACTTTATGACTTTTATATACTCTGATGGTGTTTACTTTGTCCCCCAGGTGGACAGAGACCCTCCAGATATTAACTTCTACTAACAACAAGGGACCTTTCTGACTCTGAGCATGCTCCCGCATTGACCCTGCTACCTGAACATGTCAAGTGGATACGGAGACGGCCATCCATGTGCTCGACCTATACTTATATATTATGCATTGTTTCTTGTTGTATGTTTATATATTACTATCCCCCTGAGTGCTCCTCACTCACCCTGTGTCGAGTGGCGAGCGCTTCAGGTGTTACCCGGCCTGGGTTCCCCTCGGGGTTCCTGGAGGGGCCTAGCCCCTGTTCGGATGTGGTGGATGACTCAGCATTGGCATAGCGTGTGCCTCAGTCCTGAGCCTAAGTGGGTCGAAGTACCGAACTACTGGGCTCGGGGGATTTTCAGACATTAAACCTAACCCGCCGGAGCATACAAGGCTGTGATCTGAATCCACATCAGGATGCCACCAATTTACTTGCTTGTTATATTGGGACCACTGACTTGTTCGCACCGTCTCCCTCCACTAGCGATTCAACCCTTTCATGCAACACTTCCTAGCTGGGCACGGGGATATGCCCCTCTAATTTGTGCATGGCAGATCTCCAGTCAGAGACACGGAACTAGATGTGCTGAGACTTCCGTTGGGACATATTTTTGGAGTTGAGACCGGCCGCGCACTGGGTTGATGTGGCGAGGGTACTGGTTTTATATGATTTACCCGCATGTGACTAAACATCACAGCCATGTACGTTGCTTCTCCTGATTCTCGCGGTGTGACTAGGGACCTACCGGGCGGGCCTGCGCTCTTTTTTACGAGGAACCCAGGTTATATATTAGAACGTCGTATTTTGGGTCCGCCTTGCGCCATTTAGCATATTTAGCTTAGCTTAGCATTGTTAGCCCAGCCCGATGCGTTATTCGGTAGGTTTGACATGACCCACACGTTTTTTACTTATTTAGACGTTTTTGTTAGCTTAGCATAACCTAGCTTAGCCTAGCTTAGCATTGTTAGCCTTTACCCAATTTGCTATTTTGCATGTTAGTTATGATCTATATTCTTTTTCTGACCAATTTAGACGGTTTTTTGTTAGCCTAGCCTAGCATTGTTAGCATTTACCCAACCCGCTAATTTGCATATTAGTTATGATCTATATCGTTTTTTGACCTATCTGGACGGTTTTTGTTAGCTGAGCCTAGCTTAGCATTGTTAGCCTAACTCAGCTTTGTTAGCCTAGCCCTTCAGATGCTGCCGTTTCGCATTTTTTCACACGGTTCACGTCATCTAGACTGGTATTGTTAGCTTAGCCTAAATTAGTATGGTTGGCCTAACCTGGCCTCATACTAGTAATCTAGGGGTTCGGTTTAGTTCAGCACTTCGCTCACGGTTTTGAGGCTCCCATACCTGGTTCCTACTTATATAAGCCCCTAGGTTAGCCGAGCCCCCCTTCACTGGGGCGCTCCACTCCTGGTGGGCACTCTAGTCAGTTACCTTCGACCCCAGGCCTATCAACTCCGTCTCTCTGGTGTCCCTCCCTGCAACCAGGTTTAGTGGGGACACCCACACGCTAGTTGGGACTTGGGGCTCTCTCACATCATGGAGTGTGATCCCCCTCCCTGTGTTCAGTTTGGTTTTTTGAGTACCCGGCCATCGTCACCTCTATCAGGGTTCGCCTCCCCTGGATACACTTAGGTGCTCTGACTGGGACCCCCCATCCTCTACCTGACTTGGATTGTATCGCCTATTAGACACAAATAAATCTGATGTGGAGCCTTCTGGGAGAAGATACAATACACTTGTTTTGGATTTAAAGACCTCCATTGATCGCGTACGCGCGTCTGGACTTCTCCTCCAGACCTGGGTCCATAATACAAACTGTCCCTAATGTCCCCTGCATTCACAACAACATTCTCACCTAGAAGACCGTGGATGTGTTGGCTGGGGCTTCGACTAATTGACCTTACCAGCTCGCACAGTGGGGGGACCGCTTAGGGGGTTTGGATTTAGTATGGAGCCAGAATGGCCCCCATCAGACTGTCCGTGGAATGGTAGACCTTCCTACTCAGCCTGCCACAGCCGGTGGCCTTTGATTAGCTGGATATTTTCCCTTTAGCCTTTAGCCCGATTCCCCTTAAGCAGCATCCTATCCATAACTTACTACCATGAATGGACCTAGGTTGTGTTGCATGACGCTCGGCTCCTGGTTCAGCTGGCCTCCTCGGCCAATCACCCACCGGGAGCCGCCTGACGCCCAATGGCAGAGTCAGAGGACATGGCTCAACAGCAGCAAGTCAACCTAGCATGCGGAAGCCACTACTCAGAGTTTATTCACATCTAATAGCCTACGTATTTTTAGTTTTTGCTCTCCTTATTTGGATTCACATCCACGGACACTGAGGCCTGGACCGGTACTAAGGGCTATCACCGTGTGTTGGCCACCTGGGGATGTTCCTTTTATACATTCCCTCACTCCCACACGTGACGATGGAGCCCCCACCGCGTCACCCCCTCACCACATGTGGATAAGAATGAAGTGGATGCTACGGCCTGTATTCTCACAATACACATCCCTGTACAACTGCAGAGGTTGTGACCAGGTGACATCTACCCAAAGAGGTGATTTTACCTGTGGCTGTGCCATTAGGTTGCCTGTGGAGTGGCGCCCTCGCGCCTATTTTGTGTATATACACCACTCTATGTGGTCATCTTCCTGGAGGTATTACACTGGAGACCAAGAAAAAGTGTATGCCACGGCCTGTACTCTCCAAATACACATCCCTGTACAACTACAGAAGTTGTGACCAGGTGACATCTACCCACAGAGCTGTTTTTACCTGTGGCTATGCCATTAGGTTACCTGTGGAGTGGCGCCTTGACGCCTACTTTGTGTATACACACCACCTTTTGTGGTCATCTTCCTGGAGGGATTACGCTGGAGATCACCATATAGACTGGACCACATTTTTTCACACACATATGGATTTAGGCCTACTCTCTACTCTAGGAATCTAGACCGTTCTGTCCATTGAGGCCTAGGCCGGTGTCTTGATGAGTATCTTGTTCACTGGCTAATACCATAATCTCTGGACCACTTGGACTCACTGCGGGGCGTTTCACCCTCAGCGGTGATCTTGGTCTTGGGCCTTGTCATGGGGTTTTGGCCTTGGGTGACTGCCTGGGGTGGCTGTTGACATCAGGTATATCGGATGTGACCCTGGTGTCTTGCCTACCGGCTGTCATCTGTCAGGGCATGGATTAGGCACCATGGTCTGCATTGATGATTGGGGAATATCGGATGTGACCTCGACCACTTTGCGGACTCTGGTGGTCTGAGTTGTGTTGCTGTCCAGAGTAGGGATGTGCTTGTGTGACGTGGTTTCTCTGTGAGACGGCTGGCTCTAGGCCTCTGGATTATGTTGGTCGTGACCTCTATGGTGATTCTTAGTCTGAGAGCTGCTTTTATCACGTTTCTGCCACTGTTTTTTAGATACTTTGGCCATCCTTAGATTATCTTGGAGTCCTAATTTTACCTTGGAACGTTCTGGTTTTGCCTTTTATTCTAAGGGTTTATTATATAATATATTATATTATATTAATAGGGATAATATTAGTTTACTGTTTACTGCTAATGTGTAGTCCAGTCCCTTATTGCTGCTCAACATAATATTTTTTTCGCCTGTACCTACACCCTGTTGTAGAGACCACGGACGCGCAGGGGCTTCCCTGGGATTTCCTCTCAGTGACGTCACCGCAGCAGGTCGTTCTTCTGCGGCAGCTATTTTTCACATAACGTAGCAGTGCAGACCGGTTCTACACCTGTGTAAAACGTGATTCGTTTTCCCCTACACTCTGAGGATTGTACCACTCTACTGCCTCTTGGTTTGGAATTTTTTCTCATCTCCAAGTCTCCGTTTTCTGCTACCGAACGGCGTTGCTAGTTTTGCAGTGTTTGTTTACATCGGACTTGGCTGCACGTCCCGGTTTGCCACGTCAATCACAGACCTTACACTCCAATGGCTAGTGACGTGATTTGGAGATCCCGCCCCTTGACGTCCTCTCTCCAAAAACTTTTTTCTTCACCGTCACTAATACTCCGGTATTAATAAGCCTGTGTGTTCGTTTGAGACTGTGACTGCCGACCGGAGCTGCGTGACCGTAAGACCATTTCCCACCCCTCAATAATACGTTTTCTAACTTGCTTTTGCTATCCATAAATTGTTTATCTAGTTTTTTTATCGAATTATTAGCTTGTTTTGTGTCATATTCAGTACCATGCTCTGAACGCATGCGTGCTAGCGGACCTGTTGCTAATTAGCCCACTTGTTTTTTGCCCATAAACGCACCTGCTGCTACCACGCGCTGCAAGCATCCATCTTAGGATCTCCCATCTCATCTTCACTTCTCCATCTTCTGGGGCCATATGTAAGTTTTTCTTTCTAGTCTAGTTTGGTTGCTTGATTGATTTAATAGGGTGCATTTATTAATAACTTGGGCCTACCACCTCATACTCATACCCCACGCGTTTGCATGAACTGCTGATAGTGTGTGTGCATGCTTGTACTACATGTCTGTGTATATGTATGCATGGATATAATGTACTTTCTCTTTTCTTCCCTCTCCCTCCTCCCCCTCCCATTCCATGCTCACACATTCATTTCTGTGCATAAGCACACACACATAATCTTAGGCTTTGCTCACACACATACTCTCTCACACACTCACACACACATTCTGTCTCTCTCTCTCTACTATTCTCTACTGGTCTGTTCCGCTCTCTCTCTTTCTCTAGGCACACACACATTTTAGGCTTCTCTGTGCATTAAGCACTCACACATAAAGACAATCCCCCCCCCCCCCCCCCCCTCCTTCCACAGGTTTTTCTGGACCCCCTTTCACTAATCCTAACCCATGCTTCTTCTTTTACAGATCTTCTCCTCTCACTTAGCTTGTTCACCACCCTGAGTGTACACACATGCCTCGCACACACGCGCGCCCTCCCCCTCTCTCTCTCTCTCTCTCCCTCTCTACTCTTTTCCCTAGACAATAATTCTGAATACCGCTTCTGGTGGGCTGCCAGGAGGGCACCGGGGTGACCACCATCCTCCTTCTTTGGTGTAGCCTCGAGGTCCCCTGTCAGTCCGTAGCCTAGGATGGCCCTGGTTCCTGCTCATGTTTTATTTCCGTCACCTGACGAGTCCTGGGAGAGGACGAAACCGGTCGTGGCCAGTTAGGACCCCGTATATCCCTGCTTAATTTCTGGCATGGGCCCGGCAGGAGGCACCGCCCAGGGAATGGAGTCCTGCGTTTTTGACTACAACTTTTATTTGCTCTAACAGGAGCGCCTCTCTCTATATATCTCTCTCACCCCACTCCCACCACTATTGTCTGCATGGCTTTATCTTCATCGCACTCATGTGCAGTGAGGACAGGGCTATGACACTCATGTATCTTGTTTATTAACCCCTTCCTTCCACAGCCCTGCATTTCCTTGGGGTCCTCCCCACATCTGCACCCGGGATTGGTATAGATTCTTAACTTTCCAGGTAGAACCTTTTTTAGCTTTTCAGATTAAGTTAGCTACCCGGTCAAGGTAGGACACGCACTCACACACTCAATTGCACCTTATATGTCCACACAGGCCCTTTATTTAATTTCTATCCCTCCTGCGTTCCTCGTGTACTCCCCCCAGACGCCGGCATGTTGCTCCCTCTTTTGCCCTTCTCCGCGTACCTTAACCCAACCGTTACCATCCCATAGGCTGGCCTACTGTGACTTAATGGGGTAGGATAGCCCCCCTGTCATACCCTAACCCCAACCTGGGAGGGTCTACGCCTAAAACTTAACCGAAAGGCTGACCTACTGTGACTTAATGGGGTAGGATAGCCCCCCTATCACTTATCCTAACCCCAACCTGGGAGGGTCTACGCCTAAAACTCAACCGGAAGGCTTACCTTCTGTGACTTAATGGGGTAGGATAACCCCCCTGTCACTTATCCTAACCCCAACCTGGGAGGGCCTACGCCTAAAACTTAACCAGACGACTAACCTACTGTGACTTAATGGGGTGGGATAGCCCCCCTGTCACTTATCCTAACCCCAACCTGGGGGGGTCTACGCCTAAAACTTAACCGTTGCTTCCCCCCAGTGGTTTTATCTCTGATTACTGGGCCACCTCACTGGGCCACCTCACTGGGTCACCTGTCCTAACCCCAACCAGTGAGAGTTCACACCTAAACGGGTCGAAGCACGAAACTGCTGGGCTCGGGTGATCATCAGACATCAAACCTATTTATAATCTGAGGATGTGTACCTTGACCCCTTGGGGATCGGGACTCTTAAGGATTGATACCATAATTGGAATAATAACTCGGTTTCAAACACTTTATGACTTTTATATACTCTGATGGTGTTTACTTTGTCCCCCAGGTGGACAGAGACCCTCCAGATATTAACTTCTACTAACAACAAGGGACCTTTCTGACTCTGAGCATGCTCCCGCATTGACCCTGCTACCTGAACATGTCAAGTGGATACGGAGACGGCCATCCATGTGCTCGACCTATACTTATATATTATGCATTGTTTCTTGTTGTATGTTTATATATTACTATCCCCCTGAGTGCTCCTCACTCACCCTGTGTCGAGTGGCGAGCGCTTCAGGTGTTACCCGGCCTGGGTTCCCCTCGGGGTTCCTGGAGGGGCCTAGCCCCTGTTCGGATGTGGTGGATGACTCAGCATTGGCATAGCGTGTGCCTCAGTCCTGAGCCTAAGTGGGTCGAAGTACCGAACTACTGGGCTCGGGGGATTTTCAGACATTAAACCTAACCCGCCGGAGCATACAAGGCTGTGATCTGAATCCACATCAGGATGCCACCAATTTACTTGCTTGTTATATTGGGACCACTGACTTGTTCGCACCGTCTCCCTCCACTAGCGATTCAACCCTTTCATGCAACACTTCCTAGCTGGGCACGGGGATATGCCCCTCTAATTTGTGCATGGCAGATCTCCAGTCAGAGACACGGAACTAGATGTGCTGAGACTTCCGTTGGGACATATTTTTGGAGTTGAGACCGGCCGCGCACTGGGTTGATGTGGCGAGGGTACTGGTTTTATATGATTTACCCGCATGTGACTAAACATCACAGCCATGTACGTTGCTTCTCCTGATTCTCGCGGTGTGACTAGGGACCTACCGGGCGGGCCTGCGCTCTTTTTTACGAGGAACCCAGGTTATATATTAGAACGTCGTATTTTGGGTCCGCCTTGCGCCATTTAGCATATTTAGCTTAGCTTAGCATTGTTAGCCCAGCCCGATGCGTTATTCGGTAGGTTTGACATGACCCACACGTTTTTTACTTATTTAGACGTTTTTGTTAGCTTAGCATAACCTAGCTTAGCCTAGCTTAGCATTGTTAGCCTTTACCCAATTTGCTATTTTGCATGTTAGTTATGATCTATATTCTTTTTCTGACCAATTTAGACGGTTTTTTGTTAGCCTAGCCTAGCATTGTTAGCATTTACCCAACCCGCTAATTTGCATATTAGTTATGATCTATATCGTTTTTTGACCTATCTGGACGGTTTTTGTTAGCTGAGCCTAGCTTAGCATTGTTAGCCTAACTCAGCTTTGTTAGCCTAGCCCTTCAGATGCTGCCGTTTCGCATTTTTTCACACGGTTCACGTCATCTAGACTGGTATTGTTAGCTTAGCCTAAATTAGTATGGTTGGCCTAACCTGGCCTCATACTAGTAATCTAGGGGTTCGGTTTAGTTCAGCACTTCGCTCACGGTTTTGAGGCTCCCATACCTGGTTCCTACTTATATAAGCCCCTAGGTTAGCCGAGCCCCCCTTCACTGGGGCGCTCCACTCCTGGTGGGCACTCTAGTCAGTTACCTTCGACCCCAGGCCTATCAACTCCGTCTCTCTGGTGTCCCTCCCTGCAACCAGGTTTAGTGGGGACACCCACACGCTAGTTGGGACTTGGGGCTCTCTCACATCATGGAGTGTGATCCCCCTCCCTGTGTTCAGTTTGGTTTTTTGAGTACCCGGCCATCGTCACCTCTATCAGGGTTCGCCTCCCCTGGATACACTTAGGTGCTCTGACTGGGACCCCCCATCCTCTACCTGACTTGGATTGTATCGCCTATTAGACACAAATAAATCTGATGTGGAGCCTTCTGGGAGAAGATACAATACACTTGTTTTGGATTTAAAGACCTCCATTGATCGCGTACGCGCGTCTGGACTTCTCCTCCAGACCTGGGTCCATAATACAAACTGTCCCTAATGTCCCCTGCATTCACAACAACATTCTCACCTAGAAGACCGTGGATGTGTTGGCTGGGGCTTCGACTAATTGACCTTACCAGCTCGCACAGTGGGGGGACCGCTTAGGGGGTTTGGATTTAGTATGGAGCCAGAATGGCCCCCATCAGACTGTCCGTGGAATGGTAGACCTTCCTACTCAGCCTGCCACAGCCGGTGGCCTTTGATTAGCTGGATATTTTCCCTTTAGCCTTTAGCCCGATTCCCCTTAAGCAGCATCCTATCCATAACTTACTACCATGAATGGACCTAGGTTGTGTTGCATGACGCTCGGCTCCTGGTTCAGCTGGCCTCCTCGGCCAATCACCCACCGGGAGCCGCCTGACGCCCAATGGCAGAGTCAGAGGACATGGCTCAACAGCAGCAAGTCAACCTAGCATGCGGAAGCCACTACTCAGAGTTTATTCACATCTAATAGCCTACGTATTTTTAGTTTTTGCTCTCCTTATTTGGATTCACATCCACGGACACTGAGGCCTGGACCGGTACTAAGGGCTATCACCGTGTGTTGGCCACCTGGGGATGTTCCTTTTATACATTCCCTCACTCCCACACGTGACGATGGAGCCCCCACCGCGTCACCCCCTCACCACATGTGGATAAGAATGAAGTGGATGCTACGGCCTGTATTCTCACAATACACATCCCTGTACAACTGCAGAGGTTGTGACCAGGTGACATCTACCCAAAGAGGTGATTTTACCTGTGGCTGTGCCATTAGGTTGCCTGTGGAGTGGCGCCCTCGCGCCTATTTTGTGTATATACACCACTCTATGTGGTCATCTTCCTGGAGGTATTACACTGGAGACCAAGAAAAAGTGTATGCCACGGCCTGTACTCTCCAAATACACATCCCTGTACAACTACAGAAGTTGTGACCAGGTGACATCTACCCACAGAGCTGTTTTTACCTGTGGCTATGCCATTAGGTTACCTGTGGAGTGGCGCCTTGACGCCTACTTTGTGTATACACACCACCTTTTGTGGTCATCTTCCTGGAGGGATTACGCTGGAGATCACCATATAGACTGGACCACATTTTTTCACACACATATGGATTTAGGCCTACTCTCTACTCTAGGAATCTAGACCGTTCTGTCCATTGAGGCCTAGGCCGGTGTCTTGATGAGTATCTTGTTCACTGGCTAATACCATAATCTCTGGACCACTTGGACTCACTGCGGGGCGTTTCACCCTCAGCGGTGATCTTGGTCTTGGGCCTTGTCATGGGGTTTTGGCCTTGGGTGACTGCCTGGGGTGGCTGTTGACATCAGGTATATCGGATGTGACCCTGGTGTCTTGCCTACCGGCTGTCATCTGTCAGGGCATGGATTAGGCACCATGGTCTGCATTGATGATTGGGGAATATCGGATGTGACCTCGACCACTTTGCGGACTCTGGTGGTCTGAGTTGTGTTGCTGTCCAGAGTAGGGATGTGCTTGTGTGACGTGGTTTCTCTGTGAGACGGCTGGCTCTAGGCCTCTGGATTATGTTGGTCGTGACCTCTATGGTGATTCTTAGTCTGAGAGCTGCTTTTATCACGTTTCTGCCACTGTTTTTTAGATACTTTGGCCATCCTTAGATTATCTTGGAGTCCTAATTTTACCTTGGAACGTTCTGGTTTTGCCTTTTATTCTAAGGGTTTATTATATAATATATTATATTATATTAATAGGGATAATATTAGTTTACTGTTTACTGCTAATGTGTAGTCCAGTCCCTTATTGCTGCTCAACATAATATTTTTTTCGCCTGTACCTACACCCTGTTGTAGAGACCACGGACGCGCAGGGGCTTCCCTGGGATTTCCTCTCAGTGACGTCACCGCAGCAGGTCGTTCTTCTGCGGCAGCTATTTTTCACATAACGTAGCAGTGCAGACCGGTTCTACACCTGTGTAAAACGTGATTCGTTTTCCCCTACACTCTGAGGATTGTACCACTCTACTGCCTCTTGGTTTGGAATTTTTTCTCATCTCCAAGTCTCCGTTTTCTGCTACCGAACGGCGTTGCTAGTTTTGCAGTGTTTGTTTACATCGGACTTGGCTGCACGTCCCGGTTTGCCACGTCAATCACAGACCTTACACTCCAATGGCTAGTGACGTGATTTGGAGATCCCGCCCCTTGACGTCCTCTCTCCAAAAACTTTTTTCTTCACCGTCACTAATACTCCGGTATTAATAAGCCTGTGTGTTCGTTTGAGACTGTGACTGCCGACCGGAGCTGCGTGACCGTAAGACCATTTCCCACCCCTCAATAATACGTTTTCTAACTTGCTTTTGCTATCCATAAATTGTTTATCTAGTTTTTTTATCGAATTATTAGCTTGTTTTGTGTCATATTCAGTACCATGCTCTGAACGCATGCGTGCTAGCGGACCTGTTGCTAATTAGCCCACTTGTTTTTTGCCCATAAACGCACCTGCTGCTACCACGCGCTGCAAGCATCCATCTTAGGATCTCCCATCTCATCTTCACTTCTCCATCTTCTGGGGCCATATGTAAGTTTTTCTTTCTAGTCTAGTTTGGTTGCTTGATTGATTTAATAGGGTGCATTTATTAATAACTTGGGCCTACCACCTCATACTCATACCCCACGCGTTTGCATGAACTGCTGATAGTGTGTGTGCATGCTTGTACTACATGTCTGTGTATATGTATGCATGGATATAATGTACTTTCTCTTTTCTTCCCTCTCCCTCCTCCCCCTCCCATTCCATGCTCACACATTCATTTCTGTGCATAAGCACACACACATAATCTTAGGCTTTGCTCACACACATACTCTCTCACATACTCACACACACATTCTGTCTCTCTCTCTCTACTATTCTCTACTGGTCTGTTCCGCTCTCTCTCTTTCTCTAGGCACACACACATTTTAGGCTTCTCTGTGCATTAAGCACTCACACATAAAGACAATCCCCCCCCCCCCCCCCCCCTCCTTCCACAGGTTTTTCTGGACCCCCTTTCACTAATCCTAACCCATGCTTCTTCTTTTACAGATCTTCTCCTCTCACTTAGCTTGTTCACCACCCTGAGTGTACACACATGCCTCGCACACACGCGCGCCCTCCCCCTCTCTCTCTCTCTCTCTCCCTCTCTACTCTTTTCCCTAGACAATAATTCTGAATACCGCTTCTGGTGGGCTGCCAGGAGGGCACCGGGGTGACCACCATCCTCCTTCTTTGGTGTAGCCTCGAGGTCCCCTGTCAGTCCGTAGCCTAGGATGGCCCTGGTTCCTGCTCATGTTTTATTTCCGTCACCTGACGAGTCCTGGGAGAGGACGAAACCGGTCGTGGCCAGTTAGGACCCCGTATATCCCTGCTTAATTTCTGGCATGGGCCCGGCAGGAGGCACCGCCCAGGGAATGGAGTCCTGCGTTTTTGACTACAACTTTTATTTGCTCTAACAGGAGCGCCTCTCTCTATATCTCTCTCACCCCACTCCCACCACTATTGTCTGCATGGCTTTATCTTCATCGCACTCATGTGCAGTGAGGACAGGGCTATGACACTCATGTATCTTGTTTATTAACCCCTTCCTTCCACAGCCCTGCATTTCCTTGGGGTCCTCCCCACATCTGCACCCGGGATTGGTATAGATTCTTAACTTTCCAGGTAGAACCTTTTTTAGCTTTTCAGATTAAGTTAGCTACCCGGTCAAGGTAGGACACGCACTCACACACTCAATTGCACCTTATATGTCCACACAGGCCCTTTATTTAATTTCTATCCCTCCTGCGTTCCTCGTGTACTCCCCCCAGACGCCGGCATGTTGCTCCCTCTTTTGCCCTTCTCCGCGTACCTTAACCCAACCGTTACCATCCCATAGGCTGGCCTACTGTGACTTAATGGGGTAGGATAGCCCCCCTGTCACTTACCCTAACCCCAACCTGGGAGGGTCTACGCCTAAAACTTAACCGAAAGGCTGACCTACTGTGACTTAATGGGGTAGGATAGCCCCCCTATCACTTATCCTAACCCCAACCTGGGAGGGTCTACGCCTAAAACTCAACCGGAAGGCTTACCTTCTGTGACTTAATGGGGTAGGATAACCCCCCTGTCACTTATCCTAACCCCAACCTGGGAGGGCCTACGCCTAAAACTTAACCAGACGACTAACCTACTGTGACTTAATGGGGTGGGATAGCCCCCCTGTCACTTATCCTAACCCCAACCTGGGGGGGTCTACGCCTAAAACTTAACCGTTGCTTCCCCCCAGTGGTTTTATCTCTGATTACTGGGCCACCTCACTGGGCCACCTCACTGGGTCACCTGTCCTAACCCCAACCAGTGAGAGTTCACACCTAAACGGGTCGAAGCACGAAACTGCTGGGCTCGGGTGATCATCAGACATCAAACCTATTTATAATCTGAGGATGTGTACCTTGACCCCTTGGGGATCGGGACTCTTAAGGATTGATACCATAATTGGAATAATAACTCGGTTTCAAACACTTTATGACTTTTATATACTCTGATGGTGTTTACTTTGTCCCCCAGGTGGACAGAGACCCTCCAGATATTAACTTCTACTAACAACAAGGGACCTTTCTGACTCTGAGCATGCTCCCGCATTGACCCTGCTACCTGAACATGTCAAGTGGATACGGAGACGGCCATCCATGTGCTCGACCTATACTTATATATTATGCATTGTTTCTTGTTGTATGTTTATATATTACTATCCCCCTGAGTGCTCCTCACTCACCCTGTGTCGAGTGGCGAGCGCTTCAGGTGTTACCCGGCCTGGGTTCCCCTCGGGGTTCCTGGAGGGGCCTAGCCCCTGTTCGGATGTGGTGGATGACTCAGCATTGGCATAGCGTGTGCCTCAGTCCTGAGCCTAAGTGGGTCGAAGTACCGAACTACTGGGCTCGGGGGATTTTCAGACATTAAACCTAACCCGCCGGAGCATACAAGGCTGTGATCTGAATCCACATCAGGATGCCACCAATTTACTTGCTTGTTATATTGGGACCACTGACTTGTTCGCACCGTCTCCCTCCACTAGCGATTCAACCCTTTCATGCAACACTTCCTAGCTGGGCACGGGGATATGCCCCTCTAATTTGTGCATGGCAGATCTCCAGTCAGAGACACGGAACTAGATGTGCTGAGACTTCCGTTGGGACATATTTTTGGAGTTGAGACCGGCCGCGCACTGGGTTGATGTGGCGAGGGTACTGGTTTTATATGATTTACCCGCATGTGACTAAACATCACAGCCATGTACGTTGCTTCTCCTGATTCTCGCGGTGTGACTAGGGACCTACCGGGCGGGCCTGCGCTCTTTTTTACGAGGAACCCAGGTTATATATTAGAACGTCGTATTTTGGGTCCGCCTTGCGCCATTTAGCATATTTAGCTTAGCTTAGCATTGTTAGCCCAGCCCGATGCGTTATTCGGTAGGTTTGACATGACCCACACGTTTTTTACTTATTTAGACGTTTTTGTTAGCTTAGCATAACCTAGCTTAGCCTAGCTTAGCATTGTTAGCCTTTACCCAATTTGCTATTTTGCATGTTAGTTATGATCTATATTCTTTTTCTGACCAATTTAGACGGTTTTTTGTTAGCCTAGCCTAGCATTGTTAGCATTTACCCAACCCGCTAATTTGCATATTAGTTATGATCTATATCGTTTTTTGACCTATCTGGACGGTTTTTGTTAGCTGAGCCTAGCTTAGCATTGTTAGCCTAACTCAGCTTTGTTAGCCTAGCCCTTCAGATGCTGCCGTTTCGCATTTTTTCACACGGTTCACGTCATCTAGACTGGTATTGTTAGCTTAGCCTAAATTAGTATGGTTGGCCTAACCTGGCCTCATACTAGTAATCTAGGGGTTCGGTTTAGTTCAGCACTTCGCTCACGGTTTTGAGGCTCCCATACCTGGTTCCTACTTATATAAGCCCCTAGGTTAGCCGAGCCCCCCTTCACTGGGGCGCTCCACTCCTGGTGGGCACTCTAGTCAGTTACCTTCGACCCCAGGCCTATCAACTCCGTCTCTCTGGTGTCCCTCCCTGCAACCAGGTTTAGTGGGGACACCCACACGCTAGTTGGGACTTGGGGCTCTCTCACATCATGGAGTGTGATCCCCCTCCCTGTGTTCAGTTTGGTTTTTTGAGTACCCGGCCATCGTCACCTCTATCAGGGTTCGCCTCCCCTGGATACACTTAGGTGCTCTGACTGGGACCCCCCATCCTCTACCTGACTTGGATTGTATCGCCTATTAGACACAAATAAATCTGATGTGGAGCCTTCTGGGAGAAGATACAATACACTTGTTTTGGATTTAAAGACCTCCATTGATCGCGTACGCGCGTCTGGACTTCTCCTCCAGACCTGGGTCCATAATACAAACTGTCCCTAATGTCCCCTGCATTCACAACAACATTCTCACCTAGAAGACCGTGGATGTGTTGGCTGGGGCTTCGACTAATTGACCTTACCAGCTCGCACAGTGGGGGGACCGCTTAGGGGGTTTGGATTTAGTATGGAGCCAGAATGGCCCCCATCAGACTGTCCGTGGAATGGTAGACCTTCCTACTCAGCCTGCCACAGCCGGTGGCCTTTGATTAGCTGGATATTTTCCCTTTAGCCTTTAGCCCGATTCCCCTTAAGCAGCATCCTATCCATAACTTACTACCATGAATGGACCTAGGTTGTGTTGCATGACGCTCGGCTCCTGGTTCAGCTGGCCTCCTCGGCCAATCACCCACCGGGAGCCGCCTGACGCCCAATGGCAGAGTCAGAGGACATGGCTCAACAGCAGCAAGTCAACCTAGCATGCGGAAGCCACTACTCAGAGTTTATTCACATCTAATAGCCTACGTATTTTTAGTTTTTGCTCTCCTTATTTGGATTCACATCCACGGACACTGAGGCCTGGACCGGTACTAAGGGCTATCACCGTGTGTTGGCCACCTGGGGATGTTCCTTTTATACATTCCCTCACTCCCACACGTGACGATGGAGCCCCCACCGCGTCACCCCCTCACCACATGTGGATAAGAATGAAGTGGATGCTACGGCCTGTATTCTCACAATACACATCCCTGTACAACTGCAGAGGTTGTGACCAGGTGACATCTACCCAAAGAGGTGATTTTACCTGTGGCTGTGCCATTAGGTTGCCTGTGGAGTGGCGCCCTCGCGCCTATTTTGTGTATATACACCACTCTATGTGGTCATCTTCCTGGAGGTATTACACTGGAGACCAAGAAAAAGTGTATGCCACGGCCTGTACTCTCCAAATACACATCCCTGTACAACTACAGAAGTTGTGACCAGGTGACATCTACCCACAGAGCTGTTTTTACCTGTGGCTATGCCATTAGGTTACCTGTGGAGTGGCGCCTTGACGCCTACTTTGTGTATACACACCACCTTTTGTGGTCATCTTCCTGGAGGGATTACGCTGGAGATCACCATATAGACTGGACCACATTTTTTCACACACATATGGATTTAGGCCTACTCTCTACTCTAGGAATCTAGACCGTTCTGTCCATTGAGGCCTAGGCCGGTGTCTTGATGAGTATCTTGTTCACTGGCTAATACCATAATCTCTGGACCACTTGGACTCACTGCGGGGCGTTTCACCCTCAGCGGTGATCTTGGTCTTGGGCCTTGTCATGGGGTTTTGGCCTTGGGTGACTGCCTGGGGTGGCTGTTGACATCAGGTATATCGGATGTGACCCTGGTGTCTTGCCTACCGGCTGTCATCTGTCAGGGCATGGATTAGGCACCATGGTCTGCATTGATGATTGGGGAATATCGGATGTGACCTCGACCACTTTGCGGACTCTGGTGGTCTGAGTTGTGTTGCTGTCCAGAGTAGGGATGTGCTTGTGTGACGTGGTTTCTCTGTGAGACGGCTGGCTCTAGGCCTCTGGATTATGTTGGTCGTGACCTCTATGGTGATTCTTAGTCTGAGAGCTGCTTTTATCACGTTTCTGCCACTGTTTTTTAGATACTTTGGCCATCCTTAGATTATCTTGGAGTCCTAATTTTACCTTGGAACGTTCTGGTTTTGCCTTTTATTCTAAGGGTTTATTATATAATATATTATATTATATTAATAGGGATAATATTAGTTTACTGTTTACTGCTAATGTGTAGTCCAGTCCCTTATTGCTGCTCAACATAATATTTTTTTCGCCTGTACCTACACCCTGTTGTAGAGACCACGGACGCGCAGGGGCTTCCCTGGGATTTCCTCTCAGTGACGTCACCGCAGCAGGTCGTTCTTCTGCGGCAGCTATTTTTCACATAACGTAGCAGTGCAGACCGGTTCTACACCTGTGTAAAACGTGATTCGTTTTCCCCTACACTCTGAGGATTGTACCACTCTACTGCCTCTTGGTTTGGAATTTTTTCTCATCTCCAAGTCTCCGTTTTCTGCTACCGAACGGCGTTGCTAGTTTTGCAGTGTTTGTTTACATCGGACTTGGCTGCACGTCCCGGTTTGCCACGTCAATCACAGACCTTACACTCCAATGGCTAGTGACGTGATTTGGAGATCCCGCCCCTTGACGTCCTCTCTCCAAAAACTTTTTTCTTCACCGTCACTAATACTCCGGTATTAATAAGCCTGTGTGTTCGTTTGAGACTGTGACTGCCGACCGGAGCTGCGTGACCGTAAGACCATTTCCCACCCCTCAATAATACGTTTTCTAACTTGCTTTTGCTATCCATAAATTGTTTATCTAGTTTTTTTATCGAATTATTAGCTTGTTTTGTGTCATATTCAGTACCATGCTCTGAACGCATGCGTGCTAGCGGACCTGTTGCTAATTAGCCCACTTGTTTTTTGCCCATAAACGCACCTGCTGCTACCACGCGCTGCAAGCATCCATCTTAGGATCTCCCATCTCATCTTCACTTCTCCATCTTCTGGGGCCATATGTAAGTTTTTCTTTCTAGTCTAGTTTGGTTGCTTGATTGATTTAATAGGGTGCATTTATTAATAACTTGGGCCTACCACCTCATACTCATACCCCACGCGTTTGCATGAACTGCTGATAGTGTGTGTGCATGCTTGTACTACATGTCTGTGTATATGTATGCATGGATATAATGTACTTTCTCTTTTCTTCCCTCTCCCTCCTCCCCCTCCCATTCCATGCTCACACATTCATTTCTGTGCATAAGCACACACACATAATCTTAGGCTTTGCTCACACACATACTCTCTCACACACTCACACACACATTCTGTCTCTCTCTCTCTACTATTCTCTACTGGTCTGTTCCGCTCTCTCTCTTTCTCTAGGCACACACACATTTTAGGCTTCTCTGTGCATTAAGCACTCACACATAAAGACAATCCCCCCCCCCCCCCCCCCCTCCTTCCACAGGTTTTTCTGGACCCCCTTTCACTAATCCTAACCCATGCTTCTTCTTTTACAGATCTTCTCCTCTCACTTAGCTTGTTCACCACCCTGAGTGTACACACATGCCTCGCACACACGCGCGCCCTCCCCCTCTCTCTCTCTCTCTCTCCCTCTCTACTCTTTTCCCTAGACAATAATTCTGAATACCGCTTCTGGTGGGCTGCCAGGAGGGCACCGGGGTGACCACCATCCTCCTTCTTTGGTGTAGCCTCGAGGTCCCCTGTCAGTCCGTAGCCTAGGATGGCCCTGGTTCCTGCTCATGTTTTATTTCCGTCACCTGACGAGTCCTGGGAGAGGACGAAACCGGTCGTGGCCAGTTAGGACCCCGTATATCCCTGCTTAATTTCTGGCATGGGCCCGGCAGGAGGCACCGCCCAGGGAATGGAGTCCTGCGTTTTTGACTACAACTTTTATTTGCTCTAACAGGAGCGCCTCTCTCTATATCTCTCTCACCCCACTCCCACCACTATTGTCTGCATGGCTTTATCTTCATCGCACTCATGTGCAGTGAGGACAGGGCTATGACACTCATGTATCTTGTTTATTAACCCCTTCCTTCCACAGCCCTGCATTTCCTTGGGGTCCTCCCCACATCTGCACCCGGGATTGGTATAGATTCTTAACTTTCCAGGTAGAACCTTTTTTAGCTTTTCAGATTAAGTTAGCTACCCGGTCAAGGTAGGACACGCACTCACACACTCAATTGCACCTTATATGTCCACACAGGCCCTTTATTTAATTTCTATCCCTCCTGCGTTCCTCGTGTACTCCCCCCAGACGCCGGCATGTTGCTCCCTCTTTTGCCCTTCTCCGCGTACCTTAACCCAACCGTTACCATCCCATAGGCTGGCCTACTGTGACTTAATGGGGTAGGATAGCCCCCCTGTCACTTACCCTAACCCCAACCTGGGAGGGTCTACGCCTAAAACTTAACCGAAAGGCTGACCTACTGTGACTTAATGGGGTAGGATAGCCCCCCTATCACTTATCCTAACCCCAACCTGGGAGGGTCTACGCCTAAAACTCAACCGGAAGGCTTACCTTCTGTGACTTAATGGGGTAGGATAACCCCCCTGTCACTTATCCTAACCCCAACCTGGGAGGGCCTACGCCTAAAACTTAACCAGACGACTAACCTACTGTGACTTAATGGGGTGGGATAGCCCCCCTGTCACTTATCCTAACCCCAACCTGGGGGGGTCTACGCCTAAAACTTAACCGTTGCTTCCCCCCAGTGGTTTTATCTCTGATTACTGGGCCACCTCACTGGGCCACCTCACTGGGTCACCTGTCCTAACCCCAACCAGTGAGAGTTCACACCTAAACGGGTCGAAGCACGAAACTGCTGGGCTCGGGTGATCATCAGACATCAAACCTATTTATAATCTGAGGATGTGTACCTTGACCCCTTGGGGATCGGGACTCTTAAGGATTGATACCATAATTGGAATAATAACTCGGTTTCAAACACTTTATGACTTTTATATACTCTGATGGTGTTTACTTTGTCCCCCAGGTGGACAGAGACCCTCCAGATATTAACTTCTACTAACAACAAGGGACCTTTCTGACTCTGAGCATGCTCCCGCATTGACCCTGCTACCTGAACATGTCAAGTGGATACGGAGACGGCCATCCATGTGCTCGACCTATACTTATATATTATGCATTGTTTCTTGTTGTATGTTTATATATTACTATCCCCCTGAGTGCTCCTCACTCACCCTGTGTCGAGTGGCGAGCGCTTCAGGTGTTACCCGGCCTGGGTTCCCCTCGGGGTTCCTGGAGGGGCCTAGCCCCTGTTCGGATGTGGTGGATGACTCAGCATTGGCATAGCGTGTGCCTCAGTCCTGAGCCTAAGTGGGTCGAAGTACCGAACTACTGGGCTCGGGGGATTTTCAGACATTAAACCTAACCCGCCGGAGCATACAAGGCTGTGATCTGAATCCACATCAGGATGCCACCAATTTACTTGCTTGTTATATTGGGACCACTGACTTGTTCGCACCGTCTCCCTCCACTAGCGATTCAACCCTTTCATGCAACACTTCCTAGCTGGGCACGGGGATATGCCCCTCTAATTTGTGCATGGCAGATCTCCAGTCAGAGACACGGAACTAGATGTGCTGAGACTTCCGTTGGGACATATTTTTGGAGTTGAGACCGGCCGCGCACTGGGTTGATGTGGCGAGGGTACTGGTTTTATATGATTTACCCGCATGTGACTAAACATCACAGCCATGTACGTTGCTTCTCCTGATTCTCGCGGTGTGACTAGGGACCTACCGGGCGGGCCTGCGCTCTTTTTTACGAGGAACCCAGGTTATATATTAGAACGTCGTATTTTGGGTCCGCCTTGCGCCATTTAGCATATTTAGCTTAGCTTAGCATTGTTAGCCCAGCCCGATGCGTTATTCGGTAGGTTTGACATGACCCACACGTTTTTTACTTATTTAGACGTTTTTGTTAGCTTAGCATAACCTAGCTTAGCCTAGCTTAGCATTGTTAGCCTTTACCCAATTTGCTATTTTGCATGTTAGTTATGATCTATATTCTTTTTCTGACCAATTTAGACGGTTTTTTGTTAGCCTAGCCTAGCATTGTTAGCATTTACCCAACCCGCTAATTTGCATATTAGTTATGATCTATATCGTTTTTTGACCTATCTGGACGGTTTTTGTTAGCTGAGCCTAGCTTAGCATTGTTAGCCTAACTCAGCTTTGTTAGCCTAGCCCTTCAGATGCTGCCGTTTCGCATTTTTTCACACGGTTCACGTCATCTAGACTGGTATTGTTAGCTTAGCCTAAATTAGTATGGTTGGCCTAACCTGGCCTCATACTAGTAATCTAGGGGTTCGGTTTAGTTCAGCACTTCGCTCACGGTTTTGAGGCTCCCATACCTGGTTCCTACTTATATAAGCCCCTAGGTTAGCCGAGCCCCCCTTCACTGGGGCGCTCCACTCCTGGTGGGCACTCTAGTCAGTTACCTTCGACCCCAGGCCTATCAACTCCGTCTCTCTGGTGTCCCTCCCTGCAACCAGGTTTAGTGGGGACACCCACACGCTAGTTGGGACTTGGGGCTCTCTCACATCATGGAGTGTGATCCCCCTCCCTGTGTTCAGTTTGGTTTTTTGAGTACCCGGCCATCGTCACCTCTATCAGGGTTCGCCTCCCCTGGATACACTTAGGTGCTCTGACTGGGACCCCCCATCCTCTACCTGACTTGGATTGTATCGCCTATTAGACACAAATAAATCTGATGTGGAGCCTTCTGGGAGAAGATACAATACACTTGTTTTGGATTTAAAGACCTCCATTGATCGCGTACGCGCGTCTGGACTTCTCCTCCAGACCTGGGTCCATAATACAAACTGTCCCTAATGTCCCCTGCATTCACAACAACATTCTCACCTAGAAGACCGTGGATGTGTTGGCTGGGGCTTCGACTAATTGACCTTACCAGCTCGCACAGTGGGGGGACCGCTTAGGGGGTTTGGATTTAGTATGGAGCCAGAATGGCCCCCATCAGACTGTCCGTGGAATGGTAGACCTTCCTACTCAGCCTGCCACAGCCGGTGGCCTTTGATTAGCTGGATATTTTCCCTTTAGCCTTTAGCCCGATTCCCCTTAAGCAGCATCCTATCCATAACTTACTACCATGAATGGACCTAGGTTGTGTTGCATGACGCTCGGCTCCTGGTTCAGCTGGCCTCCTCGGCCAATCACCCACCGGGAGCCGCCTGACGCCCAATGGCAGAGTCAGAGGACATGGCTCAACAGCAGCAAGTCAACCTAGCATGCGGAAGCCACTACTCAGAGTTTATTCACATCTAATAGCCTACGTATTTTTAGTTTTTGCTCTCCTTATTTGGATTCACATCCACGGACACTGAGGCCTGGACCGGTACTAAGGGCTATCACCGTGTGTTGGCCACCTGGGGATGTTCCTTTTATACATTCCCTCACTCCCACACGTGACGATGGAGCCCCCACCGCGTCACCCCCTCACCACATGTGGATAAGAATGAAGTGGATGCTACGGCCTGTATTCTCACAATACACATCCCTGTACAACTGCAGAGGTTGTGACCAGGTGACATCTACCCAAAGAGGTGATTTTACCTGTGGCTGTGCCATTAGGTTGCCTGTGGAGTGGCGCCCTCGCGCCTATTTTGTGTATATACACCACTCTATGTGGTCATCTTCCTGGAGGTATTACACTGGAGACCAAGAAAAAGTGTATGCCACGGCCTGTACTCTCCAAATACACATCCCTGTACAACTACAGAAGTTGTGACCAGGTGACATCTACCCACAGAGCTGTTTTTACCTGTGGCTATGCCATTAGGTTACCTGTGGAGTGGCGCCTTGACGCCTACTTTGTGTATACACACCACCTTTTGTGGTCATCTTCCTGGAGGGATTACGCTGGAGATCACCATATAGACTGGACCACATTTTTTCACACACATATGGATTTAGGCCTACTCTCTACTCTAGGAATCTAGACCGTTCTGTCCATTGAGGCCTAGGCCGGTGTCTTGATGAGTATCTTGTTCACTGGCTAATACCATAATCTCTGGACCACTTGGACTCACTGCGGGGCGTTTCACCCTCAGCGGTGATCTTGGTCTTGGGCCTTGTCATGGGGTTTTGGCCTTGGGTGACTGCCTGGGGTGGCTGTTGACATCAGGTATATCGGATGTGACCCTGGTGTCTTGCCTACCGGCTGTCATCTGTCAGGGCATGGATTAGGCACCATGGTCTGCATTGATGATTGGGGAATATCGGATGTGACCTCGACCACTTTGCGGACTCTGGTGGTCTGAGTTGTGTTGCTGTCCAGAGTAGGGATGTGCTTGTGTGACGTGGTTTCTCTGTGAGACGGCTGGCTCTAGGCCTCTGGATTATGTTGGTCGTGACCTCTATGGTGATTCTTAGTCTGAGAGCTGCTTTTATCACGTTTCTGCCACTGTTTTTTAGATACTTTGGCCATCCTTAGATTATCTTGGAGTCCTAATTTTACCTTGGAACGTTCTGGTTTTGCCTTTTATTCTAAGGGTTTATTATATAATATATTATATTATATTAATAGGGATAATATTAGTTTACTGTTTACTGCTAATGTGTAGTCCAGTCCCTTATTGCTGCTCAACATAATATTTTTTTCGCCTGTACCTACACCCTGTTGTAGAGACCACGGACGCGCAGGGGCTTCCCTGGGATTTCCTCTCAGTGACGTCACCGCAGCAGGTCGTTCTTCTGCGGCAGCTATTTTTCACATAACGTAGCAGTGCAGACCGGTTCTACACCTGTGTAAAACGTGATTCGTTTTCCCCTACACTCTGAGGATTGTACCACTCTACTGCCTCTTGGTTTGGAATTTTTTCTCATCTCCAAGTCTCCGTTTTCTGCTACCGAACGGCGTTGCTAGTTTTGCAGTGTTTGTTTACATCGGACTTGGCTGCACGTCCCGGTTTGCCACGTCAATCACAGACCTTACACTCCAATGGCTAGTGACGTGATTTGGAGATCCCGCCCCTTGACGTCCTCTCTCCAAAAACTTTTTTCTTCACCGTCACTAATACTCCGGTATTAATAAGCCTGTGTGTTCGTTTGAGACTGTGACTGCCGACCGGAGCTGCGTGACCGTAAGACCATTTCCCACCCCTCAATAATACGTTTTCTAACTTGCTTTTGCTATCCATAAATTGTTTATCTAGTTTTTTTATCGAATTATTAGCTTGTTTTGTGTCATATTCAGTACCATGCTCTGAACGCATGCGTGCTAGCGGACCTGTTGCTAATTAGCCCACTTGTTTTTTGCCCATAAACGCACCTGCTGCTACCACGCGCTGCAAGCATCCATCTTAGGATCTCCCATCTCATCTTCACTTCTCCATCTTCTGGGGCCATATGTAAGTTTTTCTTTCTAGTCTAGTTTGGTTGCTTGATTGATTTAATAGGGTGCATTTATTAATAACTTGGGCCTACCACCTCATACTCATACCCCACGCGTTTGCATGAACTGCTGATAGTGTGTGTGCATGCTTGTACTACATGTCTGTGTATATGTATGCATGGATATAATGTACTTTCTCTTTTCTTCCCTCTCCCTCCTCCCCCTCCCATTCCATGCTCACACATTCATTTCTGTGCATAAGCACACACACATAATCTTAGGCTTTGCTCACACACATACTCTCTCACACACTCACACACACATTCTGTCTCTCTCTCTCTACTATTCTCTACTGGTCTGTTCCGCTCTCTCTCTTTCTCTAGGCACACACACATTTTAGGCTTCTCTGTGCATTAAGCACTCACACATAAAGACAATCCCCCCCCCCCCCCCCCCCTCCTTCCACAGGTTTTTCTGGACCCCCTTTCACTAATCCTAACCCATGCTTCTTCTTTTACAGATCTTCTCCTCTCACTTAGCTTGTTCACCACCCTGAGTGTACACACATGCCTCGCACACACGCGCGCCCTCCCCCTCTCTCTCTCTCTCTCTCCCTCTCTACTCTTTTCCCTAGACAATAATTCTGAATACCGCTTCTGGTGGGCTGCCAGGAGGGCACCGGGGTGACCACCATCCTCCTTCTTTGGTGTAGCCTCGAGGTCCCCTGTCAGTCCGTAGCCTAGGATGGCCCTGGTTCCTGCTCATGTTTTATTTCCGTCACCTGACGAGTCCTGGGAGAGGACGAAACCGGTCGTGGCCAGTTAGGACCCCGTATATCCCTGCTTAATTTCTGGCATGGGCCCGGCAGGAGGCACCGCCCAGGGAATGGAGTCCTGCGTTTTTGACTACAACTTTTATTTGCTCTAACAGGAGCGCCTCTCTCTATATATCTCTCTCACCCCACTCCCACCACTATTGTCTGCATGGCTTTATCTTCATCGCACTCATGTGCAGTGAGGACAGGGCTATGACACTCATGTATCTTGTTTATTAACCCCTTCCTTCCACAGCCCTGCATTTCCTTGGGGTCCTCCCCACATCTGCACCCGGGATTGGTATAGATTCTTAACTTTCCAGGTAGAACCTTTTTTAGCTTTTCAGATTAAGTTAGCTACCCGGTCAAGGTAGGACACGCACTCACACACTCAATTGCACCTTATATGTCCACACAGGCCCTTTATTTAATTTCTATCCCTCCTGCGTTCCTCGTGTACTCCCCCCAGACGCCGGCATGTTGCTCCCTCTTTTGCCCTTCTCCGCGTACCTTAACCCAACCGTTACCATCCCATAGGCTGGCCTACTGTGACTTAATGGGGTAGGATAGCCCCCCTGTCTTACCCTAACCCCAACCTGGGAGGGTCTACGCCTAAAACTTAACCGAAAGGCTGACCTACTGTGACTTAATGGGGTAGGATAGCCCCCCTATCACTTATCCTAACCCCAACCTGGGAGGGTCTACGCCTAAAACTCAACCGGAAGGCTTACCTTCTGTGACTTAATGGGGTAGGATAACCCCCCTGTCACTTATCCTAACCCCAACCTGGGAGGGCCTACGCCTAAAACTTAACCAGACGACTAACCTACTGTGACTTAATGGGGTGGGATAGCCCCCCTGTCACTTATCCTAACCCCAACCTGGGGGGGTCTACGCCTAAAACTTAACCGTTGCTTCCCCCCAGTGGTTTTATCTCTGATTACTGGGCCACCTCACTGGGCCACCTCACTGGGTCACCTGTCCTAACCCCAACCAGTGAGAGTTCACACCTAAACGGGTCGAAGCACGAAACTGCTGGGCTCGGGTGATCATCAGACATCAAACCTATTTATAATCTGAGGATGTGTACCTTGACCCCTTGGGGATCGGGACTCTTAAGGATTGATACCATAATTGGAATAATAACTCGGTTTCAAACACTTTATGACTTTTATATACTCTGATGGTGTTTACTTTGTCCCCCAGGTGGACAGAGACCCTCCAGATATTAACTTCTACTAACAACAAGGGACCTTTCTGACTCTGAGCATGCTCCCGCATTGACCCTGCTACCTGAACATGTCAAGTGGATACGGAGACGGCCATCCATGTGCTCGACCTATACTTATATATTATGCATTGTTTCTTGTTGTATGTTTATATATTACTATCCCCCTGAGTGCTCCTCACTCACCCTGTGTCGAGTGGCGAGCGCTTCAGGTGTTACCCGGCCTGGGTTCCCCTCGGGGTTCCTGGAGGGGCCTAGCCCCTGTTCGGATGTGGTGGATGACTCAGCATTGGCATAGCGTGTGCCTCAGTCCTGAGCCTAAGTGGGTCGAAGTACCGAACTACTGGGCTCGGGGGATTTTCAGACATTAAACCTAACCCGCCGGAGCATACAAGGCTGTGATCTGAATCCACATCAGGATGCCACCAATTTACTTGCTTGTTATATTGGGACCACTGACTTGTTCGCACCGTCTCCCTCCACTAGCGATTCAACCCTTTCATGCAACACTTCCTAGCTGGGCACGGGGATATGCCCCTCTAATTTGTGCATGGCAGATCTCCAGTCAGAGACACGGAACTAGATGTGCTGAGACTTCCGTTGGGACATATTTTTGGAGTTGAGACCGGCCGCGCACTGGGTTGATGTGGCGAGGGTACTGGTTTTATATGATTTACCCGCATGTGACTAAACATCACAGCCATGTACGTTGCTTCTCCTGATTCTCGCGGTGTGACTAGGGACCTACCGGGCGGGCCTGCGCTCTTTTTTACGAGGAACCCAGGTTATATATTAGAACGTCGTATTTTGGGTCCGCCTTGCGCCATTTAGCATATTTAGCTTAGCTTAGCATTGTTAGCCCAGCCCGATGCGTTATTCGGTAGGTTTGACATGACCCACACGTTTTTTACTTATTTAGACGTTTTTGTTAGCTTAGCATAACCTAGCTTAGCCTAGCTTAGCATTGTTAGCCTTTACCCAATTTGCTATTTTGCATGTTAGTTATGATCTATATTCTTTTTCTGACCAATTTAGACGGTTTTTTGTTAGCCTAGCCTAGCATTGTTAGCATTTACCCAACCCGCTAATTTGCATATTAGTTATGATCTATATCGTTTTTTGACCTATCTGGACGGTTTTTGTTAGCTGAGCCTAGCTTAGCATTGTTAGCCTAACTCAGCTTTGTTAGCCTAGCCCTTCAGATGCTGCCGTTTCGCATTTTTTCACACGGTTCACGTCATCTAGACTGGTATTGTTAGCTTAGCCTAAATTAGTATGGTTGGCCTAACCTGGCCTCATACTAGTAATCTAGGGGTTCGGTTTAGTTCAGCACTTCGCTCACGGTTTTGAGGCTCCCATACCTGGTTCCTACTTATATAAGCCCCTAGGTTAGCCGAGCCCCCCTTCACTGGGGCGCTCCACTCCTGGTGGGCACTCTAGTCAGTTACCTTCGACCCCAGGCCTATCAACTCCGTCTCTCTGGTGTCCCTCCCTGCAACCAGGTTTAGTGGGGACACCCACACGCTAGTTGGGACTTGGGGCTCTCTCACATCATGGAGTGTGATCCCCCTCCCTGTGTTCAGTTTGGTTTTTTGAGTACCCGGCCATCGTCACCTCTATCAGGGTTCGCCTCCCCTGGATACACTTAGGTGCTCTGACTGGGACCCCCCATCCTCTACCTGACTTGGATTGTATCGCCTATTAGACACAAATAAATCTGATGTGGAGCCTTCTGGGAGAAGATACAATACACTTGTTTTGGATTTAAAGACCTCCATTGATCGCGTACGCGCGTCTGGACTTCTCCTCCAGACCTGGGTCCATAATACAAACTGTCCCTAATGTCCCCTGCATTCACAACAACATTCTCACCTAGAAGACCGTGGATGTGTTGGCTGGGGCTTCGACTAATTGACCTTACCAGCTCGCACAGTGGGGGGACCGCTTAGGGGGTTTGGATTTAGTATGGAGCCAGAATGGCCCCCATCAGACTGTCCGTGGAATGGTAGACCTTCCTACTCAGCCTGCCACAGCCGGTGGCCTTTGATTAGCTGGATATTTTCCCTTTAGCCTTTAGCCCGATTCCCCTTAAGCAGCATCCTATCCATAACTTACTACCATGAATGGACCTAGGTTGTGTTGCATGACGCTCGGCTCCTGGTTCAGCTGGCCTCCTCGGCCAATCACCCACCGGGAGCCGCCTGACGCCCAATGGCAGAGTCAGAGGACATGGCTCAACAGCAGCAAGTCAACCTAGCATGCGGAAGCCACTACTCAGAGTTTATTCACATCTAATAGCCTACGTATTTTTAGTTTTTGCTCTCCTTATTTGGATTCACATCCACGGACACTGAGGCCTGGACCGGTACTAAGGGCTATCACCGTGTGTTGGCCACCTGGGGATGTTCCTTTTATACATTCCCTCACTCCCACACGTGACGATGGAGCCCCCACCGCGTCACCCCCTCACCACATGTGGATAAGAATGAAGTGGATGCTACGGCCTGTATTCTCACAATACACATCCCTGTACAACTGCAGAGGTTGTGACCAGGTGACATCTACCCAAAGAGGTGATTTTACCTGTGGCTGTGCCATTAGGTTGCCTGTGGAGTGGCGCCCTCGCGCCTATTTTGTGTATATACACCACTCTATGTGGTCATCTTCCTGGAGGTATTACACTGGAGACCAAGAAAAAGTGTATGCCACGGCCTGTACTCTCCAAATACACATCCCTGTACAACTACAGAAGTTGTGACCAGGTGACATCTACCCACAGAGCTGTTTTTACCTGTGGCTATGCCATTAGGTTACCTGTGGAGTGGCGCCTTGACGCCTACTTTGTGTATACACACCACCTTTTGTGGTCATCTTCCTGGAGGGATTACGCTGGAGATCACCATATAGACTGGACCACATTTTTTCACACACATATGGATTTAGGCCTACTCTCTACTCTAGGAATCTAGACCGTTCTGTCCATTGAGGCCTAGGCCGGTGTCTTGATGAGTATCTTGTTCACTGGCTAATACCATAATCTCTGGACCACTTGGACTCACTGCGGGGCGTTTCACCCTCAGCGGTGATCTTGGTCTTGGGCCTTGTCATGGGGTTTTGGCCTTGGGTGACTGCCTGGGGTGGCTGTTGACATCAGGTATATCGGATGTGACCCTGGTGTCTTGCCTACCGGCTGTCATCTGTCAGGGCATGGATTAGGCACCATGGTCTGCATTGATGATTGGGGAATATCGGATGTGACCTCGACCACTTTGCGGACTCTGGTGGTCTGAGTTGTGTTGCTGTCCAGAGTAGGGATGTGCTTGTGTGACGTGGTTTCTCTGTGAGACGGCTGGCTCTAGGCCTCTGGATTATGTTGGTCGTGACCTCTATGGTGATTCTTAGTCTGAGAGCTGCTTTTATCACGTTTCTGCCACTGTTTTTTAGATACTTTGGCCATCCTTAGATTATCTTGGAGTCCTAATTTTACCTTGGAACGTTCTGGTTTTGCCTTTTATTCTAAGGGTTTATTATATAATATATTATATTATATTAATAGGGATAATATTAGTTTACTGTTTACTGCTAATGTGTAGTCCAGTCCCTTATTGCTGCTCAACATAATATTTTTTTCGCCTGTACCTACACCCTGTTGTAGAGACCACGGACGCGCAGGGGCTTCCCTGGGATTTCCTCTCAGTGACGTCACCGCAGCAGGTCGTTCTTCTGCGGCAGCTATTTTTCACATAACGTAGCAGTGCAGACCGGTTCTACACCTGTGTAAAACGTGATTCGTTTTCCCCTACACTCTGAGGATTGTACCACTCTACTGCCTCTTGGTTTGGAATTTTTTCTCATCTCCAAGTCTCCGTTTTCTGCTACCGAACGGCGTTGCTAGTTTTGCAGTGTTTGTTTACATCGGACTTGGCTGCACGTCCCGGTTTGCCACGTCAATCACAGACCTTACACTCCAATGGCTAGTGACGTGATTTGGAGATCCCGCCCCTTGACGTCCTCTCTCCAAAAACTTTTTTCTTCACCGTCACTAATACTCCGGTATTAATAAGCCTGTGTGTTCGTTTGAGACTGTGACTGCCGACCGGAGCTGCGTGACCGTAAGACCATTTCCCACCCCTCAATAATACGTTTTCTAACTTGCTTTTGCTATCCATAAATTGTTTATCTAGTTTTTTTATCGAATTATTAGCTTGTTTTGTGTCATATTCAGTACCATGCTCTGAACGCATGCGTGCTAGCGGACCTGTTGCTAATTAGCCCACTTGTTTTTTGCCCATAAACGCACCTGCTGCTACCACGCGCTGCAAGCATCCATCTTAGGATCTCCCATCTCATCTTCACTTCTCCATCTTCTGGGGCCATATGTAAGTTTTTCTTTCTAGTCTAGTTTGGTTGCTTG
Source organism: Osmerus mordax (assembly GCF_038355195.1). Taxonomy (NCBI): domain Eukaryota; kingdom Metazoa; phylum Chordata; class Actinopteri; order Osmeriformes; family Osmeridae; genus Osmerus; species Osmerus mordax. The sequence goes on along the minus strand of NC_090072.1, from coordinate 11,048,252 downwards.
ATTGATTTAATAGGGTGCATTTATTAATAACTTGGGCCTACCACCTCATACTCATACCCCACGCGTTTGCATGAACTGCTGATAGTGTGTGTGCATGCTTGTACTACATGTCTGTGTATATGTATGCATGGATATAATGTACTTTCTCTTTTCTTCCCTCTCCCTCCTCCCCCTCCCATTCCATGCTCACACATTCATTTCTGTGCATAAGCACACACACATAATCTTAGGCTTTGCTCACACACATACTCTCTCACACACTCACACACACATTCTGTCTCTCTCTCTCTACTATTCTCTACTGGTCTGTTCCGCTCTCTCTCTTTCTCTAGGCACACACACATTTTAGGCTTCTCTGTGCATTAAGCACTCACACATAAAGACAATCCCCCCCCCCCCCCCCCCCTCCTTCCACAGGTTTTTCTGGACCCCCTTTCACTAATCCTAACCCATGCTTCTTCTTTTACAGATCTTCTCCTCTCACTTAGCTTGTTCACCACCCTGAGTGTACACACATGCCTCGCACACACGCGCGCCCTCCCCCTCTCTCTCTCTCTCTCTCCCTCTCTACTCTTTTCCCTAGACAATAATTCTGAATACCGCTTCTGGTGGGCTGCCAGGAGGGCACCGGGGTGACCACCATCCTCCTTCTTTGGTGTAGCCTCGAGGTCCCCTGTCAGTCCGTAGCCTAGGATGGCCCTGGTTCCTGCTCATGTTTTATTTCCGTCACCTGACGAGTCCTGGGAGAGGACGAAACCGGTCGTGGCCAGTTAGGACCCCGTATATCCCTGCTTAATTTCTGGCATGGGCCCGGCAGGAGGCACCGCCCAGGGAATGGAGTCCTGCGTTTTTGACTACAACTTTTATTTGCTCTAACAGGAGCGCCTCTCTCTATATATCTCTCTCACCCCACTCCCACCACTATTGTCTGCATGGCTTTATCTTCATCGCACTCATGTGCAGTGAGGACAGGGCTATGACACTCATGTATCTTGTTTATTAACCCCTTCCTTCCACAGCCCTGCATTTCCTTGGGGTCCTCCCCACATCTGCACCCGGGATTGGTATAGATTCTTAACTTTCCAGGTAGAACCTTTTTTAGCTTTTCAGATTAAGTTAGCTACCCGGTCAAGGTAGGACACGCACTCACACACTCAATTGCACCTTATATGTCCACACAGGCCCTTTATTTAATTTCTATCCCTCCTGCGTTCCTCGTGTACTCCCCCCAGACGCCGGCATGTTGCTCCCTCTTTTGCCCTTCTCCGCGTACCTTAACCCAACCGTTACCATCCCATAGGCTGGCCTACTGTGACTTAATGGGGTAGGATAGCCCCCCTGTCACTTACCCTAACCCCAACCTGGGAGGGTCTACGCCTAAAACTTAACCGAAAGGCTGACCTACTGTGACTTAATGGGGTAGGATAGCCCCCCTATCACTTATCCTAACCCCAACCTGGGAGGGTCTACGCCTAAAACTCAACCGGAAGGCTTACCTTCTGTGACTTAATGGGGTAGGATAACCCCCCTGTCACTTATCCTAACCCCAACCTGGGAGGGCCTACGCCTAAAACTTAACCAGACGACTAACCTACTGTGACTTAATGGGGTGGGATAGCCCCCCTGTCACTTATCCTAACCCCAACCTGGGGGGGTCTACGCCTAAAACTTAACCGTTGCTTCCCCCCAGTGGTTTTATCTCTGATTACTGGGCCACCTCACTGGGCCACCTCACTGGGTCACCTGTCCTAACCCCAACCAGTGAGAGTTCACACCTAAACGGGTCGAAGCACGAAACTGCTGGGCTCGGGTGATCATCAGACATCAAACCTATTTATAATCTGAGGATGTGTACCTTGACCCCTTGGGGATCGGGACTCTTAAGGATTGATACCATAATTGGAATAATAACTCGGTTTCAAACACTTTATGACTTTTATATACTCTGATGGTGTTTACTTTGTCCCCCAGGTGGACAGAGACCCTCCAGATATTAACTTCTACTAACAACAAGGGACCTTTCTGACTCTGAGCATGCTCCCGCATTGACCCTGCTACCTGAACATGTCAAGTGGATACGGAGACGGCCATCCATGTGCTCGACCTATACTTATATATTATGCATTGTTTCTTGTTGTATGTTTATATATTACTATCCCCCTGAGTGCTCCTCACTCACCCTGTGTCGAGTGGCGAGCGCTTCAGGTGTTACCCGGCCTGGGTTCCCCTCGGGGTTCCTGGAGGGGCCTAGCCCCTGTTCGGATGTGGTGGATGACTCAGCATTGGCATAGCGTGTGCCTCAGTCCTGAGCCTAAGTGGGTCGAAGTACCGAACTACTGGGCTCGGGGGATTTTCAGACATTAAACCTAACCCTAACCCTAACCCTAACCCTAACCCTAACCCTAACCCTTTGCGGACTCTGGTGGTCTGAGTTGTGTTGCTGTCCAGAGTAGGGATGTGCTTGTGTGACGTGGTTTCTCTGTGAGACGGCTGGCTCTAGGCCTCTGGATTATGTTGGTCGTGACCTCTATGGTGATTCTTAGTCTGAGAGCTGCTTTTATCACGTTTCTGCCACTGTTTTTTAGATACTTTGGCCATCCTTAGATTATCTTGGAGTCCTAATTTTACCTTGGAACGTTCTGGTTTTGCCTTTTATTCTAAGGGTTTATTATATAATATATTATATTATATTAATAGGGATAATATTAGTTTACTGTTTACTGCTAATGTGTAGTCCAGTCCCTTATTGCTGCTCAACATAATATTTTTTTCGCCTGTACCTACACCCTGTTGTAGAGACCACGGACGCGCAGGGGCTTCCCTGGGATTTCCTCTCAGTGACGTCACCGCAGCAGGTCGTTCTTCTGCGGCAGCTATTTTTCACATAACGTAGCAGTGCAGACCGGTTCTACACCTGTGTAAAACGTGATTCGTTTTCCCCTACACTCTGAGGATTGTACCACTCTACTGCCTCTTGGTTTGGAATTTTTTCTCATCTCCAAGTCTCCGTTTTCTGCTACCGAACGGCGTTGCTAGTTTTGCAGTGTTTGTTTACATCGGACTTGGCTGCACGTCCCGGTTTGCCACGTCAATCACAGACCTTACACTCCAATGGCTAGTGACGTGATTTGGAGATCCCGCCCCTTGACGTCCTCTCTCCAAAAACTTTTTTCTTCACCGTCACTAATACTCCGGTATTAATAAGCCTGTGTGTTCGTTTGAGACTGTGACTGCCGACCGGAGCTGCGTGACCGTAAGACCATTTCCCACCCCTCAATAATACGTTTTCTAACTTGCTTTTGCTATCCATAAATTGTTTATCTAGTTTTTTTATCGAATTATTAGCTTGTTTTGTGTCATATTCAGTACCATGCTCTGAACGCATGCGTGCTAGCGGACCTGTTGCTAATTAGCCCACTTGTTTTTTGCCCATAAACGCACCTGCTGCTACCACGCGCTGCAAGCATCCATCTTAGGATCTCCCATCTCATCTTCACTTCTCCATCTTCTGGGGCCATATGTAAGTTTTTCTTTCTAGTCTAGTTTGGTTGCTTGATTGATTTAATAGGGTGCATTTATTAATAACTTGGGCCTACCACCTCATACTCATACCCCACGCGTTTGCATGAACTGCTGATAGTGTGTGTGCATGCTTGTACTACATGTCTGTGTATATGTATGCATGGATATAATGTACTTTCTCTTTTCTTCCCTCTCCCTCCTCCCCCTCCCATTCCATGCTCACACATTCATTTCTGTGCATAAGCACACACACATAATCTTAGGCTTTGCTCACACACATACTCTCTCACACACTCACACACACATTCTGTCTCTCTCTCTCTACTATTCTCTACTGGTCTGTTCCGCTCTCTCTCTTTCTCTAGGCACACACACATTTTAGGCTTCTCTGTGCATTAAGCACTCACACATAAAGACAATCCCCCCCCCCCCCCCCCCCCCTCCTTCCACAGGTTTTTCTGGACCCCCTTTCACTAATCCTAACCCATGCTTCTTCTTTTACAGATCTTCTCCTCTCACTTAGCTTGTTCACCACCCTGAGTGTACACACATGCCTCGCACACACGCGCGCCCTCCCCCTCTCTCTCTCTCTCTCTCCCTCTCTACTCTTTTCCCTAGACAATAATTCTGAATACCGCTTCTGGTGGGCTGCCAGGAGGGCACCGGGGTGACCACCATCCTCCTTCTTTGGTGTAGCCTCGAGGTCCCCTGTCAGTCCGTAGCCTAGGATGGCCCTGGTTCCTGCTCATGTTTTATTTCCGTCACCTGACGAGTCCTGGGAGAGGACGAAACCGGTCGTGGCCAGTTAGGACCCCGTATATCCCTGCTTAATTTCTGGCATGGGCCCGGCAGGAGGCACCGCCCAGGGAATGGAGTCCTGCGTTTTTGACTACAACTTTTATTTGCTCTAACAGGAGCGCCTCTCTCTATATCTCTCTCACCCCACTCCCACCACTATTGTCTGCATGGCTTTATCTTCATCGCACTCATGTGCAGTGAGGACAGGGCTATGACACTCATGTATCTTGTTTTTTAACCCCTTCCTTCCACAGCCCTGCATTTCCTTGGGGTCCTCCCCACATCTGCACCCGGGATTGGTATAGATTCTTAACTTTCCAGGTAGAACCTTTTTTAGCTTTTCAGATTAAGTTAGCTACCCGGTCAAGGTAGGACACGCACTCACACACTCAATTGCACCTTATATGTCCACACAGGCCCTTTATTTATTTAATTTCTATCCCTCCTGCGTTCCTCGTGTACTCCCCCCAGACGCCGGCATGTTGCTCCCTCTTTTGCCCTTCTCCGCGTACCTTAACCCAACCGTCACCATCCCATAGGCTGGCCTACTGTGACTTAATGGGGTAGGATAGCCCCCCTGTCACTTACCCTAACCCCAACCTGGGAGGGTCTACGCCTAAAACTTAACCGAAAGGCTGACCTACTGTGACTTAATGGGGTAGGATAGCCCCCCTGTCACTTATCCTAACCCCAACCTGGGAGGGTCTACGCCTAAAACTCAACCGGAAGGCTTACCTTCTGTGACTTAATGGGGTAGGATAACCCCCCTGTCACTTATCCTAACCCCAACCTGGGAGGGCCTACGCCTAAAACTTAACCAGACGACTAACCTACTGTGACTTAATGGGGTGGGATAGCCCCCCTGTCACTTATCCTAACCCCAACCTGGGGGGGTCTACGCCTAAAACTTAACCGTTGCTTCCCCCCAGTGGTTTTATCTCTGATTACTGGGCCACCTCACTGGGCCACCTCACTGGGTCACCTGTCCTAACCCCAACCAGTGAGAGTTCACACCTAAACGGGTCGAAGCACGAAACTGCTGGGCTCGGGTGATCATCAGACATCAAACCTATTTATAATCTGAGGATGTGTACCTTGACCCCTTGGGGATCGGGACTCTTAAGGATTGATACCATAATTGGAATAATAACTCGGTTTCAAACACTTTATGACTTTTATATACTCTGATGGTGTTTACTTTGTCCCCCAGGTGGACAGAGACCCTCCAGATATTAACTTCTACTAACAACAAGGGACCTTTCTGACTCTGAGCATGCTCCCGCATTGACCCTGCTACCTGAACATGTCAAGTGGATACGGAGACGGCCATCCATGTGCTCGACCTATACTTATATATTATGCATTGTTTCTTGTTGTATGTTTATATATTACTATCCCCCTGAGTGCTCCTCACTCACCCTGTGTCGAGTGGCGAGCGCTTCAGGTGTTACCCGGCCTGGGTTCCCCTCGGGGTTCCTGGAGGGGCCTAGCCCCTGTTCGGATGTGGTGGATGACTCAGCATTGGCATAGCGTGTGCCTCAGTCCTGAGCCTAAGTGGGTCGAAGTACCGAACTACTGGGCTCGGGGGATTTTCAGACATTAAACCTAACCCGCCGGAGCATACAAGGCTGTGATCTGAATCCACATCAGGATGCCACCAATTTACTTGCTTGTTATATTGGGACCACTGACTTGTTCGCACCGTCTCCCTCCACTAGCGATTCAACCCTTTCATGCAACACTTCCTAGCTGGGCACGGGGATATGCCCCTCTAATTTGTGCATGGCAGATCTCCAGTCAGAGACACGGAACTAGATGTGCTGAGACTTCCGTTGGGACATATTTTTGGAGTTGAGACCGGCCGCGCACTGGGTTGATGTGGCGAGGGTACTGGTTTTATATGATTTACCCGCATGTGACTAAACATCACAGCCATGTACGTTGCTTCTCCTGATTCTCGCGGTGTGACTAGGGACCTACCGGGCGGGCCTGCGCTCTTTTTTACGAGGAACCCAGGTTATATATTAGAACGTCGTATTTTGGGTCCGCCTTGCGCCATTTAGCATATTTAGCTTAGCTTAGCATTGTTAGCCTAGCCCGATGCGTTATTCGGTAGGTTTGACATGACCCACACGTTTTTTACTTATTTAGACGTTTTTGTTAGCTTAGCATAACCTAGCTTAGCCTAGCTTAGCATTGTTAGCCTTTACCCAATTCGCTATTTTGCATGTTAGTTATGATCTATATTCTTTTTCTGACCAATTTAGACGGTTTTTTGTTAGCCTAGCCTAGCATTGTTAGCATTTACCCAACCCGCTAATTTGCATATTAGTTATGATCTATATCGTTTTTTGACCTATCTGGACGGTTTTTGTTAGCTTAGCCTAGCTTAGCATTGTTAGCCTAACTCAGCTTTGTTAGCCTAGCCCTTCAGATGCTGCCGTTTCGCATTTTTTCACACGGTTCACGTCATCTAGACTGGTATTGTTAGCTTAGCCTAAATTAGTATGGTTGGCCTAACCTGGCCTCATACTAGTAATCTAGGGGTTCGGTTTAGTTCAGCACTTCGCTCACGGTTTTGAGGCTCCCATACCTGGTTCCTACTTATATAAGCCCCTAGGTTAGCCGAGCCCCCCTTCACTGGGGCGCTCCACTCCTGGTGGGCACTCTAGTCAGTTACCTTCAACCCCAGGCCTATCAACTCCGTCTCTCTGGTGTCCCTCCCTGCAACCAGGTTTAGTGGGGACACCCACACGCTAGTTGGGACTTGGGGCTCTCTCACATCATGGAGTGTGATCCCCCTCCCTGTGTTCAGTTTGGTTTTTTGAGTACCCGGCCATCGTCACCTCTATCAGGGTTCGCCTCCCCTGGATACACTTAGGTGCTCTGACTGGGACCCCCCATCCTCTACCTGACTTGGATTGTATCGCCTATTAGACACAAATAAATCTGATGTGGAGCCTTCTGGGAGAAGATACAATACACTTGTTTTGGATTTAAAGACCTCCATTGATCGCGTACGCGCGTCTGGACTTCTCCTCCAGACCTGGGTCCATAATACAAACTGTCCCTAATGTCCCCTGCATTCACAACAACATTCTCACCTAGAAGACCGTGGATGTGTTGGCTGGGGCTTCGACTAATTGACCTTACCAGCTCGCACAGTGGGGGGACCGCTTAGGGGGTTTGGATTTAGTATGGAGCCAGAATGGCCCCCATCAGACTGTCCGTGGAATGGTAGACCTTCCTACTCAGCCTGCCACAGCCGGTGGCCTTTGATTAGCTGGATATTTTCCCTTTAGCCTTTAGCCCGATTCCCCTTAAGCAGCATCCTATCCATAACTTACTACCATGAATGGACCTAGGTTGTGTTGCATGACGCTCGGCTCCTGGTTCAGCTGGCCTCCTCGGCCAATCACCCACCGGGAGCCGCCTGACGCCCAATGGCAGAGTCAGAGGACATGGCTCAACAGCAGCAAGTCAACCTAGCATGCGGAAGCCACTACTCAGAGTTTATTCACATCTAATAGCCTACGTATTTTTAGTTTTTGCTCTCCTTATTTGGATTCACATCCACGGACACTGAGGCCTGGACCGGTACTAAGGGCTATCACCGTGTGTTGGCCACCTGGGGATGTTCCTTTTATACGTTCCCTCACTCCCACACGTGACGATGGAGCCCCCACCGCGTCACCCCCTCACCACATGTGGAGAAGAATGAAGTGGATGCTACGGCCTGTATTCTCACAATACACATCCCTGTACAACTGCAGAGGTTGTGACCAGGTGACATCTACCCAAAGAGGTGATTTTACCTGTGGCTGTGCCATTAGGTTGCCTGTGGAGTGGCGCCCTCGCGCCTATTTTGTGTATATACACCACTCTATGTGGTCATCTTCCTGGAGGTATTACACTGGAGACCAAGAAAAAGTGTATGCCACGGCCTGTACTCTCCAAATACACATCCCTGTACAACTACAGAAGTTGTGACCAGGTGACATCTACCCACAGAGCTGTTTTTACCTGTGGCTATGCCATTAGGTTACCTGTGGAGTGGCGCCTTGACGCCTACTTTGTGTATACACACCACCTTTTGTGGTCATCTTCCTGGAGGGATTACGCTGGAGATCACCATATAGACTGGACCACATTTTTTCACACACATATGGATTTAGGCCTACTCTCTACTCTAGGAATCTAGACCGTTCTGTCCATTGAGGCCTAGGCCGGTGTCTTGATGAGTATCTTGTTCACTGGCTAATACCATAATCTCTGGACCACTTGGACTCACTGCGGGGCGTTTCACCCTCAGCGGTGATCTTGGTCTTGGGCCTTGTCATGGGGTTTTGGCCTTGGGTGACTGCCTGGGGTGGCTGTTGACATCAGGTATATCGGATGTGACCCTGGTGTCTTGCCTACCGGCTGTCATCTGTCAGGGCATGGATTAGGCACCATGGTCTGCATTGATGATTGGGGAATATCGGATGTGACCTCGACCACTTTGCGGACTCTGGTGGTCTGAGTTGTGTTGCTGTCCAGAGTAGGGATGTGCTTGTGTGACGTGGTTTCTCTGTGAGACGGCTGGCTCTAGGCCTCTGGATTATGTTGGTCGTGACCTCTATGGTGATTCTTAGTCTGAGAGCTGCTTTTATCACGTTTCTGCCACTGTTTTTTAGATACTTTGGCCATCCTTAGATTATCTTGGAGTCCTAATTTTACCTTGGAACGTTCTGGTTTTGCCTTTTATTCTAAGGGTTTATTATATAATATATTATATTATATTAATAGGGATAATATTAGTTTACTGTTTACTGCTAATGTGTAGTCCAGTCCCTTATTGCTGCTCAACATAATATTTTTTTCGCCTGTACCTACACCCTGTTGTAGAGACCACGGACGCGCAGGGGCTTCCCTGGGATTTCCTCTCAGTGACGTCACCGCAGCAGGTCGTTCTTCTGCGGCAGCTATTTTTCACATAACGTAGCAGTGCAGACCGGTTCTACACCTGTGTAAAACGTGATTCGTTTTCCCCTACACTCTGAGGATTGTACCACTCTACTGCCTCTTGGTTTGGAATTTTTTCTCATCTCCAAGTCTCCGTTTTCTGCTACCGAACGGCGTTGCTAGTTTTGCAGTGTTTGTTTACATCGGACTTGGCTGCACGTCCCGGTTTGCCACGTCAATCACAGACCTTACACTCCAATGGCTAGTGACGTGATTTGGAGATCCCGCCCCTTGACGTCCTCTCTCCAAAAACTTTTTTCTTCACCGTCACTAATACTCCGGTATTAATAAGCCTGTGTGTTCGTTTGAGACTGTGACTGCCGACCGGAGCTGCGTGACCGTAAGACCATTTCCCACCCCTCAATAATACGTTTTCTAACTTGCTTTTGCTATCCATAAATTGTTTATCTAGTTTTTTTATCGAATTATTAGCTTGTTTTGTGTCATATTCAGTACCATGCTCTGAACGCATGCGTGCTAGCGGACCTGTTGCTAATTAGCCCACTTGTTTTTTGCCCATAAACGCACCTGCTGCTACCACGCGCTGCAAGCATCCATCTTAGGATCTCCCATCTCATCTTCACTTCTCCATCTTCTGGGGCCATATGTAAGTTTTTCTTTCTAGTCTAGTTTGGTTGCTTGATTGATTTAATAGGGTGCATTTATTAATAACTTGGGCCTACCACCTCATACTCATACCCCACGCGTTTGCATGAACTGCTGATAGTGTGTGTGCATGCTTGTACTACATGTCTGTGTATATGTATGCATGGATATAATGTACTTTCTCTTTTCTTCCCTCTCCCTCCTCCCCCTCCCATTCCATGCTCACACATTCATTTCTGTGCATAAGCACACACACATAATCTTAGGCTTTGCTCACACACATACTCTCTCACACACTCACACACACATTCTGTCTCTCTCTCTCTACTATTCTCTACTGGTCTGTTCCGCTCTCTCTCTTTCTCTAGGCACACACACATTTTAGGCTTCTCTGTGCATTAAGCACTCACACATAAAGACAATCCCCCCCCCCCCCCCCCCCCTCCTTCCACAGGTTTTTCTGGACCCCCTTTCACTAATCCTAACCCATGCTTCTTCTTTTACAGATCTTCTCCTCTCACTTAGCTTGTTCACCACCCTGAGTGTACACACATGCCTCGCACACACGCGCGCCCTCCCCCTCTCTCTCTCTCTCTCTCCCTCTCTACTCTTTTCCCTAGACAATAATTCTGAATACCGCTTCTGGTGGGCTGCCAGGAGGGCACCGGGGTGACCACCATCCTCCTTCTTTGGTGTAGCCTCGAGGTCCCCTGTCAGTCCGTAGCCTAGGATGGCCCTGGTTCCTGCTCATGTTTTATTTCCGTCACCTGACGAGTCCTGGGAGAGGACGAAACCGGTCGTGGCCAGTTAGGACCCCGTATATCCCTGCTTAATTTCTGGCATGGGCCCGGCAGGAGGCACCGCCCAGGGAATGGAGTCCTGCGTTTTTGACTACAACTTTTATTTGCTCTAACAGGAGCGCCTCTCTCTATATCTCTCTCACCCCACTCCCACCACTATTGTCTGCATGGCTTTATCTTCATCGCACTCATGTGCAGTGAGGACAGGGCTATGACACTCATGTATCTTGTTTTTTAACCCCTTCCTTCCACAGCCCTGCATTTCCTTGGGGTCCTCCCCACATCTGCACCCGGGATTGGTATAGATTCTTAACTTTCCAGGTAGAACCTTTTTTAGCTTTTCAGATTAAGTTAGCTACCCGGTCAAGGTAGGACACGCACTCACACACTCAATTGCACCTTATATGTCCACACAGGCCCTTTATTTATTTAATTTCTATCCCTCCTGCGTTCCTCGTGTACTCCCCCCAGACGCCGGCATGTTGCTCCCTCTTTTGCCCTTCTCCGCGTACCTTAACCCAACCGTCACCATCCCATAGGCTGGCCTACTGTGACTTAATGGGGTAGGATAGCCCCCCTGTCACTTACCCTAACCCCAACCTGGGAGGGTCTACGCCTAAAACTTAACCGAAAGGCTGACCTACTGTGACTTAATGGGGTAGGATAGCCCCCCTGTCACTTATCCTAACCCCAACCTGGGAGGGTCTACGCCTAAAACTCAACCGGAAGGCTTACCTTCTGTGACTTAATGGGGTAGGATAACCCCCCTGTCACTTATCCTAACCCCAACCTGGGAGGGCCTACGCCTAAAACTTAACCAGACGACTAACCTACTGTGACTTAATGGGGTGGGATAGCCCCCCTGTCACTTATCCTAACCCCAACCTGGGGGGGTCTACGCCTAAAACTTAACCGTTGCTTCCCCCCAGTGGTTTTATCTCTGATTACTGGGCCACCTCACTGGGCCACCTCACTGGGTCACCTGTCCTAACCCCAACCAGTGAGAGTTCACACCTAAACGGGTCGAAGCACGAAACTGCTGGGCTCGGGTGATCATCAGACATCAAACCTATTTATAATCTGAGGATGTGTACCTTGACCCCTTGGGGATCGGGACTCTTAAGGATTGATACCATAATTGGAATAATAACTCGGTTTCAAACACTTTATGACTTTTATATACTCTGATGGTGTTTACTTTGTCCCCCAGGTGGACAGAGACCCTCCAGATATTAACTTCTACTAACAACAAGGGACCTTTCTGACTCTGAGCATGCTCCCGCATTGACCCTGCTACCTGAACATGTCAAGTGGATACGGAGACGGCCATCCATGTGCTCGACCTATACTTATATATTATGCATTGTTTCTTGTTGTATGTTTATATATTACTATCCCCCTGAGTGCTCCTCACTCACCCTGTGTCGAGTGGCGAGCGCTTCAGGTGTTACCCGGCCTGGGTTCCCCTCGGGGTTCCTGGAGGGGCCTAGCCCCTGTTCGGATGTGGTGGATGACTCAGCATTGGCATAGCGTGTGCCTCAGTCCTGAGCCTAAGTGGGTCGAAGTACCGAACTACTGGGCTCGGGGGATTTTCAGACATTAAACCTAACCCGCCGGAGCATACAAGGCTGTGATCTGAATCCACATCAGGATGCCACCAATTTACTTGCTTGTTATATTGGGACCACTGACTTGTTCGCACCGTCTCCCTCCACTAGCGATTCAACCCTTTCATGCAACACTTCCTAGCTGGGCACGGGGATATGCCCCTCTAATTTGTGCATGGCAGATCTCCAGTCAGAGACACGGAACTAGATGTGCTGAGACTTCCGTTGGGACATATTTTTGGAGTTGAGACCGGCCGCGCACTGGGTTGATGTGGCGAGGGTACTGGTTTTATATGATTTACCCGCATGTGACTAAACATCACAGCCATGTACGTTGCTTCTCCTGATTCTCGCGGTGTGACTAGGGACCTACCGGGCGGGCCTGCGCTCTTTTTTACGAGGAACCCAGGTTATATATTAGAACGTCGTATTTTGGGTCCGCCTTGCGCCATTTAGCATATTTAGCTTAGCTTAGCATTGTTAGCCTAGCCCGATGCGTTATTCGGTAGGTTTGACATGACCCACACGTTTTTTACTTATTTAGACGTTTTTGTTAGCTTAGCATAACCTAGCTTAGCCTAGCTTAGCATTGTTAGCCTTTACCCAATTCGCTATTTTGCATGTTAGTTATGATCTATATTCTTTTTCTGACCAATTTAGACGGTTTTTTGTTAGCCTAGCCTAGCATTGTTAGCATTTACCCAACCCGCTAATTTGCATATTAGTTATGATCTATATCGTTTTTTGACCTATCTGGACGGTTTTTGTTAGCTTAGCCTAGCTTAGCATTGTTAGCCTAACTCAGCTTTGTTAGCCTAGCCCTTCAGATGCTGCCGTTTCGCATTTTTTCACACGGTTCACGTCATCTAGACTGGTATTGTTAGCTTAGCCTAAATTAGTATGGTTGGCCTAACCTGGCCTCATACTAGTAATCTAGGGGTTCGGTTTAGTTCAGCACTTCGCTCACGGTTTTGAGGCTCCCATACCTGGTTCCTACTTATATAAGCCCCTAGGTTAGCCGAGCCCCCCTTCACTGGGGCGCTCCACTCCTGGTGGGCACTCTAGTCAGTTACCTTCAACCCCAGGCCTATCAACTCCGTCTCTCTGGTGTCCCTCCCTGCAACCAGGTTTAGTGGGGACACCCACACGCTAGTTGGGACTTGGGGCTCTCTCACATCATGGAGTGTGATCCCCCTCCCTGTGTTCAGTTTGGTTTTTTGAGTACCCGGCCATCGTCACCTCTATCAGGGTTCGCCTCCCCTGGATACACTTAGGTGCTCTGACTGGGACCCCCCATCCTCTACCTGACTTGGATTGTATCGCCTATTAGACACAAATAAATCTGATGTGGAGCCTTCTGGGAGAAGATACAATACACTTGTTTTGGATTTAAAGACCTCCATTGATCGCGTACGCGCGTCTGGACTTCTCCTCCAGACCTGGGTCCATAATACAAACTGTCCCTAATGTCCCCTGCATTCACAACAACATTCTCACCTAGAAGACCGTGGATGTGTTGGCTGGGGCTTCGACTAATTGACCTTACCAGCTCGCACAGTGGGGGGACCGCTTAGGGGGTTTGGATTTAGTATGGAGCCAGAATGGCCCCCATCAGACTGTCCGTGGAATGGTAGACCTTCCTACTCAGCCTGCCACAGCCGGTGGCCTTTGATTAGCTGGATATTTTCCCTTTAGCCTTTAGCCCGATTCCCCTTAAGCAGCATCCTATCCATAACTTACTACCATGAATGGACCTAGGTTGTGTTGCATGACGCTCGGCTCCTGGTTCAGCTGGCCTCCTCGGCCAATCACCCACCGGGAGCCGCCTGACGCCCAATGGCAGAGTCAGAGGACATGGCTCAACAGCAGCAAGTCAACCTAGCATGCGGAAGCCACTACTCAGAGTTTATTCACATCTAATAGCCTACGTATTTTTAGTTTTTGCTCTCCTTATTTGGATTCACATCCACGGACACTGAGGCCTGGACCGGTACTAAGGGCTATCACCGTGTGTTGGCCACCTGGGGATGTTCCTTTTATACGTTCCCTCACTCCCACACGTGACGATGGAGCCCCCACCGCGTCACCCCCTCACCACATGTGGAGAAGAATGAAGTGGATGCTACGGCCTGTATTCTCACAATACACATCCCTGTACAACTGCAGAGGTTGTGACCAGGTGACATCTACCCAAAGAGGTGATTTTACCTGTGGCTGTGCCATTAGGTTGCCTGTGGAGTGGCGCCCTCGCGCCTATTTTGTGTATATACACCACTCTATGTGGTCATCTTCCTGGAGGTATTACACTGGAGACCAAGAAAAAGTGTATGCCACGGCCTGTACTCTCCAAATACACATCCCTGTACAACTACAGAAGTTGTGACCAGGTGACATCTACCCACAGAGCTGTTTTTACCTGTGGCTATGCCATTAGGTTACCTGTGGAGTGGCGCCTTGACGCCTACTTTGTGTATACACACCACCTTTTGTGGTCATCTTCCTGGAGGGATTACGCTGGAGATCACCATATAGACTGGACCACATTTTTTCACACACATATGGATTTAGGCCTACTCTCTACTCTAGGAATCTAGACCGTTCTGTCCATTGAGGCCTAGGCCGGTGTCTTGATGAGTATCTTGTTCACTGGCTAATACCATAATCTCTGGACCACTTGGACTCACTGCGGGGCGTTTCACCCTCAGCGGTGATCTTGGTCTTGGGCCTTGTCATGGGGTTTTGGCCTTGGGTGACTGCCTGGGGTGGCTGTTGACATCAGGTATATCGGATGTGACCCTGGTGTCTTGCCTACCGGCTGTCATCTGTCAGGGCATGGATTAGGCACCATGGTCTGCATTGATGATTGGGGAATATCGGATGTGACCTCGACCACTTTGCGGACTCTGGTGGTCTGAGTTGTGTTGCTGTCCAGAGTAGGGATGTGCTTGTGTGACGTGGTTTCTCTGTGAGACGGCTGGCTCTAGGCCTCTGGATTATGTTGGTCGTGACCTCTATGGTGATTCTTAGTCTGAGAGCTGCTTTTATCACGTTTCTGCCACTGTTTTTTAGATACTTTGGCCATCCTTAGATTATCTTGGAGTCCTAATTTTACCTTGGAACGTTCTGGTTTTGCCTTTTATTCTAAGGGTTTATTATATAATATATTATATTATATTAATAGGGATAATATTAGTTTACTGTTTACTGCTAATGTGTAGTCCAGTCCCTTATTGCTGCTCAACATAATATTTTTTTCGCCTGTACCTACACCCTGTTGTAGAGACCACGGACGCGCAGGGGCTTCCCTGGGATTTCCTCTCAGTGACGTCACCGCAGCAGGTCGTTCTTCTGCGGCAGCTATTTTTCACATAACGTAGCAGTGCAGACCGGTTCTACACCTGTGTAAAACGTGATTCGTTTTCCCCTACACTCTGAGGATTGTACCACTCTACTGCCTCTTGGTTTGGAATTTTTTCTCATCTCCAAGTCTCCGTTTTCTGCTACCGAACGGCGTTGCTAGTTTTGCAGTGTTTGTTTACATCGGACTTGGCTGCACGTCCCGGTTTGCCACGTCAATCACAGACCTTACACTCCAATGGCTAGTGACGTGATTTGGAGATCCCGCCCCTTGACGTCCTCTCTCCAAAAACTTTTTTCTTCACCGTCACTAATACTCCGGTATTAATAAGCCTGTGTGTTCGTTTGAGACTGTGACTGCCGACCGGAGCTGCGTGACCGTAAGACCATTTCCCACCCCTCAATAATACGTTTTCTAACTTGCTTTTGCTATCCATAAATTGTTTATCTAGTTTTTTTATCGAATTATTAGCTTGTTTTGTGTCATATTCAGTACCATGCTCTGAACGCATGCGTGCTAGCGGACCTGTTGCTAATTAGCCCACTTGTTTTTTGCCCATAAACGCACCTGCTGCTACCACGCGCTGCAAGCATCCATCTTAGGATCTCCCATCTCATCTTCACTTCTCCATCTTCTGGGGCCATATGTAAGTTTTTCTTTCTAGTCTAGTTTGGTTGCTTGATTGATTTAATAGGGTGCATTTATTAATAACTTGGGCCTACCACCTCATACTCATACCCCACGCGTTTGCATGAACTGCTGATAGTGTGTGTGCATGCTTGTACTACATGTCTGTGTATATGTATGCATGGATATAATGTACTTTCTCTTTTCTTCCCTCTCCCTCCTCCCCCTCCCATTCCATGCTCACACATTCATTTCTGTGCATAAGCACACACACATAATCTTAGGCTTTGCTCACACACATACTCTCTCACACACTCACACACACATTCTGTCTCTCTCTCTCTACTATTCTCTACTGGTCTGTTCCGCTCTCTCTCTTTCTCTAGGCACACACACATTTTAGGCTTCTCTGTGCATTAAGCACTCACACATAAAGACAATCCCCCCCCCCCCCCCCCCCCTCCTTCCACAGGTTTTTCTGGACCCCCTTTCACTAATCCTAACCCATGCTTCTTCTTTTACAGATCTTCTCCTCTCACTTAGCTTGTTCACCACCCTGAGTGTACACACATGCCTCGCACACACGCGCGCCCTCCCCCTCTCTCTCTCTCTCTCTCCCTCTCTACTCTTTTCCCTAGACAATAATTCTGAATACCGCTTCTGGTGGGCTGCCAGGAGGGCACCGGGGTGACCACCATCCTCCTTCTTTGGTGTAGCCTCGAGGTCCCCTGTCAGTCCGTAGCCTAGGATGGCCCTGGTTCCTGCTCATGTTTTATTTCCGTCACCTGACGAGTCCTGGGAGAGGACGAAACCGGTCGTGGCCAGTTAGGACCCCGTATATCCCTGCTTAATTTCTGGCATGGGCCCGGCAGGAGGCACCGCCCAGGGAATGGAGTCCTGCGTTTTTGACTACAACTTTTATTTGCTCTAACAGGAGCGCCTCTCTCTATATCTCTCTCACCCCACTCCCACCACTATTGTCTGCATGGCTTTATCTTCATCGCACTCATGTGCAGTGAGGACAGGGCTATGACACTCATGTATCTTGTTTTTTAACCCCTTCCTTCCACAGCCCTGCATTTCCTTGGGGTCCTCCCCACATCTGCACCCGGGATTGGTATAGATTCTTAACTTTCCAGGTAGAACCTTTTTTAGCTTTTCAGATTAAGTTAGCTACCCGGTCAAGGTAGGACACGCACTCACACACTCAATTGCACCTTATATGTCCACACAGGCCCTTTATTTATTTAATTTCTATCCCTCCTGCGTTCCTCGTGTACTCCCCCCAGACGCCGGCATGTTGCTCCCTCTTTTGCCCTTCTCCGCGTACCTTAACCCAACCGTCACCATCCCATAGGCTGGCCTACTGTGACTTAATGGGGTAGGATAGCCCCCCTGTCACTTACCCTAACCCCAACCTGGGAGGGTCTACGCCTAAAACTTAACCGAAAGGCTGACCTACTGTGACTTAATGGGGTAGGATAGCCCCCCTGTCACTTATCCTAACCCCAACCTGGGAGGGTCTACGCCTAAAACTCAACCGGAAGGCTTACCTTCTGTGACTTAATGGGGTAGGATAACCCCCCTGTCACTTATCCTAACCCCAACCTGGGAGGGCCTACGCCTAAAACTTAACCAGACGACTAACCTACTGTGACTTAATGGGGTGGGATAGCCCCCCTGTCACTTATCCTAACCCCAACCTGGGGGGGTCTACGCCTAAAACTTAACCGTTGCTTCCCCCCAGTGGTTTTATCTCTGATTACTGGGCCACCTCACTGGGCCACCTCACTGGGTCACCTGTCCTAACCCCAACCAGTGAGAGTTCACACCTAAACGGGTCGAAGCACGAAACTGCTGGGCTCGGGTGATCATCAGACATCAAACCTATTTATAATCTGAGGATGTGTACCTTGACCCCTTGGGGATCGGGACTCTTAAGGATTGATACCATAATTGGAATAATAACTCGGTTTCAAACACTTTATGACTTTTATATACTCTGATGGTGTTTACTTTGTCCCCCAGGTGGACAGAGACCCTCCAGATATTAACTTCTACTAACAACAAGGGACCTTTCTGACTCTGAGCATGCTCCCGCATTGACCCTGCTACCTGAACATGTCAAGTGGATACGGAGACGGCCATCCATGTGCTCGACCTATACTTATATATTATGCATTGTTTCTTGTTGTATGTTTATATATTACTATCCCCCTGAGTGCTCCTCACTCACCCTGTGTCGAGTGGCGAGCGCTTCAGGTGTTACCCGGCCTGGGTTCCCCTCGGGGTTCCTGGAGGGGCCTAGCCCCTGTTCGGATGTGGTGGATGACTCAGCATTGGCATAGCGTGTGCCTCAGTCCTGAGCCTAAGTGGGTCGAAGTACCGAACTACTGGGCTCGGGGGATTTTCAGACATTAAACCTAACCCTAACCCTAACCCTAACCCTAACCCTAACCCTAACCCTATAACAACCTAACCCTAACCCTGGGAATATCGGATGTGACCTGTGCATTGCGCCGGTTGCGGGTGCCTGGGTGACGTTCTTTGACCAAGCACCTCTGATTTGCATGGGTGGTGTGTGTGCGCGGGGGAAGATCAGCTTGTGACCCTTTGCCAGGCTGGGGGAATATCGGACGTGACCCTTAAACACCCTGCACCGTAGGTGGCCGTTGTGACTGGGGGACCTGACGTACGTGTGGTTCTGACCCCTGGGAGCTTTTGACCTTTGACCTTCGGAGTGGTGGGCCTGTTCTCTCTGGATGCTGCCTGTGCTCCCTGCGGCTTGGCATGGCCACAACCCTGGATTCAGTCTACATCGTGGGATTCTCAATATGCTATTTTTCCACGGGGTAGTTGTCTATCTCCGGTGGTATAGCATGGCTGTGTTGTGACTGCGTGCGGGTCATTGTTGACTGTGCCATGTCATGATCACACCAGCCCATTCATCGCTCCCTATTCACCCAGGCTTCCCATCTACACGTGGACTCCTCCCCTGCATGGACTGGACACTCCTCTCTACATTCCTTCACCTGTGGCCATCTGTGAGTCCCTCCACCACACCTCCACACTCATGTTGTGGAGCCTGTCTCTCCTTTCCACCCACATCCCATACTGATATCCACTGATGGTTCTTCTTTCGGCTTTGTCTCTCCTGCTCTAACCTTAACCCTGCTGACCTTGTTTCCATCCTTCCTTAACCCCTACCTCCTTGCCGACCTGTTTACCCTAACCCCAACCCCTCCTACCTCTTACCTAACCATAGGTCCCGCCCTGGTGTCTTTTCTCCCACCCCCCTCCCCCCCTACCTCCTCCTTAGTCTCCTCACCCCAACCCTAGGCCGTTCTCTCTCTTTGTTTCACTATCACCTCCCTTTTGGGCCTATGGTTTCGGTGTCTTCGGCTCTCCCTGGCCTTCCTACTAATTCTAATTTACACACTTTTTTCCTTACAGATCCACTCTGGCACCACTCTAACCCTAACCTGTGTTCCTTTCTCCTTTCACAGTTCCTTGGTCACCTGTCACACACGGTCCATCCATGTTGCCTTCTATGCACACACACACACACACACACATACTCTCTCTCTCTCTCTCTTGTCTCCTCTTTTCCCTAGATGTTTAATTGAGATTACCGATTCTGGTGGGCGCCCAAGGCACAGGGGGGATGACGCTTTTTGTCGTCACCCCTGAGTTCTTGATAGTCCTTAGTCGTAGGACGGCCCTTGACCTGCATAACGTGTTTTATTTCATACTTTGCTACCTGACGAGCTCTGAGGAGAGCGAAACTGCAGTCGTGGCCGGTTAGAACCTCACGATTCCCTGCTTAATGTTGTGGTAGGTGCCAGCAGGAAGGCACCTCCCAGGGAGTGGAGTTCTGCGTTTTTGACTACACCTTTTATTTGCTCGGAAGAGCCCCTCTCTTGCTCTCTCTCTCTCTCACACACCCACACACACGCGTGCTCTCTCTAGCTGTTCTCTCTCTAGCTGTTCTCTCTCTAGCTGTTCTCTCTCTAGCTGTTCTCTCTCTAGCTGTTCTCTCTCTAGCTGTTCTCTCTCTAGCTGATCTCCCTCTATCCGCTCTCCCCTAACTGCTCTCTCTCCCACACACACACACACACACACACCCCCACGCTTTAATTCTGTCTCCCATGCCCTGTCTTCCACATACTCATGTATGTCTGCGGCGCTCTTCCCCAGAGCGCCCTCATTTATTGCATTCATGGCACTCATGTGTCCTGTCCATTAACC
This sequence comes from Osmerus mordax, assembly GCF_038355195.1. Lineage (NCBI taxonomy): Eukaryota > Metazoa > Chordata > Actinopteri > Osmeriformes > Osmeridae > Osmerus > Osmerus mordax. The sequence continues at coordinate 11,027,682 of NC_090072.1, read as the reverse complement.
CCCCTTTCCTCCCCAGCAGCACGACAAGTGCAGATGTCCTCTACTCATCAAAACCAGGCCCTGGATAGGCTTTTGAATTTTTCAGGCAGGCTCCCCCTAGATTAGGTTAGCTACCGGGCCAAGGTAGGACACGCACTCACACACTCAGGTGCATCCATTCACTCACGCTCATGCCCCATCTCTTGAAGAGGACCCGGATTGGCCTCCACTGGACCATCATCGCCCATCCTGGGGGCTGGACCGTCGGGGACTTGGTCCTCCGCACATAGCCTGTGATCCTCGGTCATAGCCTGTGATCCTCTGTCATCTCTGATGACCGAGCTGTCTCAGCTCCCTCCTTCGGTGATGTGTACTACACATCATCCGGCCCTCACACGGCAACGGGGGGATCTTTGACCCCTCCGGCCGTAGGCCCAGGCTACGGTCCAGCCCACCCCACCACTTCATCTAAAGCAGTCCTGACGTGGCTACGGTTGATTTTCAAGCCGTGGCTACGGTTGATTTTCAAGCCGGCCTCAGGCTTGGACCACGGTTTTACCGGCTCCGCTGCTTTACGAGTCACTCCTCCTGACCGGACTCAGGGGGAGGAGACAGGAGTGACCCCTCCCTTCTCATGCTTCCTACCGACGGAAGAGGTAGACGGCCCTGCTGCCATCACCAGTGGGGTGAAGAAGATTAGATGGACTACCTCAGCGCGGCACCTCGGCGCTACGCGCCTCAGCGCGGCACCTCCGCGCTACGCGCCTCGGCGCTGCGCGCTTCGGATTGGACGAGTGGAACCCCCCTGTGTCTACACTCGGATGTAGCATGTGCTACGGTGGCCGGTCACCTCTGCTACCCACGAGTGAACCTTGACACCCGAGGTCACCTACCTCTCTCGGGGGGAACCTCTCTTGTGGGGACAGAAGACCTCAGAGCACGCTCCTGCTTAGACCCTGTGGTGCGCACACGTCCGTCAGTGGATTCGGGGGTGGTCATCCATGTACCCATCGGTTACTAACGTCCTCTTTAGTGCTTAGACCTATACTTACCCTGGGCCGCGAGCGCAACAGGGTCTACAGGCCTGGGACCCCTTTGGGGTCCTGGAGGGGGTCTACTCCCCTACCCCCTCTGGTGGAAGATCTACATGGCTCTAGGATACGAGTGCATTTCCCCCTAAGCCTATGCGGGTCGAAGTACTGAACTGCTTGGCGCGGGGGGCATCAGAGATAACAACCTAACCCTAACCCTAACCCTAACCCTAACCCTAACCCTAACCCTAACCCTAACCCTAACCCTAACCCTCCCTTCCCCATATCTAATCCTCCCCCTTCCCCAAACCCCATGGTGGAAGGGGGACTTAACCCCTCCCTGATCCCTCATCCTAACCCCAACCCTCCCTTTCCTATACCTCACCCCAACCCTCCCCCCTCCCCCCTCCCCCTTTCCCTTCCCCTGGAACCTACTTACCGTCACGCCCTCAGCCAGTCACAGCCAAAGGTCCTCCATCGAGAGGAGCCCGTTATCCATCCGACCTGTTGGAGGAAAATACAAGATTGGCAGTTAGACGTAGTGAAACCCATAGTGGTGGTGGGGGACAATAATCTCTCGGCAATCCCTACTTTTAAGGATGATTTTATCCAAGTTGACAGTTTCCCAGGGGCGAACTGCCATCATTTAAGGGGGGTGCTAGAGAAATTGACACCAAACTCTAACACAGAGCATGTCATCCTGTCAGTGGGGATGGTTAACTGTCTCGACAGACAGCAACCCACGACCACCGTGAAACAACTGCAGCAGCTTTGGAAAACCTGTCAAAAACAATTTCCCAAGGCTGTTATCTACATGCCATTCATTAATTTCTCTGACAGGTTGGCTAAGGACCAGCAAAAATTATTTGACGCTTTTAACTTTTATATTGATAGTAAATCTCCTTTTCAAACGTTACCTGAGATGGATAAACTCCAATTCCAGGTGACGGGACGGGATCCAGTTCTCTGGACCACGGAAACCGCAGAAAGAATGCTAAAATTATGGATTAGTGATTTATTAATATAAACATCTAAAGGTTGCATACCCCCTGCTGTTTTCCGGGTAGGAGGTGAGGGATTCCTGGGGAAAGAGAAAGTTATTTAACAATACCAGGAATCAGGAAAGAGTGTATATATGCACATACCTACTTACCTGTGATACTTACCTGTGATGACCAGTGGGGGGCAGAAGGGTTCCTGTAGGACAAAAAAAGAAAAAAAGATCAGCACAGATCCAAAGTATAGGGTATTTAGTTGTTTACTTACCCTAGATACTTACCTACTAGGATACCTACCTTGATGTGAATATAATAATCCTCCTCTTCACCTTCTTTTCTGGGGACAAAAAATCATTGAATAGAAACACAGGACTTGTGCCAGCGCAACTCCAGTCCAACATTGGGCTGAGACCTTTCTACAAACCTAACCCAGCCAGAGCCTAGTCCAGTGTTTTATTCTTTGATAATATTTTTAATTCCCCTTTTACTCCATTTTTTTGAGGTTTTAGATAGGAATTAAGTAACTGGTAACTTTTACAAAGAAAGTGTTGGGCCTAATTAGGCCTTAATTGAACACAAGAGGGTGTAAGAGGGGTATGGCAGATTGGCCAATTAGAAACCACAGGAAGTGGCCAAGCCCCCACCCCTCTTCCACTACTTAACTTCCTGTCTGCCTCATCCAACTCAGTTCTCCTCTGAGGAAGCCTTATGAAGGTGAAACGTTAGGAGCTCCTTCTTTTATTCTTTTACTCTTTTATTCTTTTATGGGGGGCAAAAACTTTTAGAGTGCATTTTAATCTATGGTTTTATTCAGAGTGGACCCAGTCCATCTTTGAACTTTTTTTAGTCCTTTGTTTTAAACAAACAGTTGCACATTTTTGCACCCAACACTTGGCACTTTATGAGCAGGGGAGAGAACCCTGGTTGGCTCAGTTCCCTCTTTGTGTGGGGTGAGTGTGTGTGTGTGAGTGTGTGGTGCACTTACCTTATTCCTGGTTTGGAACCTCTTTTTCAAAAAGCACAGTGTGCTGTTCTATAGGGACTGACCAAGGAAGGGGCCATCTTCACCCTGCACAGGTGTCATTGGGGCAAAAAAAGACAACCCTTACAGTAAGGGCTCTTTTTAGACAGGCTTTTTTAAAGGCCAATAATCTATGTGCAATAAAAGGACTAAACAGGAAAATACCATAGGCAATAGATGCATTTTATTGATGTCTGAACAATTTTATTGAGACATTTTAGAAATACTTTTAGCAATTTTAGCGGTTTTACTTTTTATAAGGAGCATGGAAGTGGGACTTACAGAAACAGGAAACGGGAGAAACCGACCCAAATGCCTGAATGTCCCACTGGCCAAAATTTATTTTAAACTTCTCCAAGCTCTGCATCACACAGAGATCCTGGATGATTCCATCTCCAAGGGATCCTGTCCAAAAGGGATGCAGAGGCAGGTTAATAAATTAACAACTTTTATTAAACCTGCGTCCCCCTCGTTTGAAACCACCAGTAAGGTGAAAATCAACACCAACACATGGTTAGAGGGGAACTTGGAAATTTTAAAGTGTCATTATGATAATATGTTGGTCTTTTTACTGGGTGACTTACCTGGAATGGATGAGGAGGCTTTTCGAGTGGCGGTGGGCTGGGGAAGGTTGAGATACAAACGCAAATTCACAACAACATCAGTGAAAACATTGCGGGAATTACTCACCTCTCCAGGAGAAAATCCATCTTCTCAAGCCCTCCGGCCGATGAGTCCGGAGGACTTCCCACCATTGCCTGCATCCATGGATATGGGGGTCCTAATTCCAATACAGGAAGACTCCGATACCAGTGTGGTCACCCAGGGGAATGGACACTTACCTTTGGTAGGGATGAGGGAAACTCCAGAGGTCTCGGGAACATCTCCTGTGGGGAAAACAAAAAACATCAAACAGTCACATGGGTTAAACACAGTTGGAATTACCTTACTTACCTTTAAAGAGGCCCTGAACTTTACATCTGGGGTCTCTGAAATTGTGAGGGAAAGGGTCCAAGTTGCCCCCAGTAGTGGCAGTGAGGTGGCAATTAGCCTGACTATTGCCAGCCCACCCCCAACAGTGGAGACCAGTTTCCCTCCCAAAGTGCTGTTGACGAGGTTGAGTGACACCATGGTGGGTATAAGGGGTCCTAACCCCACCTTGACCCTGAACCCTAACCCCAACCCTCCCTTCCCCATATCTAATCCTCCCCCTTCCCCAAACCCCATGGTGGAAGGGGGACTTAACCCCTCCCTGATCCCTCATCCTAACCCCAACCCTCCCTTTCCTATACCTCACCCCAACCCTCCCCCCTCCCCCCTCCCCCTTTCCCTTCCCCTGGAACCTACTTACCGTCACGCCCTCAGCCAGTCACAGCCAAAGGTCCTCCATCGAGAGGAGCCCGTTATCCATCCGACCTGTTGGAGGAAAATACAAGATTGGCAGTTAGACGTAGTGAAACCCATAGTGGTGGTGGGGGACAATAATCTCTCGGCAATCCCTACTTTTAAGGATGATTTTATCCAAGTTGACAGTTTCCCAGGGGCGAACTGCCATCATTTAAGGGGGGTGCTAGAGAAATTGACACCAAACTCTAACACAGAGCATGTCATCCTGTCAGTGGGGATGGTTAACTGTCTCGACAGACAGCAACCCACGACCACCGTGAAACAACTGCAGCAGCTTTGGAAAACCTGTCAAAAACAATTTCCCAAGGCTGTTATCTACATGCCATTCATTAATTTCTCTGACAGGTTGGCTAAGGACCAGCAAAAATTATTTGACGCTTTTAACTTTTATATTGATAGTAAATCTCCTTTTCAAACGTTACCTGAGATGGATAAACTCCAATTCCAGGTGACGGGACGGGATCCAGTTCTCTGGACCACGGAAACCGCAGAAAGAATGCTAAAATTATGGATTAGTGATTTATTAATATAAACATCTAAAGGTTGCATACCCCCTGCTGTTTTCCGGGTAGGAGGTGAGGGATTCCTGGGGAAAGAGAAAGTTATTTAACAATACCAGGAATCAGGAAAGAGTGTATATATGCACATACCTACTTACCTGTGATACTTACCTGTGATGACCAGTGGGGGGCAGAAGGGTTCCTGTAGGACAAAAAAAGAAAAAAAGATCAGCACAGATCCAAAGTATAGGGTATTTAGTTGTTTACTTACCCTAGATACTTACCTACTAGGATACCTACCTTGATGTGAATATAATAATCCTCCTCTTCACCTTCTTTTCTGGGGACAAAAAATCATTGAATAGAAACACAGGACTTGTGCCAGCGCAACTCCAGTCCAACATTGGGCTGAGACCTTTCTACAAACCTAACCCAGCCAGAGCCTAGTCCAGTGTTTTATTCTTTGATAATATTTTTAATTCCCCTTTTACTCCATTTTTTTGAGGTTTTAGATAGGAATTAAGTAACTGGTAACTTTTACAAAGAAAGTGTTGGGCCTAATTAGGCCTTAATTGAACACAAGAGGGTGTAAGAGGGGTATGGCAGATTGGCCAATTAGAAACCACAGGAAGTGGCCAAGCCCCCACCCCTCTTCCACTACTTAACTTCCTGTCTGCCTCATCCAACTCAGTTCTCCTCTGAGGAAGCCTTATGAAGGTGAAACGTTAGGAGCTCCTTCTTTTATTCTTTTACTCTTTTATTCTTTTATGGGGGGCAAAAACTTTTAGAGTGCATTTTAATCTATGGTTTTATTCAGAGTGGACCCAGTCCATCTTTGAACTTTTTTTAGTCCTTTGTTTTAAACAAACAGTTGCACATTTTTGCACCCAACACTTGGCACTTTATGAGCAGGGGAGAGAACCCTGGTTGGCTCAGTTCCCTCTTTGTGTGGGGTGAGTGTGTGTGTGTGAGTGTGTGGTGCACTTACCTTATTCCTGGTTTGGAACCTCTTTTTCAAAAAGCACAGTGTGCTGTTCTATAGGGACTGACCAAGGAAGGGGCCATCTTCACCCTGCACAGGTGTCATTGGGGCAAAAAAAGACAACCCTTACAGTAAGGGCTCTTTTTAGACAGGCTTTTTTAAAGGCCAATAATCTATGTGCAATAAAAGGACTAAACAGGAAAATACCATAGGCAATAGATGCATTTTATTGATGTCTGAACAATTTTATTGAGACATTTTAGAAATACTTTTAGCAATTTTAGCGGTTTTACTTTTTATAAGGAGCATGGAAGTGGGACTTACAGAAACAGGAAACGGGAGAAACCGACCCAAATGCCTGAATGTCCCACTGGCCAAAATTTATTTTAAACTTCTCCAAGCTCTGCATCACACAGAGATCCTGGATGATTCCATCTCCAAGGGATCCTGTCCAAAAGGGATGCAGAGGCAGGTTAATAAATTAACAACTTTTATTAAACCTGCGTCCCCCTCGTTTGAAACCACCAGTAAGGTGAAAATCAACACCAACACATGGTTAGAGGGGAACTTGGAAATTTTATAGTGTCATTATGATAATATGTTGGTCTTTTTACTGGGTGACTTACCTGGAATGGATGAGGAGGCTTTTCGAGTGGCGGTGGGCTGGGGAAGGTTGAGATACAAACGCAAATTCACAACAACATCAGTGAAAACATTGCGGGAATTACTCACCTCTCCAGGAGAAAATCCATCTTCTCAAGCCCTCCGGCCGATGAGTCCGGAGGACTTCCCACCATTGCCTGCATCCATGGATATGGGGGTCCTAATTCCAATACAGGAAGACTCCGATACCAGTGTGGTCACCCAGGGGAATGGACACTTACCTTTGGTAGGGATGAGGGAAACTCCAGAGGTCTCGGGAACATCTCCTGTGGGGAAAACAAAAAACATCAAACAGTCACATGGGTTAAACACAGTTGGAATTACCTTACTTACCTTTAAAGAGGCCCTGAACTTTACATCTGGGGTCTCTGAAATTGTGAGGGAAAGGGTCCAAGTTGCCCCCAGTAGTGGCAGTGAGGTGGCAATTAGCCTGACTATTGCCAGCCCACCCCCAACAGTGGAGACCAGTTTCCCTCCCAAAGTGCTGTTGACGAGGTTGAGTGACACCATGGTGGGTATAAGGGGTCCTAACCCCACCTTGACCCTGAACCCTAACCCCAACCCTCCCTTCCCCATATCTAATCCTCCCCCTTCCCCAAACCCCATGGTGGAAGGGGGACTTAACCCCTCCCTGATCCCTCATCCTAACCCCAACCCTCCCTTTCCTATACCTCACCCCAACCCTCCCCCCTCCCCCCTCCCCCTTTCCCTTCCCCTGGAACCTACTTACCGTCACGCCCTCAGCCAGTCACAGCCAAAGGTCCTCCATCGAGAGGAGCCCGTTATCCATCCGACCTGTTGGAGGAAAATACAAGATTGGCAGTTAGACGTAGTGAAACCCATAGTGGTGGTGGGGGACAATAATCTCTCGGCAATCCCTACTTTTAAGGATGATTTTATCCAAGTTGACAGTTTCCCAGGGGCGAACTGCCATCATTTAAGGGGGGTGCTAGAGAAATTGACACCAAACTCTAACACAGAGCATGTCATCCTGTCAGTGGGGATGGTTAACTGTCTCGACAGACAGCAACCCACGACCACCGTGAAACAACTGCAGCAGCTTTGGAAAACCTGTCAAAAACAATTTCCCAAGGCTGTTATCTACATGCCATTCATTAATTTCTCTGACAGGTTGGCTAAGGACCAGCAAAAATTATTTGACGCTTTTAACTTTTATATTGATAGTAAATCTCCTTTTCAAACGTTACCTGAGATGGATAAACTCCAATTCCAGGTGACGGGACGGGATCCAGTTCTCTGGACCACGGAAACCGCAGAAAGAATGCTAAAATTATGGATTAGTGATTTATTAATATAAACATCTAAAGGTTGCATACCCCCTGCTGTTTTCCGGGTAGGAGGTGAGGGATTCCTGGGGAAAGAGAAAGTTATTTAACAATACCAGGAATCAGGAAAGAGTGTATATATGCACATACCTACTTACCTGTGATACTTACCTGTGATGACCAGTGGGGGGCAGAAGGGTTCCTGTAGGACAAAAAAAGAAAAAAAGATCAGCACAGATCCAAAGTATAGGGTATTTAGTTGTTTACTTACCCTAGATACTTACCTACTAGGATACCTACCTTGATGTGAATATAATAATCCTCCTCTTCACCTTCTTTTCTGGGGACAAAAAATCATTGAATAGAAACACAGGACTTGTGCCAGCGCAACTCCAGTCCAACATTGGGCTGAGACCTTTCTACAAACCTAACCCAGCCAGAGCCTAGTCCAGTGTTTTATTCTTTGATAATATTTTTAATTCCCCTTTTACTCCATTTTTTTGAGGTTTTAGATAGGAATTAAGTAACTGGTAACTTTTACAAAGAAAGTGTTGGGCCTAATTAGGCCTTAATTGAACACAAGAGGGTGTAAGAGGGGTATGGCAGATTGGCCAATTAGAAACCACAGGAAGTGGCCAAGCCCCCACCCCTCTTCCACTACTTAACTTCCTGTCTGCCTCATCCAACTCAGTTCTCCTCTGAGGAAGCCTTATGAAGGTGAAACGTTAGGAGCTCCTTCTTTTATTCTTTTACTCTTTTATTCTTTTATGGGGGGCAAAAACTTTTAGAGTGCATTTTAATCTATGGTTTTATTCAGAGTGGACCCAGTCCATCTTTGAACTTTTTTTAGTCCTTTGTTTTAAACAAACAGTTGCACATTTTTGCACCCAACACTTGGCACTTTATGAGCAGGGGAGAGAACCCTGGTTGGCTCAGTTCCCTCTTTGTGTGGGGTGAGTGTGTGTGTGTGAGTGTGTGGTGCACTTACCTTATTCCTGGTTTGGAACCTCTTTTTCAAAAAGCACAGTGTGCTGTTCTATAGGGACTGACCAAGGAAGGGGCCATCTTCACCCTGCACAGGTGTCATTGGGGCAAAAAAAGACAACCCTTACAGTAAGGGCTCTTTTTAGACAGGCTTTTTTAAAGGCCAATAATCTATGTGCAATAAAAGGACTAAACAGGAAAATACCATAGGCAATAGATGCATTTTATTGATGTCTGAACAATTTTATTGAGACATTTTAGAAATACTTTTAGCAATTTTAGCGGTTTTACTTTTTATAAGGAGCATGGAAGTGGGACTTACAGAAACAGGAAACGGGAGAAACCGACCCAAATGCCTGAATGTCCCACTGGCCAAAATTTATTTTAAACTTCTCCAAGCTCTGCATCACACAGAGATCCTGGATGATTCCATCTCCAAGGGATCCTGTCCAAAAGGGATGCAGAGGCAGGTTAATAAATTAACAACTTTTATTAAACCTGCGTCCCCCTCGTTTGAAACCACCAGTAAGGTGAAAATCAACACCAACACATGGTTAGAGGGGAACTTGGAAATTTTAAAGTGTCATTATGATAATATGTTGGTCTTTTTACTGGGTGACTTACCTGGAATGGATGAGGAGGCTTTTCGAGTGGCGGTGGGCTGGGGAAGGTTGAGATACAAACGCAAATTCACAACAACATCAGTGAAAACATTGCGGGAATTACTCACCTCTCCAGGAGAAAATCCATCTTCTCAAGCCCTCCGGCCGATGAGTCCGGAGGACTTCCCACCATTGCCTGCATCCATGGATATGGGGGTCCTAATTCCAATACAGGAAGACTCCGATACCAGTGTGGTCACCCAGGGGAATGGACACTTACCTTTGGTAGGGATGAGGGAAACTCCAGAGGTCTCGGGAACATCTCCTGTGGGGAAAACAAAAAACATCAAACAGTCACATGGGTTAAACACAGTTGGAATTACCTTACTTACCTTTAAAGAGGCCCTGAACTTTACATCTGGGGTCTCTGAAATTGTGAGGGAAAGGGTCCAAGTTGCCCCCAGTAGTGGCAGTGAGGTGGCAATTAGCCTGACTATTGCCAGCCCACCCCCAACAGTGGAGACCAGTTTCCCTCCCAAAGTGCTGTTGACGAGGTTGAGTGACACCATGGTGGGTATAAGGGGTCCTAACCCCACCTTGACCCTGAACCCTAACCCCAACCCTCCCTTCCCCATATCTAATCCTCCCCCTTCCCCAAACCCCATGGTGGAAGGGGGACTTAACCCCTCCCTGATCCCTCATCCTAACCCCAACCCTCCCTTTCCTATACCTCACCCCAACCCTCCCCCCTCCCCCCTCCCCCTTTCCCTTCCCCTGGAACCTACTTACCGTCACGCCCTCAGCCAGTCACAGCCAAAGGTCCTCCATCGAGAGGAGCCCGTTATCCATCCGACCTGTTGGAGGAAAATACAAGATTGGCAGTTAGACGTAGTGAAACCCATAGTGGTGGTGGGGGACAATAATCTCTCGGCAATCCCTACTTTTAAGGATGATTTTATCCAAGTTGACAGTTTCCCAGGGGCGAACTGCCATCATTTAAGGGGGGTGCTAGAGAAATTGACACCAAACTCTAACACAGAGCATGTCATCCTGTCAGTGGGGATGGTTAACTGTCTCGACAGACAGCAACCCACGACCACCGTGAAACAACTGCAGCAGCTTTGGAAAACCTGTCAAAAACAATTTCCCAAGGCTGTTATCTACATGCCATTCATTAATTTCTCTGACAGGTTGGCTAAGGACCAGCAAAAATTATTTGACGCTTTTAACTTTTATATTGATAGTAAATCTCCTTTTCAAACGTTACCTGAGATGGATAAACTCCAATTCCAGGTGACGGGACGGGATCCAGTTCTCTGGACCACGGAAACCGCAGAAAGAATGCTAAAATTATGGATTAGTGATTTATTAATATAAACATCTAAAGGTTGCATACCCCCTGCTGTTTTCCGGGTAGGAGGTGAGGGATTCCTGGGGAAAGAGAAAGTTATTTAACAATACCAGGAATCAGGAAAGAGTGTATATATGCACATACCTACTTACCTGTGATACTTACCTGTGATGACCAGTGGGGGGCAGAAGGGTTCCTGTAGGACAAAAAAAGAAAAAAAGATCAGCACAGATCCAAAGTATAGGGTATTTAGTTGTTTACTTACCCTAGATACTTACCTACTAGGATACCTACCTTGATGTGAATATAATAATCCTCCTCTTCACCTTCTTTTCTGGGGACAAAAAATCATTGAATAGAAACACAGGACTTGTGCCAGCGCAACTCCAGTCCAACATTGGGCTGAGACCTTTCTACAAACCTAACCCAGCCAGAGCCTAGTCCAGTGTTTTATTCTTTGATAATATTTTTAATTCCCCTTTTACTCCATTTTTTTGAGGTTTTAGATAGGAATTAAGTAACTGGTAACTTTTACAAAGAAAGTGTTGGGCCTAATTAGGCCTTAATTGAACACAAGAGGGTGTAAGAGGGGTATGGCAGATTGGCCAATTAGAAACCACAGGAAGTGGCCAAGCCCCCACCCCTCTTCCACTACTTAACTTCCTGTCTGCCTCATCCAACTCAGTTCTCCTCTGAGGAAGCCTTATGAAGGTGAAACGTTAGGAGCTCCTTCTTTTATTCTTTTACTCTTTTATTCTTTTATGGGGGGCAAAAACTTTTAGAGTGCATTTTAATCTATGGTTTTATTCAGAGTGGACCCAGTCCATCTTTGAACTTTTTTTAGTCCTTTGTTTTAAACAAACAGTTGCACATTTTTGCACCCAACACTTGGCACTTTATGAGCAGGGGAGAGAACCCTGGTTGGCTCAGTTCCCTCTTTGTGTGGGGTGAGTGTGTGTGTGTGAGTGTGTGGTGCACTTACCTTATTCCTGGTTTGGAACCTCTTTTTCAAAAAGCACAGTGTGCTGTTCTATAGGGACTGACCAAGGAAGGGGCCATCTTCACCCTGCACAGGTGTCATTGGGGCAAAAAAAGACAACCCTTACAGTAAGGGCTCTTTTTAGACAGGCTTTTTTAAAGGCCAATAATCTATGTGCAATAAAAGGACTAAACAGGAAAATACCATAGGCAATAGATGCATTTTATTGATGTCTGAACAATTTTATTGAGACATTTTAGAAATACTTTTAGCAATTTTAGCGGTTTTACTTTTTATAAGGAGCATGGAAGTGGGACTTACAGAAACAGGAAACGGGAGAAACCGACCCAAATGCCTGAATGTCCCACTGGCCAAAATTTATTTTAAACTTCTCCAAGCTCTGCATCACACAGAGATCCTGGATGATTCCATCTCCAAGGGATCCTGTCCAAAAGGGATGCAGAGGCAGGTTAATAAATTAACAACTTTTATTAAACCTGCGTCCCCCTCGTTTGAAACCACCAGTAAGGTGAAAATCAACACCAACACATGGTTAGAGGGGAACTTGGAAATTTTAAAGTGTCATTATGATAATATGTTGGTCTTTTTACTGGGTGACTTACCTGGAATGGATGAGGAGGCTTTTCGAGTGGCGGTGGGCTGGGGAAGGTTGAGATACAAACGCAAATTCACAACAACATCAGTGAAAACATTGCGGGAATTACTCACCTCTCCAGGAGAAAATCCATCTTCTCAAGCCCTCCGGCCGATGAGTCCGGAGGACTTCCCACCATTGCCTGCATCCATGGATATGGGGGTCCTAATTCCAATACAGGAAGACTCCGATACCAGTGTGGTCACCCAGGGGAATGGACACTTACCTTTGGTAGGGATGAGGGAAACTCCAGAGGTCTCGGGAACATCTCCTGTGGGGAAAACAAAAAACATCAAACAGTCACATGGGTTAAACACAGTTGGAATTACCTTACTTACCTTTAAAGAGGCCCTGAACTTTACATCTGGGGTCTCTGAAATTGTGAGGGAAAGGGTCCAAGTTGCCCCCAGTAGTGGCAGTGAGGTGGCAATTAGCCTGACTATTGCCAGCCCACCCCCAACAGTGGAGACCAGTTTCCCTCCCAAAGTGCTGTTGACGAGGTTGAGTGACACCATGGTGGGTATAAGGGGTCCTAACCCCACCTTGACCCTGAACCCTAACCCCAACCCTCCCTTCCCCATATCTAATCCTCCCCCTTCCCCAAACCCCATGGTGGAAGGGGGACTTAACCCCTCCCTGATCCCTCATCCTAACCCCAACCCTCCCTTTCCTATACCTCACCCCAACCCTCCCCCCTCCCCCCTCCCCCTTTCCCTTCCCCTGGAACCTACTTACCGTCACGCCCTCAGCCAGTCACAGCCAAAGGTCCTCCATCGAGAGGAGCCCGTTATCCATCCGACCTGTTGGAGGAAAATACAAGATTGGCAGTTAGACGTAGTGAAACCCATAGTGGTGGTGGGGGACAATAATCTCTCGGCAATCCCTACTTTTAAGGATGATTTTATCCAAGTTGACAGTTTCCCAGGGGCGAACTGCCATCATTTAAGGGGGGTGCTAGAGAAATTGACACCAAACTCTAACACAGAGCATGTCATCCTGTCAGTGGGGATGGTTAACTGTCTCGACAGACAGCAACCCACGACCACCGTGAAACAACTGCAGCAGCTTTGGAAAACCTGTCAAAAACAATTTCCCAAGGCTGTTATCTACATGCCATTCATTAATTTCTCTGACAGGTTGGCTAAGGACCAGCAAAAATTATTTGACGCTTTTAACTTTTATATTGATAGTAAATCTCCTTTTCAAACGTTACCTGAGATGGATAAACTCCAATTCCAGGTGACGGGACGGGATCCAGTTCTCTGGACCACGGAAACCGCAGAAAGAATGCTAAAATTATGGATTAGTGATTTATTAATATAAACATCTAAAGGTTGCATACCCCCTGCTGTTTTCCGGGTAGGAGGTGAGGGATTCCTGGGGAAAGAGAAAGTTATTTAACAATACCAGGAATCAGGAAAGAGTGTATATATGCACATACCTACTTACCTGTGATACTTACCTGTGATGACCAGTGGGGGGCAGAAGGGTTCCTGTAGGACAAAAAAAGAAAAAAAGATCAGCACAGATCCAAAGTATAGGGTATTTAGTTGTTTACTTACCCTAGATACTTACCTACTAGGATACCTACCTTGATGTGAATATAATAATCCTCCTCTTCACCTTCTTTTCTGGGGACAAAAAATCATTGAATAGAAACACAGGACTTGTGCCAGCGCAACTCCAGTCCAACATTGGGCTGAGACCTTTCTACAAACCTAACCCAGCCAGAGCCTAGTCCAGTGTTTTATTCTTTGATAATATTTTTAATTCCCCTTTTACTCCATTTTTTTGAGGTTTTAGATAGGAATTAAGTAACTGGTAACTTTTACAAAGAAAGTGTTGGGCCTAATTAGGCCTTAATTGAACACAAGAGGGTGTAAGAGGGGTATGGCAGATTGGCCAATTAGAAACCACAGGAAGTGGCCAAGCCCCCACCCCTCTTCCACTACTTAACTTCCTGTCTGCCTCATCCAACTCAGTTCTCCTCTGAGGAAGCCTTATGAAGGTGAAACGTTAGGAGCTCCTTCTTTTATTCTTTTACTCTTTTATTCTTTTATGGGGGGCAAAAACTTTTAGAGTGCATTTTAATCTATGGTTTTATTCAGAGTGGACCCAGTCCATCTTTGAACTTTTTTTAGTCCTTTGTTTTAAACAAACAGTTGCACATTTTTGCACCCAACACTTGGCACTTTATGAGCAGGGGAGAGAACCCTGGTTGGCTCAGTTCCCTCTTTGTGTGGGGTGAGTGTGTGTGTGTGAGTGTGTGGTGCACTTACCTTATTCCTGGTTTGGAACCTCTTTTTCAAAAAGCACAGTGTGCTGTTCTATAGGGACTGACCAAGGAAGGGGCCATCTTCACCCTGCACAGGTGTCATTGGGGCAAAAAAAGACAACCCTTACAGTAAGGGCTCTTTTTAGACAGGCTTTTTTAAAGGCCAATAATCTATGTGCAATAAAAGGACTAAACAGGAAAATACCATAGGCAATAGATGCATTTTATTGATGTCTGAACAATTTTATTGAGACATTTTAGAAATACTTTTAGCAATTTTAGCGGTTTTACTTTTTATAAGGAGCATGGAAGTGGGACTTACAGAAACAGGAAACGGGAGAAACCGACCCAAATGCCTGAATGTCCCACTGGCCAAAATTTATTTTAAACTTCTCCAAGCTCTGCATCACACAGAGATCCTGGATGATTCCATCTCCAAGGGATCCTGTCCAAAAGGGATGCAGAGGCAGGTTAATAAATTAACAACTTTTATTAAACCTGCGTCCCCCTCGTTTGAAACCACCAGTAAGGTGAAAATCAACACCAACACATGGTTAGAGGGGAACTTGGAA
Organism: Osmerus mordax; assembly: GCF_038355195.1. NCBI lineage: Eukaryota > Metazoa > Chordata > Actinopteri > Osmeriformes > Osmeridae > Osmerus > Osmerus mordax. Next base: position 11,012,397 of record NC_090072.1, on the reverse strand, counting down.
ATTTTAAAGTGTCATTATGATAATATGTTGGTCTTTTTACTGGGTGACTTACCTGGAATGGATGAGGAGGCTTTTCGAGTGGCGGTGGGCTGGGGAAGGTTGAGATACAAACGCAAATTCACAACAACATCAGTGAAAACATTGCGGGAATTACTCACCTCTCCAGGAGAAAATCCATCTTCTCAAGCCCTCCGGCCGATGAGTCCGGAGGACTTCCCACCATTGCCTGCATCCATGGATATGGGGGTCCTAATTCCAATACAGGAAGACTCCGATACCAGTGTGGTCACCCAGGGGAATGGACACTTACCTTTGGTAGGGATGAGGGAAACTCCAGAGGTCTCGGGAACATCTCCTGTGGGGAAAACAAAAAACATCAAACAGTCACATGGGTTAAACACAGTTGGAATTACCTTACTTACCTTTAAAGAGGCCCTGAACTTTACATCTGGGGTCTCTGAAATTGTGAGGGAAAGGGTCCAAGTTGCCCCCAGTAGTGGCAGTGAGGTGGCAATTAGCCTGACTATTGCCAGCCCACCCCCAACAGTGGAGACCAGTTTCCCTCCCAAAGTGCTGTTGACGAGGTTGAGTGACACCATGGTGGGTATAAGGGGTCCTAACCCCACCTTGACCCTGAACCCTAACCCCAACCCTCCCTTCCCCATATCTAATCCTCCCCCTTCCCCAAACCCCATGGTGGAAGGGGGACTTAACCCCTCCCTGATCCCTCATCCTAACCCCAACCCTCCCTTTCCTATACCTCACCCCAACCCTCCCCCCTCCCCCCTCCCCCTTTCCCTTCCCCTGGAACCTACTTACCGTCACGCCCTCAGCCAGTCACAGCCAAAGGTCCTCCATCGAGAGGAGCCCGTTATCCATCCGACCTGTTGGAGGAAAATACAAGATTGGCAGTTAGACGTAGTGAAACCCATAGTGGTGGTGGGGGACAATAATCTCTCGGCAATCCCTACTTTTAAGGATGATTTTATCCAAGTTGACAGTTTCCCAGGGGCGAACTGCCATCATTTAAGGGGGGTGCTAGAGAAATTGACACCAAACTCTAACACAGAGCATGTCATCCTGTCAGTGGGGATGGTTAACTGTCTCGACAGACAGCAACCCACGACCACCGTGAAACAACTGCAGCAGCTTTGGAAAACCTGTCAAAAACAATTTCCCAAGGCTGTTATCTACATGCCATTCATTAATTTCTCTGACAGGTTGGCTAAGGACCAGCAAAAATTATTTGACGCTTTTAACTTTTATATTGATAGTAAATCTCCTTTTCAAACGTTACCTGAGATGGATAAACTCCAATTCCAGGTGACGGGACGGGATCCAGTTCTCTGGACCACGGAAACCGCAGAAAGAATGCTAAAATTATGGATTAGTGATTTATTAATATAAACATCTAAAGGTTGCATACCCCCTGCTGTTTTCCGGGTAGGAGGTGAGGGATTCCTGGGGAAAGAGAAAGTTATTTAACAATACCAGGAATCAGGAAAGAGTGTATATATGCACATACCTACTTACCTGTGATACTTACCTGTGATGACCAGTGGGGGGCAGAAGGGTTCCTGTAGGACAAAAAAAGAAAAAAAGATCAGCACAGATCCAAAGTATAGGGTATTTAGTTGTTTACTTACCCTAGATACTTACCTACTAGGATACCTACCTTGATGTGAATATAATAATCCTCCTCTTCACCTTCTTTTCTGGGGACAAAAAATCATTGAATAGAAACACAGGACTTGTGCCAGCGCAACTCCAGTCCAACATTGGGCTGAGACCTTTCTACAAACCTAACCCAGCCAGAGCCTAGTCCAGTGTTTTATTCTTTGATAATATTTTTAATTCCCCTTTTACTCCATTTTTTTGAGGTTTTAGATAGGAATTAAGTAACTGGTAACTTTTACAAAGAAAGTGTTGGGCCTAATTAGGCCTTAATTGAACACAAGAGGGTGTAAGAGGGGTATGGCAGATTGGCCAATTAGAAACCACAGGAAGTGGCCAAGCCCCCACCCCTCTTCCACTACTTAACTTCCTGTCTGCCTCATCCAACTCAGTTCTCCTCTGAGGAAGCCTTATGAAGGTGAAACGTTAGGAGCTCCTTCTTTTATTCTTTTACTCTTTTATTCTTTTATGGGGGGCAAAAACTTTTAGAGTGCATTTTAATCTATGGTTTTATTCAGAGTGGACCCAGTCCATCTTTGAACTTTTTTTAGTCCTTTGTTTTAAACAAACAGTTGCACATTTTTGCACCCAACACTTGGCACTTTATGAGCAGGGGAGAGAACCCTGGTTGGCTCAGTTCCCTCTTTGTGTGGGGTGAGTGTGTGTGTGTGAGTGTGTGGTGCACTTACCTTATTCCTGGTTTGGAACCTCTTTTTCAAAAAGCACAGTGTGCTGTTCTATAGGGACTGACCAAGGAAGGGGCCATCTTCACCCTGCACAGGTGTCATTGGGGCAAAAAAAGACAACCCTTACAGTAAGGGCTCTTTTTAGACAGGCTTTTTTAAAGGCCAATAATCTATGTGCAATAAAAGGACTAAACAGGAAAATACCATAGGCAATAGATGCATTTTATTGATGTCTGAACAATTTTATTGAGACATTTTAGAAATACTTTTAGCAATTTTAGCGGTTTTACTTTTTATAAGGAGCATGGAAGTGGGACTTACAGAAACAGGAAACGGGAGAAACCGACCCAAATGCCTGAATGTCCCACTGGCCAAAATTTATTTTAAACTTCTCCAAGCTCTGCATCACACAGAGATCCTGGATGATTCCATCTCCAAGGGATCCTGTCCAAAAGGGATGCAGAGGCAGGTTAATAAATTAACAACTTTTATTAAACCTGCGTCCCCCTCGTTTGAAACCACCAGTAAGGTGAAAATCAACACCAACACATGGTTAGAGGGGAACTTGGAAATTTTAAAGTGTCATTATGATAATATGTTGGTCTTTTTACTGGGTGACTTACCTGGAATGGATGAGGAGGCTTTTCGAGTGGCGGTGGGCTGGGGAAGGTTGAGATACAAACGCAAATTCACAACAACATCAGTGAAAACATTGCGGGAATTACTCACCTCTCCAGGAGAAAATCCATCTTCTCAAGCCCTCCGGCCGATGAGTCCGGAGGACTTCCCACCATTGCCTGCATCCATGGATATGGGGGTCCTAATTCCAATACAGGAAGACTCCGATACCAGTGTGGTCACCCAGGGGAATGGACACTTACCTTTGGTAGGGATGAGGGAAACTCCAGAGGTCTCGGGAACATCTCCTGTGGGGAAAACAAAAAACATCAAACAGTCACATGGGTTAAACACAGTTGGAATTACCTTACTTACCTTTAAAGAGGCCCTGAACTTTACATCTGGGGTCTCTGAAATTGTGAGGGAAAGGGTCCAAGTTGCCCCCAGTAGTGGCAGTGAGGTGGCAATTAGCCTGACTATTGCCAGCCCACCCCCAACAGTGGAGACCAGTTTCCCTCCCAAAGTGCTGTTGACGAGGTTGAGTGACACCATGGTGGGTATAAGGGGTCCTAACCCCACCTTGACCCTGAACCCTAACCCCAACCCTCCCTTCCCCATATCTAATCCTCCCCCTTCCCCAAACCCCATGGTGGAAGGGGGACTTAACCCCTCCCTGATCCCTCATCCTAACCCCAACCCTCCCTTTCCTATACCTCACCCCAACCCTCCCCCCTCCCCCCTCCCCCTTTCCCTTCCCCTGGAACCTACTTACCGTCACGCCCTCAGCCAGTCACAGCCAAAGGTCCTCCATCGAGAGGAGCCCGTTATCCATCCGACCTGTTGGAGGAAAATACAAGATTGGCAGTTAGACGTAGTGAAACCCATAGTGGTGGTGGGGGACAATAATCTCTCGGCAATCCCTACTTTTAAGGATGATTTTATCCAAGTTGACAGTTTCCCAGGGGCGAACTGCCATCATTTAAGGGGGGTGCTAGAGAAATTGACACCAAACTCTAACACAGAGCATGTCATCCTGTCAGTGGGGATGGTTAACTGTCTCGACAGACAGCAACCCACGACCACCGTGAAACAACTGCAGCAGCTTTGGAAAACCTGTCAAAAACAATTTCCCAAGGCTGTTATCTACATGCCATTCATTAATTTCTCTGACAGGTTGGCTAAGGACCAGCAAAAATTATTTGACGCTTTTAACTTTTATATTGATAGTAAATCTCCTTTTCAAACGTTACCTGAGATGGATAAACTCCAATTCCAGGTGACGGGACGGGATCCAGTTCTCTGGACCACGGAAACCGCAGAAAGAATGCTAAAATTATGGATTAGTGATTTATTAATATAAACATCTAAAGGTTGCATACCCCCTGCTGTTTTCCGGGTAGGAGGTGAGGGATTCCTGGGGAAAGAGAAAGTTATTTAACAATACCAGGAATCAGGAAAGAGTGTATATATGCACATACCTACTTACCTGTGATACTTACCTGTGATGACCAGTGGGGGGCAGAAGGGTTCCTGTAGGACAAAAAAAGAAAAAAAGATCAGCACAGATCCAAAGTATAGGGTATTTAGTTGTTTACTTACCCTAGATACTTACCTACTAGGATACCTACCTTGATGTGAATATAATAATCCTCCTCTTCACCTTCTTTTCTGGGGACAAAAAATCATTGAATAGAAACACAGGACTTGTGCCAGCGCAACTCCAGTCCAACATTGGGCTGAGACCTTTCTACAAACCTAACCCAGCCAGAGCCTAGTCCAGTGTTTTATTCTTTGATAATATTTTTAATTCCCCTTTTACTCCATTTTTTTGAGGTTTTAGATAGGAATTAAGTAACTGGTAACTTTTACAAAGAAAGTGTTGGGCCTAATTAGGCCTTAATTGAACACAAGAGGGTGTAAGAGGGGTATGGCAGATTGGCCAATTAGAAACCACAGGAAGTGGCCAAGCCCCCACCCCTCTTCCACTACTTAACTTCCTGTCTGCCTCATCCAACTCAGTTCTCCTCTGAGGAAGCCTTATGAAGGTGAAACGTTAGGAGCTCCTTCTTTTATTCTTTTACTCTTTTATTCTTTTATGGGGGGCAAAAACTTTTAGAGTGCATTTTAATCTATGGTTTTATTCAGAGTGGACCCAGTCCATCTTTGAACTTTTTTTAGTCCTTTGTTTTAAACAAACAGTTGCACATTTTTGCACCCAACACTTGGCACTTTATGAGCAGGGGAGAGAACCCTGGTTGGCTCAGTTCCCTCTTTGTGTGGGGTGAGTGTGTGTGTGTGAGTGTGTGGTGCACTTACCTTATTCCTGGTTTGGAACCTCTTTTTCAAAAAGCACAGTGTGCTGTTCTATAGGGACTGACCAAGGAAGGGGCCATCTTCACCCTGCACAGGTGTCATTGGGGCAAAAAAAGACAACCCTTACAGTAAGGGCTCTTTTTAGACAGGCTTTTTTAAAGGCCAATAATCTATGTGCAATAAAAGGACTAAACAGGAAAATACCATAGGCAATAGATGCATTTTATTGATGTCTGAACAATTTTATTGAGACATTTTAGAAATACTTTTAGCAATTTTAGCGGTTTTACTTTTTATAAGGAGCATGGAAGTGGGACTTACAGAAACAGGAAACGGGAGAAACCGACCCAAATGCCTGAATGTCCCACTGGCCAAAATTTATTTTAAACTTCTCCAAGCTCTGCATCACACAGAGATCCTGGATGATTCCATCTCCAAGGGATCCTGTCCAAAAGGGATGCAGAGGCAGGTTAATAAATTAACAACTTTTATTAAACCTGCGTCCCCCTCGTTTGAAACCACCAGTAAGGTGAAAATCAACACCAACACATGGTTAGAGGGGAACTTGGAAATTTTAAAGTGTCATTATGATAATATGTTGGTCTTTTTACTGGGTGACTTACCTGGAATGGATGAGGAGGCTTTTCGAGTGGCGGTGGGCTGGGGAAGGTTGAGATACAAACGCAAATTCACAACAACATCAGTGAAAACATTGCGGGAATTACTCACCTCTCCAGGAGAAAATCCATCTTCTCAAGCCCTCCGGCCGATGAGTCCGGAGGACTTCCCACCATTGCCTGCATCCATGGATATGGGGGTCCTAATTCCAATACAGGAAGACTCCGATACCAGTGTGGTCACCCAGGGGAATGGACACTTACCTTTGGTAGGGATGAGGGAAACTCCAGAGGTCTCGGGAACATCTCCTGGGGGGAAAACAAAAAACATCAAACAGTCACATGGGTTAAACACAGTTGGAATTACCTTACTTACCTTTAAAGAGGCCCTGAACTTTACATCTGGGGTCTCTGAAATTGTGAGGGAAAGGGTCCAAGTTGCCCCCAGTAGTGGCAGTGAGGTGGCAATTAGCCTGACTATTGCCAGCCCACCCCCAACAGTGGAGACCAGTTTCCCTCCCAAAGTGCTGTTGACGAGGTTGAGTGACACCATGGTGGGTATAAGGGGTCCTAACCCCACCTTGACCCTGAACCCTAACCCCAACCCTCCCTTCCCCATATCTAATCCTCCCCCTTCCCCAAACCCCATGGTGGAAGGGGGACTTAACCCCTCCCTGATCCCTCATCCTAACCCCAACCCTCCCTCTCCTATACCTCACCCCAACCCTCCCCCCTCCCCCCTCCCCCTTTCCCTTCCCCTGGAACCTACTTACCGTCACGCCCTCAGCCAGTCACAGCCAAAGGTCCTCCATCGAGAGGAGCCCGTTATCCATCCGACCTGTTGGAGGAAAATACAAGATTGGCAGTTAGACGTAGTGAAACCCATAGTGGTGGTGGGGGACAATAATCTCTCGGCAATCCCTACTTTTAAGGATGATTTTATCCAAGTTGACAGTTTCCCAGGGGCGAACTGCCATCATTTAAGGGGGGTGCTAGAGAAATTGACACCAAACTCTAACACAGAGCATGTCATCCTGTCAGTGGGGATGGTTAACTGTCTCGACAGACAGCAACCCACGACCACCGTGAAACAACTGCAGCAGCTTTGGAAAACCTGTCAAAAACAATTTCCCAAGGCTGTTATCTACATGCCATTCATTAATTTCTCTGACAGGTTGGCTAAGGACCAGCAAAAATTATTTGACGCTTTTAACTTTTATATTGATAGTAAATCTCCTTTTCAAACGTTACCTGAGATGGATAAACTCCAATTCCAGGTGACGGGACGGGATCCAGTTCTCTGGACCACGGAAACCGCAGAAAGAATGCTAAAATTATGGATTAGTGATTTATTAATATAAACATCTAAAGGTTGCATACCCCCTGCTGTTTTCCGGGTAGGAGGTGAGGGATTCCTGGGGAAAGAGAAAGTTATTTAACAATACCAGGAATCAGGAAAGAGTGTATATATGCACATACCTACTTACCTGTGATACTTACCTGTGATGACCAGTGGGGGGCAGAAGGGTTCCTGTAGGACAAAAAAAGAAAAAAAGATCAGCACAGATCCAAAGTATAGGGTATTTAGTTGTTTACTTACCCTAGATACTTACCTACTAGGATACCTACCTTGATGTGAATATAATAATCCTCCTCTTCACCTTCTTTTCTGGGGACAAAAAATCATTGAATAGAAACACAGGACTTGTGCCAGCGCAACTCCAGTCCAACATTGGGCTGAGACCTTTCTACAAACCTAACCCTAACCCTAACCCTAACCCTAACCCTAACCCTAACCCTAACCCTAACCCTGTCACCTATCCTAACCCCAACCTGGGAGGGTCTACGCCTAAACTTAACCGTAAAGCTGACCTACTGTGACTTAATGGGCTAGGATAGCCCTCCTGTCACTTACCCTAACCCCAACCTGGGGGGGTCTACGCTTAAAACTTGACCGTTGCTTCCCCCCAGTGGGTTTATCTCTGATCACTGGGCCACCTCACTGAGTCATTTTTTCTAACCCCAACCAGTGAGAGTTCACGCCTAAGCGGGTCGAAGCACGAAACTGCTGGGCTCGAGGGATCATCAGACATCAAACCTGATTTATAATCTGAGGATGTGTACCTTGACCCCTTTGGGATCGGGACTCTAAGGATCAATACCATAGTTGGAATAATAACTCGGTTTCAAACAATTTATGACTTTTATATACTCTGATGGTGTTTACTTTGTCCCCAGGTGGACAGAGACCCTCCAGATAATAACTTCTACTAACTACAAGGGGCCTTTCTGACCCTGAGCATGCTTCCGCATTGACCCTGCTACCTGAACATGTCAAGTGGATACGGAGACGGCTATCCATGTGCTCGACCTATACTTATATATTATGCATTGTTTCTTACTGTATGTTTATATATTACTGTCCCTCTGGGTGCTCCTCACTCACCTTGTGTCGGGTGGCGAGCACTTCAGGGGTTACCCGGCCTGGGTTCCCCTCGGGGTTCCTAGAGGGGCCTAGCCCCTGTTCGGATGTGGTGGATGACTCAGCATTGGCATAGCGTGTGCCTCAGTCCTGAGCCTAAGTGGGTCGAAGTACCGAACTACTGGGCTCGGGGGATTTTCAGACGTCAAACCTAACCCTAACCCTAACCCTAACCCTAACCCTTGGAGGAAAATACAAGATTGGCAGTTAGACGTGGTGAAACCCATAGTGGTGGTGGGGGACAATAATCTCTCGGCTATCCCTACTTTTAAGGATGATTTTATCCAGGTTGACAGTTTCCCAGGGGCGAACTGCCATCATTTAAGGGGGGTGCTAGAGAAGTTGACACCAAACTCTAACACAGAGCATGTCATCCTGTCAGTGGGGATGGTTAACTGTCTCGACAGACAGAAACCCACGACCACCGTGAAGCAACTGCAGCAGCTTTGGAAAACTTGTCAAAAACAATTTCCCAAGGCTGTTATCTACGTGCCATTCATTAATTTCTCAGACAGGTTGGCTAAGGACCAGCAAAAATTATTTGACGCTTTTAACTTTTATATTGATAATAAATCTCCTTTTCAAACGTTACCTGAGATGGATAAACTCCAATTCCAGGTGACGGGACGGGATCCAGTTCTCTGGACCACGGAAACCGCTGAAAGAATGCTAAAATTATGGATTAGTGATTTATTAATATGAACATCCAAAGGTTGCATACCCTCTGCTGTCTTCCGGGTGGGAGGTGAGGGATTCCTGGGGAAAGAGAAAAAAAGTTATTTTAACAATACCAGGAATCAGAAAAGAGTGTATATATATGCACATACCTACTTACCTTTGATACTTACCTGTGATGACCAGTGGGGGGCAGAAGGGTTCCTGTAGGACAAAAAAAGAAAAAAAGATCAACACAGATCCAAAGTATGGGGTATTTTAGTTGTTTACTTACCCTAGATACTTACCTACTAGAATACCTACCTTGATGTGAATATAATAATCCTCCTCTTCACCTTCTTTTCTGGGGACAAAAAATCTTTGAATAGAAACACAGGACTTGTGCCAGTGCAACTCCAGTCCAACATTGGGCTGAGACCTTTTCACAAACCTAACCCAGCCAGAGCCTAGTCCAGTGTTTTATTCTTTGATAATATTTTTAATTCCCCTTTTACTCCATTTTTTTGAGGTTTTAGATAGGAATTAAGTAACTGGTAACTTTTACAAAGAAAGTGTTGGGCCTAATTAAGCCTTAATTGAACACAAGAGGGGGTGAGAGGGGTATGGCAGATTGGCCAATTAGAAACCACAGGAAGTGGCCAAGCCCCCACCCCTCTTCCACTACTTAACTTCCTGTCTGCCTCATCCAACTCAGTTCTCCTCTGAGGAAGCCTTATGAAGGTGAAACGTTAGGAGCTCCTTCTTTTATTCTTTTACTCTTTTATTCTTTTATGGGGGGCAAAAACTTTTAGAGTGCATTTTAATCTATGGTTTTATTCAGAGTGGACCCAGTCCATCTTTGAACTTTTTTTAGTCCTTTGTTTTAAACAAACAGTTGCACATTTTTGCACCCAGCACTTTATGAGCAGGGGAGAGAACCCTGGTTGGCTCAGTTCCCTCTTTGTGTGGGGTGAGTGTGTGTGTGTGAGTGTGGTGCACTTACCTTATTCCTGGTTTGGAACCTCTTTTTCAAAAGCACAGTGTGCTGTTCTATAGGGACTGACCAAGGAAGGGGCTATCTTCACCCTGCACAGGTGTCATTGGAGCAAAAAAAGATAACCCTTGCAGTAAGGGCTCTTTTTAGACCGGCTTTTCTAAAGGCCAATAATCTATGTGCAATAAAAGGACTAAATAGGAAAATACCATAGGCAATAGATGCATTTTATTGATGTCTGAACAATTTTATTGAGACATTTTAGAAATACTTTTAGCAATTTTAGCGGTTTTACTTTTTATAAGGAGCATGGAAGTGGGACCAACAGAAACAGGAAACGGGAGAAACAGACCCAAATGCCTGAATGTCCCACTGGCCAAAATTTATTTTAAACTTCTCCAAGCTCTGCATCACACAGAGATCCTGGATGATTCCATCTCCAAGGGATCCTGTCCAAAAGGGATGCAGAGGCAGGTTAATAAATTAACAACTTTTATTAAACCTGCGTCCCCCTCGTTTAATACCACCAGTAAGGTGAAAATCAACACCAACAAATGGTTAGAGGGGAACTTGGAAATTTTAAAGTGTCATTATGATGATATGTTGGTCTTTTTACTGGGTGACTTACCTGGGATGGATGAGGAGGCTTTTCGAGTGGCGGTGGGCTGGGGAAGGTTGAGATACAAACGCAAATTCACAACAACATCAGTGAAAACATTGCGGGAATTACTCACCTCTCCAGGAGAAAATCCATCTTCTCAAGCCCTCCGGCCGATGAGTCCGGAGGACTTCCCACCATTGCCTGCATCCATGGATATGGGGGTCCTAACTCCAATACAGGAGGACTCCGTTACCAGTGTGGTCACCCAGGGGGATGGATACTTACCTTTGGTAGGGATGAGGGGAACTCCAGAGGTGTCTGGAACATCTCCTGTGGGGAAAACAAAAAACATTAAACAGTCACATGGGTTAAACACAATTGGAACCACCTTACTTACCTTTAAAGAGGCCCTGAACTTTACATCTGGGGTCTCGGAAATTGTGAGGGAGAGGGTCCAAGTTGCCCCCAGTAGTGGCAGTGAGGTGGCAATTAGCCCGACTATTGCCAGCCCACCCCCAACAGTGGAGACCAGTTTCCCTCCCAAAGTGCTGTTGACGCGGTTGAGTGACACCATGGTGGGTATAAGGGGTCCTAACCCCACCTTGACCCTGAACCCTAACCCCAACCCTCCCTTCCCTATATCTAATCCTCCCCCTTCCCCAAACCCCATGGTGGAAGGGGGACTTAACCCCTCCCTGATCCCACATCCTAACCCCAACCCTCCCTCTCCTATACCTCACCCCAACCCTCCCCCCTCCCCCTTTCCCTTCCCCTGGAACCTACTTACCGTCACGCCCTCAGCCAGTCACAGCCAAAGGTCCTCCATCGAGAGGAGCCCGTTATCCATCCGACCTGTTGGAGGAAAATACAAGATTGGCAGTTAGACGTGGTGAAACCCATAGTGGTGGTGGGGGACAATAATCTCTCGGCTATCCCTACTTTTAAGGATGATTTTATCCAGGTTGACAGTTTCCCAGGGGCGAACTGCCATCATTTAAGGGGGGTGCTAGAGAAGTTGACACCAAACTCTAACACAGAGCATGTCATCCTGTCAGTGGGGATGGTTAACTGTCTCGACAGACAGAAACCCACGACCACCGTGAAGCAACTGCAGCAGCTTTGGAAAACTTGTCAAAAACAATTTCCCAAGGCTGTTATCTACGTGCCATTCATTAATTTCTCAGACAGGTTGGCTAAGGACCAGCAAAAATTATTTGACGCTTTTAACTTTTATATTGATAATAAATCTCCTTTTCAAACGTTACCTGAGATGGATAAACTCCAATTCCAGGTGACGGGACGGGATCCAGTTCTCTGGACCACGGAAACCGCTGAAAGAATGCTAAAATTATGGATTAGTGATTTATTAATATGAACATCCAAAGGTTGCATACCCTCTGCTGTCTTCCGGGTGGGAGGTGAGGGATTCCTGGGGAAAGAGAAAAAAAGTTATTTTAACAATACCAGGAATCAGAAAAGAGTGTATATATATGCACATACCTACTTACCTTTGATACTTACCTGTGATGACCAGTGGGGGGCAGAAGGGTTCCTGTAGGACAAAAAAAGAAAAAAAGATCAACACAGATCCAAAGTATGGGGTATTTTAGTTGTTTACTTACCCTAGATACTTACCTACTAGAATACCTACCTTGATGTGAATATAATAATCCTCCTCTTCACCTTCTTTTCTGGGGACAAAAAATCTTTGAATAGAAACACAGGACTTGTGCCAGTGCAACTCCAGTCCAACATTGGGCTGAGACCTTTTCACAAACCTAACCCAGCCAGAGCCTAGTCCAGTGTTTTATTCTTTGATAATATTTTTAATTCCCCTTTTACTCCATTTTTTTGAGGTTTTAGATAGGAATTAAGTAACTGGTAACTTTTACAAAGAAAGTGTTGGGCCTAATTAAGCCTTAATTGAACACAAGAGGGGGTGAGAGGGGTATGGCAGATTGGCCAATTAGAAACCACAGGAAGTGGCCAAGCCCCCACCCCTCTTCCACTACTTAACTTCCTGTCTGCCTCATCCAACTCAGTTCTCCTCTGAGGAAGCCTTATGAAGGTGAAACGTTAGGAGCTCCTTCTTTTATTCTTTTACTCTTTTATTCTTTTATGGGGGGCAAAAACTTTTAGAGTGCATTTTAATCTATGGTTTTATTCAGAGTGGACCCAGTCCATCTTTGAACTTTTTTTAGTCCTTTGTTTTAAACAAACAGTTGCACATTTTTGCACCCAGCACTTTATGAGCAGGGGAGAGAACCCTGGTTGGCTCAGTTCCCTCTTTGTGTGGGGTGAGTGTGTGTGTGTGAGTGTGGTGCACTTACCTTATTCCTGGTTTGGAACCTCTTTTTCAAAAGCACAGTGTGCTGTTCTATAGGGACTGACCAAGGAAGGGGCTATCTTCACCCTGCACAGGTGTCATTGGAGCAAAAAAAGATAACCCTTGCAGTAAGGGCTCTTTTTAGACCGGCTTTTCTAAAGGCCAATAATCTATGTGCAATAAAAGGACTAAATAGGAAAATACCATAGGCAATAGATGCATTTTATTGATGTCTGAACAATTTTATTGAGACATTTTAGAAATACTTTTAGCAATTTTAGCGGTTTTACTTTTTATAAGGAGCATGGAAGTGGGACCAACAGAAACAGGAAACGGGAGAAACAGACCCAAATGCCTGAATGTCCCACTGGCCAAAATTTATTTTAAACTTCTCCAAGCTCTGCATCACACAGAGATCCTGGATGATTCCATCTCCAAGGGATCCTGTCCAAAAGGGATGCAGAGGCAGGTTAATAAATTAACAACTTTTATTAAACCTGCGTCCCCCTCGTTTAATACCACCAGTAAGGTGAAAATCAACACCAACAAATGGTTAGAGGGGAACTTGGAAATTTTAAAGTGTCATTATGATGATATGTTGGTCTTTTTACTGGGTGACTTACCTGGGATGGATGAGGAGGCTTTTCGAGTGGCGGTGGGCTGGGGAAGGTTGAGATACAAACGCAAATTCACAACAACATCAGTGAAAACATTGCGGGAATTACTCACCTCTCCAGGAGAAAATCCATCTTCTCAAGCCCTCCGGCCGATGAGTCCGGAGGACTTCCCACCATTGCCTGCATCCATGGATATGGGGGTCCTAACTCCAATACAGGAGGACTCCGTTACCAGTGTGGTCACCCAGGGGGATGGATACTTACCTTTGGTAGGGATGAGGGGAACTCCAGAGGTGTCTGGAACATCTCCTGTGGGGAAAACAAAAAACATTAAACAGTCACATGGGTTAAACACAATTGGAACCACCTTACTTACCTTTAAAGAGGCCCTGAACTTTACATCTGGGGTCTCGGAAATTGTGAGGGAGAGGGTCCAAGTTGCCCCCAGTAGTGGCAGTGAGGTGGCAATTAGCCCGACTATTGCCAGCCCACCCCCAACAGTGGAGACCAGTTTCCCTCCCAAAGTGCTGTTGACGCGGTTGAGTGACACCATGGTGGGTATAAGGGGTCCTAACCCCACCTTGACCCTGAACCCTAACCCCAACCCTCCCTTCCCTATATCTAATCCTCCCCCTTCCCCAAACCCCATGGTGGAAGGGGGACTTAACCCCTCCCTGATCCCACATCCTAACCCCAACCCTCCCTCTCCTATACCTCACCCCAACCCTCCCCCCTCCCCCCTCCCCCTTTCCCTTCCCCTGGAACCTACTTACCGTCACGCCCTCAGCCAGTCACAGCCAAAGGTCCTCCATCGAGAGGAGCCCGTTATCCATCCGACCTGTTGGAGGAAAATACAAGATTGGCAGTTAGACGTGGTGAAACCCATAGTGGTGGTGGGGGACAATAATCTCTCGGCTATCCCTACTTTTAAGGATGATTTTATCCAGGTTGACAGTTTCCCAGGGGCGAACTGCCATCATTTAAGGGGGGTGCTAGAGAAGTTGACACCAAACTCTAACACAGAGCATGTCATCCTGTCAGTGGGGATGGTTAACTGTCTCGACAGACAGAAACCCACGACCACCGTGAAGCAACTGCAGCAGCTTTGGAAAACTTGTCAAAAACAATTTCCCAAGGCTGTTATCTACGTGCCATTCATTAATTTCTCAGACAGGTTGGCTAAGGACCAGCAAAAATTATTTGACGCTTTTAACTTTTATATTGATAATAAATCTCCTTTTCAAACGTTACCTGAGATGGATAAACTCCAATTCCAGGTGACGGGACGGGATCCAGTTCTCTGGACCACGGAAACCGCTGAAAGAATGCTAAAATTATGGATTAGTGATTTATTAATATGAACATCCAAAGGTTGCATACCCTCTGCTGTCTTCCGGGTGGGAGGTGAGGGATTCCTGGGGAAAGAGAAAAAAAGTTATTTTAACAATACCAGGAATCAGAAAAGAGTGTATATATATGCACATACCTACTTACCTTTGATACTTACCTGTGATGACCAGTGGGGGGCAGAAGGGTTCCTGTAGGACAAAAAAAGAAAAAAAGATCAACACAGATCCAAAGTATGGGGTATTTTAGTTGTTTACTTACCCTAGATACTTACCTACTAGAATACCTACCTTGATGTGAATATAATAATCCTCCTCTTCACCTTCTTTTCTGGGGACAAAAAATCTTTGAATAGAAACACAGGACTTGTGCCAGTGCAACTCCAGTCCAACATTGGGCTGAGACCTTTTCACAAACCTAACCCAGCCAGAGCCTAGTCCAGTGTTTTATTCTTTGATAATATTTTTAATTCCCCTTTTACTCCATTTTTTTGAGGTTTTAGATAGGAATTAAGTAACTGGTAACTTTTACAAAGAAAGTGTTGGGCCTAATTAAGCCTTAATTGAACACAAGAGGGGGTGAGAGGGGTATGGCAGATTGGCCAATTAGAAACCACAGGAAGTGGCCAAGCCCCCACCCCTCTTCCACTACTTAACTTCCTGTCTGCCTCATCCAACTCAGTTCTCCTCTGAGGAAGCCTTATGAAGGTGAAACGTTAGGAGCTCCTTCTTTTATTCTTTTACTCTTTTATTCTTTTATGGGGGGCAAAAACTTTTAGAGTGCATTTTAATCTATGGTTTTATTCAGAGTGGACCCAGTCCATCTTTGAACTTTTTTTAGTCCTTTGTTTTAAACAAACAGTTGCACATTTTTGCACCCAGCACTTTATGAGCAGGGGAGAGAACCCTGGTTGGCTCAGTTCCCTCTTTGTGTGGGGTGAGTGTGTGTGTGTGAGTGTGGTGCACTTACCTTATTCCTGGTTTGGAACCTCTTTTTCAAAAGCACAGTGTGCTGTTCTATAGGGACTGACCAAGGAAGGGGCTATCTTCACCCTGCACAGGTGTCATTGGAGCAAAAAAAGATAACCCTTGCAGTAAGGGCTCTTTTTAGACCGGCTTTTCTAAAGGCCAATAATCTATGTGCAATAAAAGGACTAAATAGGAAAATACCATAGGCAATAGATGCATTTTATTGATGTCTGAACAATTTTATTGAGACATTTTAGAAATACTTTTAGCAATTTTAGCGGTTTTACTTTTTATAAGGAGCATGGAAGTGGGACCAACAGAAACAGGAAACGGGAGAAACAGACCCAAATGCCTGAATGTCCCACTGGCCAAAATTTATTTTAAACTTCTCCAAGCTCTGCATCACACAGAGATCCTGGATGATTCCATCTCCAAGGGATCCTGTCCAAAAGGGATGCAGAGGCAGGTTAATAAATTAACAACTTTTATTAAACCTGCGTCCCCCTCGTTTAATACCACCAGTAAGGTGAAAATCAACACCAACAAATGGTTAGAGGGGAACTTGGAAATTTTAAAGTGTCATTATGATGATATGTTGGTCTTTTTACTGGGTGACTTACCTGGGAT
Source organism: Osmerus mordax (assembly GCF_038355195.1). NCBI lineage: Eukaryota > Metazoa > Chordata > Actinopteri > Osmeriformes > Osmeridae > Osmerus > Osmerus mordax. The sequence continues at coordinate 10,995,873 of NC_090072.1, read as the reverse complement.
GGATGAGGAGGCTTTTCGAGTGGCGGTGGGCTGGGGAAGGTTGAGATACAAACGCAAATTCACAACAACATCAGTGAAAACATTGCGGGAATTACTCACCTCTCCAGGAGAAAATCCATCTTCTCAAGCCCTCCGGCCGATGAGTCCGGAGGACTTCCCACCATTGCCTGCATCCATGGATATGGGGGTCCTAACTCCAATACAGGAGGACTCCGTTACCAGTGTGGTCACCCAGGGGGATGGATACTTACCTTTGGTAGGGATGAGGGGAACTCCAGAGGTGTCTGGAACATCTCCTGTGGGGAAAACAAAAAACATTAAACAGTCACATGGGTTAAACACAATTGGAACCACCTTACTTACCTTTAAAGAGGCCCTGAACTTTACATCTGGGGTCTCGGAAATTGTGAGGGAGAGGGTCCAAGTTGCCCCCAGTAGTGGCAGTGAGGTGGCAATTAGCCCGACTATTGCCAGCCCACCCCCAACAGTGGAGACCAGTTTCCCTCCCAAAGTGCTGTTGACGCGGTTGAGTGACACCATGGTGGGTATAAGGGGTCCTAACCCCACCTTGACCCTGAACCCTAACCCCAACCCTCCCTTCCCTATATCTAATCCTCCCCCTTCCCCAAACCCCATGGTGGAAGGGGGACTTAACCCCTCCCTGATCCCACATCCTAACCCCAACCCTCCCTCTCCTATACCTCACCCCAACCCTCCCCCCTCCCCCTTTCCCTTCCCCTGGAACCTACTTACCGTCACGCCCTCAGCCAGTCACAGCCAAAGGTCCTCCATCGAGAGGAGCCCGTTATCCATCCGACCTGTTGGAGGAAAATACAAGATTGGCAGTTAGACGTGGTGAAACCCATAGTGGTGGTGGGGGACAATAATCTCTCGGCTATCCCTACTTTTAAGGATGATTTTATCCAGGTTGACAGTTTCCCAGGGGCGAACTGCCATCATTTAAGGGGGGTGCTAGAGAAGTTGACACCAAACTCTAACACAGAGCATGTCATCCTGTCAGTGGGGATGGTTAACTGTCTCGACAGACAGAAACCCACGACCACCGTGAAGCAACTGCAGCAGCTTTGGAAAACTTGTCAAAAACAATTTCCCAAGGCTGTTATCTACGTGCCATTCATTAATTTCTCAGACAGGTTGGCTAAGGACCAGCAAAAATTATTTGACGCTTTTAACTTTTATATTGATAATAAATCTCCTTTTCAAACGTTACCTGAGATGGATAAACTCCAATTCCAGGTGACGGGACGGGATCCAGTTCTCTGGACCACGGAAACCGCTGAAAGAATGCTAAAATTATGGATTAGTGATTTATTAATATGAACATCCAAAGGTTGCATACCCTCTGCTGTCTTCCGGGTGGGAGGTGAGGGATTCCTGGGGAAAGAGAAAAAAAGTTATTTTAACAATACCAGGAATCAGAAAAGAGTGTATATATATGCACATACCTACTTACCTTTGATACTTACCTGTGATGACCAGTGGGGGGCAGAAGGGTTCCTGTAGGACAAAAAAAGAAAAAAAGATCAACACAGATCCAAAGTATGGGGTATTTTAGTTGTTTACTTACCCTAGATACTTACCTACTAGAATACCTACCTTGATGTGAATATAATAATCCTCCTCTTCACCTTCTTTTCTGGGGACAAAAAATCTTTGAATAGAAACACAGGACTTGTGCCAGTGCAACTCCAGTCCAACATTGGGCTGAGACCTTTTCACAAACCTAACCCAGCCAGAGCCTAGTCCAGTGTTTTATTCTTTGATAATATTTTTAATTCCCCTTTTACTCCATTTTTTTGAGGTTTTAGATAGGAATTAAGTAACTGGTAACTTTTACAAAGAAAGTGTTGGGCCTAATTAAGCCTTAATTGAACACAAGAGGGGGTGAGAGGGGTATGGCAGATTGGCCAATTAGAAACCACAGGAAGTGGCCAAGCCCCCACCCCTCTTCCACTACTTAACTTCCTGTCTGCCTCATCCAACTCAGTTCTCCTCTGAGGAAGCCTTATGAAGGTGAAACGTTAGGAGCTCCTTCTTTTATTCTTTTACTCTTTTATTCTTTTATGGGGGGCAAAAACTTTTAGAGTGCATTTTAATCTATGGTTTTATTCAGAGTGGACCCAGTCCATCTTTGAACTTTTTTTAGTCCTTTGTTTTAAACAAACAGTTGCACATTTTTGCACCCAGCACTTTATGAGCAGGGGAGAGAACCCTGGTTGGCTCAGTTCCCTCTTTGTGTGGGGTGAGTGTGTGTGTGTGAGTGTGGTGCACTTACCTTATTCCTGGTTTGGAACCTCTTTTTCAAAAGCACAGTGTGCTGTTCTATAGGGACTGACCAAGGAAGGGGCTATCTTCACCCTGCACAGGTGTCATTGGAGCAAAAAAAGATAACCCTTGCAGTAAGGGCTCTTTTTAGACCGGCTTTTCTAAAGGCCAATAATCTATGTGCAATAAAAGGACTAAATAGGAAAATACCATAGGCAATAGATGCATTTTATTGATGTCTGAACAATTTTATTGAGACATTTTAGAAATACTTTTAGCAATTTTAGCGGTTTTACTTTTTATAAGGAGCATGGAAGTGGGACCAACAGAAACAGGAAACGGGAGAAACAGACCCAAATGCCTGAATGTCCCACTGGCCAAAATTTATTTTAAACTTCTCCAAGCTCTGCATCACACAGAGATCCTGGATGATTCCATCTCCAAGGGATCCTGTCCAAAAGGGATGCAGAGGCAGGTTAATAAATTAACAACTTTTATTAAACCTGCGTCCCCCTCGTTTAATACCACCAGTAAGGTGAAAATCAACACCAACAAATGGTTAGAGGGGAACTTGGAAATTTTAAAGTGTCATTATGATGATATGTTGGTCTTTTTACTGGGTGACTTACCTGGGATGGATGAGGAGGCTTTTCGAGTGGCGGTGGGCTGGGGAAGGTTGAGATACAAACGCAAATTCACAACAACATCAGTGAAAACATTGCGGGAATTACTCACCTCTCCAGGAGAAAATCCATCTTCTCAAGCCCTCCGGCCGATGAGTCCGGAGGACTTCCCACCATTGCCTGCATCCATGGATATGGGGGTCCTAACTCCAATACAGGAGGACTCCGTTACCAGTGTGGTCACCCAGGGGGATGGATACTTACCTTTGGTAGGGATGAGGGGAACTCCAGAGGTGTCTGGAACATCTCCTGTGGGGAAAACAAAAAACATTAAACAGTCACATGGGTTAAACACAATTGGAACCACCTTACTTACCTTTAAAGAGGCCCTGAACTTTACATCTGGGGTCTCGGAAATTGTGAGGGAGAGGGTCCAAGTTGCCCCCAGTAGTGGCAGTGAGGTGGCAATTAGCCCGACTATTGCCAGCCCACCCCCAACAGTGGAGACCAGTTTCCCTCCCAAAGTGCTGTTGACGCGGTTGAGTGACACCATGGTGGGTATAAGGGGTCCTAACCCCACCTTGACCCTGAACCCTAACCCCAACCCTCCCTTCCCTATATCTAATCCTCCCCCTTCCCCAAACCCCATGGTGGAAGGGGGACTTAACCCCTCCCTGATCCCACATCCTAACCCCAACCCTCCCTCTCCTATACCTCACCCCAACCCTCCCCCCTCCCCCTTTCCCTTCCCCTGGAACCTACTTACCGTCACGCCCTCAGCCAGTCACAGCCAAAGGTCCTCCATCGAGAGGAGCCCGTTATCCATCCGACCTGTTGGAGGAAAATACAAGATTGGCAGTTAGACGTGGTGAAACCCATAGTGGTGGTGGGGGACAATAATCTCTCGGCTATCCCTACTTTTAAGGATGATTTTATCCAGGTTGACAGTTTCCCAGGGGCGAACTGCCATCATTTAAGGGGGGTGCTAGAGAAGTTGACACCAAACTCTAACACAGAGCATGTCATCCTGTCAGTGGGGATGGTTAACTGTCTCGACAGACAGAAACCCACGACCACCGTGAAGCAACTGCAGCAGCTTTGGAAAACTTGTCAAAAACAATTTCCCAAGGCTGTTATCTACGTGCCATTCATTAATTTCTCAGACAGGTTGGCTAAGGACCAGCAAAAATTATTTGACGCTTTTAACTTTTATATTGATAATAAATCTCCTTTTCAAACGTTACCTGAGATGGATAAACTCCAATTCCAGGTGACGGGACGGGATCCAGTTCTCTGGACCACGGAAACCGCTGAAAGAATGCTAAAATTATGGATTAGTGATTTATTAATATGAACATCCAAAGGTTGCATACCCTCTGCTGTCTTCCGGGTGGGAGGTGAGGGATTCCTGGGGAAAGAGAAAAAAAGTTATTTTAACAATACCAGGAATCAGAAAAGAGTGTATATATATGCACATACCTACTTACCTTTGATACTTACCTGTGATGACCAGTGGGGGGCAGAAGGGTTCCTGTAGGACAAAAAAAGAAAAAAAGATCAACACAGATCCAAAGTATGGGGTATTTTAGTTGTTTACTTACCCTAGATACTTACCTACTAGAATACCTACCTTGATGTGAATATAATAATCCTCCTCTTCACCTTCTTTTCTGGGGACAAAAAATCTTTGAATAGAAACACAGGACTTGTGCCAGTGCAACTCCAGTCCAACATTGGGCTGAGACCTTTTCACAAACCTAACCCAGCCAGAGCCTAGTCCAGTGTTTTATTCTTTGATAATATTTTTAATTCCCCTTTTACTCCATTTTTTTGAGGTTTTAGATAGGAATTAAGTAACTGGTAACTTTTACAAAGAAAGTGTTGGGCCTAATTAAGCCTTAATTGAACACAAGAGGGGGTGAGAGGGGTATGGCAGATTGGCCAATTAGAAACCACAGGAAGTGGCCAAGCCCCCACCCCTCTTCCACTACTTAACTTCCTGTCTGCCTCATCCAACTCAGTTCTCCTCTGAGGAAGCCTTATGAAGGTGAAACGTTAGGAGCTCCTTCTTTTATTCTTTTACTCTTTTATTCTTTTATGGGGGGCAAAAACTTTTAGAGTGCATTTTAATCTATGGTTTTATTCAGAGTGGACCCAGTCCATCTTTGAACTTTTTTTAGTCCTTTGTTTTAAACAAACAGTTGCACATTTTTGCACCCAGCACTTTATGAGCAGGGGAGAGAACCCTGGTTGGCTCAGTTCCCTCTTTGTGTGGGGTGAGTGTGTGTGTGTGAGTGTGGTGCACTTACCTTATTCCTGGTTTGGAACCTCTTTTTCAAAAGCACAGTGTGCTGTTCTATAGGGACTGACCAAGGAAGGGGCTATCTTCACCCTGCACAGGTGTCATTGGAGCAAAAAAAGATAACCCTTGCAGTAAGGGCTCTTTTTAGACCGGCTTTTCTAAAGGCCAATAATCTATGTGCAATAAAAGGACTAAATAGGAAAATACCATAGGCAATAGATGCATTTTATTGATGTCTGAACAATTTTATTGAGACATTTTAGAAATACTTTTAGCAATTTTAGCGGTTTTACTTTTTATAAGGAGCATGGAAGTGGGACCAACAGAAACAGGAAACGGGAGAAACAGACCCAAATGCCTGAATGTCCCACTGGCCCAAATTTATTTTAAACTTCTCCAAGCTCTGCATCACACAGAGATCCTGGATGATTCCATCTCCAAGGGATCCTGTCCAAAAGGGATGCAGAGGCAGGTTAATAAATTAACAACTTTTATTAAACCTGCGTCCCCCTCGTTTAATACCACCAGTAAGGTGAAAATCAACACCAACAAATGGTTAGAGGGGAACTTGGAAATTTTAAAGTGTCATTATGATGATATGTTGGTCTTTTTACTGGGTGACTTACCTGGGATGGATGAGGAGGCTTTTCGAGTGGCGGTGGGCTGGGGAAGGTTGAGATACAAACGCAAATTCACAACAACATCAGTGAAAACATTGCGGGAATTACTCACCTCTCCAGGAGAAAATCCATCTTCTCAAGCCCTCCGGCCGATGAGTCCGGAGGACTTCCCACCATTGCCTGCATCCATGGATATGGGGGTCCTAACTCCAATACAGGAGGACTCCGTTACCAGTGTGGTCACCCAGGGGGATGGATACTTACCTTTGGTAGGGATGAGGGGAACTCCAGAGGTGTCTGGAACATCTCCTGTGGGGAAAACAAAAAACATTAAACAGTCACATGGGTTAAACACAATTGGAACCACCTTACTTACCTTTAAAGAGGCCCTGAACTTTACATCTGGGGTCTCGGAAATTGTGAGGGAGAGGGTCCAAGTTGCCCCCAGTAGTGGCAGTGAGGTGGCAATTAGCCCGACTATTGCCAGCCCACCCCCAACAGTGGAGACCAGTTTCCCTCCCAAAGTGCTGTTGACGCGGTTGAGTGACACCATGGTGGGTATAAGGGGTCCTAACCCCACCTTGACCCTGAACCCTAACCCCAACCCTCCCTTCCCTATATCTAATCCTCCCCCTTCCCCAAACCCCATGGTGGAAGGGGGACTTAACCCCTCCCTGATCCCACATCCTAACCCCAACCCTCCCTCTCCTATACCTCACCCCAACCCTCCCCCCTCCCCCCTCCCCCTTTCCCTTCCCCTGGAACCTACTTACCGTCACGCCCTCAGCCAGTCACAGCCAAAGGTCCTCCATCGAGAGGAGCCCGTTATCCATCCGACCTGTTGGAGGAAAATACAAGATTGGCAGTTAGACGTGGTGAAACCCATAGTGGTGGTGGGGGACAATAATCTCTCGGCTATCCCTACTTTTAAGGATGATTTTATCCAGGTTGACAGTTTCCCAGGGGCGAACTGCCATCATTTAAGGGGGGTGCTAGAGAAGTTGACACCAAACTCTAACACAGAGCATGTCATCCTGTCAGTGGGGATGGTTAACTGTCTCGACAGACAGAAACCCACGACCACCGTGAAGCAACTGCAGCAGCTTTGGAAAACTTGTCAAAAACAATTTCCCAAGGCTGTTATCTACGTGCCATTCATTAATTTCTCAGACAGGTTGGCTAAGGACCAGCAAAAATTATTTGACGCTTTTAACTTTTATATTGATAATAAATCTCCTTTTCAAACGTTACCTGAGATGGATAAACTCCAATTCCAGGTGACGGGACGGGATCCAGTTCTCTGGACCACGGAAACCGCTGAAAGAATGCTAAAATTATGGATTAGTGATTTATTAATATGAACATCCAAAGGTTGCATACCCTCTGCTGTCTTCCGGGTGGGAGGTGAGGGATTCCTGGGGAAAGAGAAAAAAAGTTATTTTAACAATACCAGGAATCAGAAAAGAGTGTATATATATGCACATACCTACTTACCTTTGATACTTACCTGTGATGACCAGTGGGGGGCAGAAGGGTTCCTGTAGGACAAAAAAAGAAAAAAAGATCAACACAGATCCAAAGTATGGGGTATTTTAGTTGTTTACTTACCCTAGATACTTACCTACTAGAATACCTACCTTGATGTGAATATAATAATCCTCCTCTTCACCTTCTTTTCTGGGGACAAAAAATCTTTGAATAGAAACACAGGACTTGTGCCAGTGCAACTCCAGTCCAACATTGGGCTGAGACCTTTTCACAAACCTAACCCAGCCAGAGCCTAGTCCAGTGTTTTATTCTTTGATAATATTTTTAATTCCCCTTTTACTCCATTTTTTTGAGGTTTTAGATAGGAATTAAGTAACTGGTAACTTTTACAAAGAAAGTGTTGGGCCTAATTAAGCCTTAATTGAACACAAGAGGGGGTGAGAGGGGTATGGCAGATTGGCCAATTAGAAACCACAGGAAGTGGCCAAGCCCCCACCCCTCTTCCACTACTTAACTTCCTGTCTGCCTCATCCAACTCAGTTCTCCTCTGAGGAAGCCTTATGAAGGTGAAACGTTAGGAGCTCCTTCTTTTATTCTTTTACTCTTTTATTCTTTTATGGGGGGCAAAAACTTTTAGAGTGCATTTTAATCTATGGTTTTATTCAGAGTGGACCCAGTCCATCTTTGAACTTTTTTTAGTCCTTTGTTTTAAACAAACAGTTGCACATTTTTGCACCCAGCACTTTATGAGCAGGGGAGAGAACCCTGGTTGGCTCAGTTCCCTCTTTGTGTGGGGTGAGTGTGTGTGTGTGAGTGTGGTGCACTTACCTTATTCCTGGTTTGGAACCTCTTTTTCAAAAGCACAGTGTGCTGTTCTATAGGGACTGACCAAGGAAGGGGCTATCTTCACCCTGCACAGGTGTCATTGGAGCAAAAAAAGATAACCCTTGCAGTAAGGGCTCTTTTTAGACCGGCTTTTCTAAAGGCCAATAATCTATGTGCAATAAAAGGACTAAATAGGAAAATACCATAGGCAATAGATGCATTTTATTGATGTCTGAACAATTTTATTGAGACATTTTAGAAATACTTTTAGCAATTTTAGCGGTTTTACTTTTTATAAGGAGCATGGAAGTGGGACCAACAGAAACAGGAAACGGGAGAAACAGACCCAAATGCCTGAATGTCCCACTGGCCAAAATTTATTTTAAACTTCTCCAAGCTCTGCATCACACAGAGATCCTGGATGATTCCATCTCCAAGGGATCCTGTCCAAAAGGGATGCAGAGGCAGGTTAATAAATTAACAACTTTTATTAAACCTGCGTCCCCCTCGTTTAATACCACCAGTAAGGTGAAAATCAACACCAACAAATGGTTAGAGGGGAACTTGGAAATTTTAAAGTGTCATTATGATGATATGTTGGTCTTTTTACTGGGTGACTTACCTGGGATGGATGAGGAGGCTTTTCGAGTGGCGGTGGGCTGGGGAAGGTTGAGATACAAACGCAAATTCACAACAACATCAGTGAAAACATTGCGGGAATTACTCACCTCTCCAGGAGAAAATCCATCTTCTCAAGCCCTCCGGCCGATGAGTCCGGAGGACTTCCCACCATTGCCTGCATCCATGGATATGGGGGTCCTAACTCCAATACAGGAGGACTCCGTTACCAGTGTGGTCACCCAGGGGGATGGATACTTACCTTTGGTAGGGATGAGGGGAACTCCAGAGGTGTCTGGAACATCTCCTGTGGGGAAAACAAAAAACATTAAACAGTCACATGGGTTAAACACAATTGGAACCACCTTACTTACCTTTAAAGAGGCCCTGAACTTTACATCTGGGGTCTCGGAAATTGTGAGGGAGAGGGTCCAAGTTGCCCCCAGTAGTGGCAGTGAGGTGGCAATTAGCCCGACTATTGCCAGCCCACCCCCAACAGTGGAGACCAGTTTCCCTCCCAAAGTGCTGTTGACGCGGTTGAGTGACACCATGGTGGGTATAAGGGGTCCTAACCCCACCTTGACCCTGAACCCTAACCCCAACCCTCCCTTCCCTATATCTAATCCTCCCCCTTCCCCAAACCCCATGGTGGAAGGGGGACTTAACCCCTCCCTGATCCCACATCCTAACCCCAACCCTCCCTCTCCTATACCTCACCCCAACCCTCCCCCCTCCCCCTTTCCCTTCCCCTGGAACCTACTTACCGTCACGCCCTCAGCCAGTCACAGCCAAAGGTCCTCCATCGAGAGGAGCCCGTTATCCATCCGACCTGTTGGAGGAAAATACAAGATTGGCAGTTAGACGTGGTGAAACCCATAGTGGTGGTGGGGGACAATAATCTCTCGGCTATCCCTACTTTTAAGGATGATTTTATCCAGGTTGACAGTTTCCCAGGGGCGAACTGCCATCATTTAAGGGGGGTGCTAGAGAAGTTGACACCAAACTCTAACACAGAGCATGTCATCCTGTCAGTGGGGATGGTTAACTGTCTCGACAGACAGAAACCCACGACCACCGTGAAGCAACTGCAGCAGCTTTGGAAAACTTGTCAAAAACAATTTCCCAAGGCTGTTATCTACGTGCCATTCATTAATTTCTCAGACAGGTTGGCTAAGGACCAGCAAAAATTATTTGACGCTTTTAACTTTTATATTGATAATAAATCTCCTTTTCAAACGTTACCTGAGATGGATAAACTCCAATTCCAGGTGACGGGACGGGATCCAGTTCTCTGGACCACGGAAACCGCTGAAAGAATGCTAAAATTATGGATTAGTGATTTATTAATATGAACATCCAAAGGTTGCATACCCTCTGCTGTCTTCCGGGTGGGAGGTGAGGGATTCCTGGGGAAAGAGAAAAAAAGTTATTTTAACAATACCAGGAATCAGAAAAGAGTGTATATATATGCACATACCTACTTACCTTTGATACTTACCTGTGATGACCAGTGGGGGGCAGAAGGGTTCCTGTAGGACAAAAAAAGAAAAAAAGATCAACACAGATCCAAAGTATGGGGTATTTTAGTTGTTTACTTACCCTAGATACTTACCTACTAGAATACCTACCTTGATGTGAATATAATAATCCTCCTCTTCACCTTCTTTTCTGGGGACAAAAAATCTTTGAATAGAAACACAGGACTTGTGCCAGTGCAACTCCAGTCCAACATTGGGCTGAGACCTTTTCACAAACCTAACCCAGCCAGAGCCTAGTCCAGTGTTTTATTCTTTGATAATATTTTTAATTCCCCTTTTACTCCATTTTTTTGAGGTTTTAGATAGGAATTAAGTAACTGGTAACTTTTACAAAGAAAGTGTTGGGCCTAATTAAGCCTTAATTGAACACAAGAGGGGGTGAGAGGGGTATGGCAGATTGGCCAATTAGAAACCACAGGAAGTGGCCAAGCCCCCACCCCTCTTCCACTACTTAACTTCCTGTCTGCCTCATCCAACTCAGTTCTCCTCTGAGGAAGCCTTATGAAGGTGAAACGTTAGGAGCTCCTTCTTTTATTCTTTTACTCTTTTATTCTTTTATGGGGGGCAAAAACTTTTAGAGTGCATTTTAATCTATGGTTTTATTCAGAGTGGACCCAGTCCATCTTTGAACTTTTTTTAGTCCTTTGTTTTAAACAAACAGTTGCACATTTTTGCACCCAGCACTTTATGAGCAGGGGAGAGAACCCTGGTTGGCTCAGTTCCCTCTTTGTGTGGGGTGAGTGTGTGTGTGTGAGTGTGGTGCACTTACCTTATTCCTGGTTTGGAACCTCTTTTTCAAAAGCACAGTGTGCTGTTCTATAGGGACTGACCAAGGAAGGGGCTATCTTCACCCTGCACAGGTGTCATTGGAGCAAAAAAAGATAACCCTTGCAGTAAGGGCTCTTTTTAGACCGGCTTTTCTAAAGGCCAATAATCTATGTGCAATAAAAGGACTAAATAGGAAAATACCATAGGCAATAGATGCATTTTATTGATGTCTGAACAATTTTATTGAGACATTTTAGAAATACTTTTAGCAATTTTAGCGGTTTTACTTTTTATAAGGAGCATGGAAGTGGGACCAACAGAAACAGGAAACGGGAGAAACAGACCCAAATGCCTGAATGTCCCACTGGCCAAAATTTATTTTAAACTTCTCCAAGCTCTGCATCACACAGAGATCCTGGATGATTCCATCTCCAAGGGATCCTGTCCAAAAGGGATGCAGAGGCAGGTTAATAAATTAACAACTTTTATTAAACCTGCGTCCCCCTCGTTTAATACCACCAGTAAGGTGAAAATCAACACCAACAAATGGTTAGAGGGGAACTTGGAAATTTTAAAGTGTCATTATGATGATATGTTGGTCTTTTTACTGGGTGACTTACCTGGGATGGATGAGGAGGCTTTTCGAGTGGCGGTGGGCTGGGGAAGGTTGAGATACAAACGCAAATTCACAACAACATCAGTGAAAACATTGCGGGAATTACTCACCTCTCCAGGAGAAAATCCATCTTCTCAAGCCCTCCGGCCGATGAGTCCGGAGGACTTCCCACCATTGCCTGCATCCATGGATATGGGGGTCCTAACTCCAATACAGGAGGACTCCGTTACCAGTGTGGTCACCCAGGGGGATGGATACTTACCTTTGGTAGGGATGAGGGGAACTCCAGAGGTGTCTGGAACATCTCCTGTGGGGAAAACAAAAAACATTAAACAGTCACATGGGTTAAACACAATTGGAACCACCTTACTTACCTTTAAAGAGGCCCTGAACTTTACATCTGGGGTCTCGGAAATTGTGAGGGAGAGGGTCCAAGTTGCCCCCAGTAGTGGCAGTGAGGTGGCAATTAGCCCGACTATTGCCAGCCCACCCCCAACAGTGGAGACCAGTTTCCCTCCCAAAGTGCTGTTGACGCGGTTGAGTGACACCATGGTGGGTATAAGGGGTCCTAACCCCACCTTGACCCTGAACCCTAACCCCAACCCTCCCTTCCCTATATCTAATCCTCCCCCTTCCCCAAACCCCATGGTGGAAGGGGGACTTAACCCCTCCCTGATCCCACATCCTAACCCCAACCCTCCCTCTCCTATACCTCACCCCAACCCTCCCCCCTCCCCCTTTCCCTTCCCCTGGAACCTACTTACCGTCACGCCCTCAGCCAGTCACAGCCAAAGGTCCTCCATCGAGAGGAGCCCGTTATCCATCCGACCTGTTGGAGGAAAATACAAGATTGGCAGTTAGACGTGGTGAAACCCATAGTGGTGGTGGGGGACAATAATCTCTCGGCTATCCCTACTTTTAAGGATGATTTTATCCAGGTTGACAGTTTCCCAGGGGCGAACTGCCATCATTTAAGGGGGGTGCTAGAGAAGTTGACACCAAACTCTAACACAGAGCATGTCATCCTGTCAGTGGGGATGGTTAACTGTCTCGACAGACAGAAACCCACGACCACCGTGAAGCAACTGCAGCAGCTTTGGAAAACTTGTCAAAAACAATTTCCCAAGGCTGTTATCTACGTGCCATTCATTAATTTCTCAGACAGGTTGGCTAAGGACCAGCAAAAATTATTTGACGCTTTTAACTTTTATATTGATAATAAATCTCCTTTTCAAACGTTACCTGAGATGGATAAACTCCAATTCCAGGTGACGGGACGGGATCCAGTTCTCTGGACCACGGAAACCGCTGAAAGAATGCTAAAATTATGGATTAGTGATTTATTAATATGAACATCCAAAGGTTGCATACCCTCTGCTGTCTTCCGGGTGGGAGGTGAGGGATTCCTGGGGAAAGAGAAAAAAAGTTATTTTAACAATACCAGGAATCAGAAAAGAGTGTATATATATGCACATACCTACTTACCTTTGATACTTACCTGTGATGACCAGTGGGGGGCAGAAGGGTTCCTGTAGGACAAAAAAAGAAAAAAAGATCAACACAGATCCAAAGTATGGGGTATTTTAGTTGTTTACTTACCCTAGATACTTACCTACTAGAATACCTACCTTGATGTGAATATAATAATCCTCCTCTTCACCTTCTTTTCTGGGGACAAAAAATCTTTGAATAGAAACACAGGACTTGTGCCAGTGCAACTCCAGTCCAACATTGGGCTGAGACCTTTTCACAAACCTAACCCAGCCAGAGCCTAGTCCAGTGTTTTATTCTTTGATAATATTTTTAATTCCCCTTTTACTCCATTTTTTTGAGGTTTTAGATAGGAATTAAGTAACTGGTAACTTTTACAAAGAAAGTGTTGGGCCTAATTAAGCCTTAATTGAACACAAGAGGGGGTGAGAGGGGTATGGCAGATTGGCCAATTAGAAACCACAGGAAGTGGCCAAGCCCCCACCCCTCTTCCACTACTTAACTTCCTGTCTGCCTCATCCAACTCAGTTCTCCTCTGAGGAAGCCTTATGAAGGTGAAACGTTAGGAGCTCCTTCTTTTATTCTTTTACTCTTTTATTCTTTTATGGGGGGCAAAAACTTTTAGAGTGCATTTTAATCTATGGTTTTATTCAGAGTGGACCCAGTCCATCTTTGAACTTTTTTTAGTCCTTTGTTTTAAACAAACAGTTGCACATTTTTGCACCCAGCACTTTATGAGCAGGGGAGAGAACCCTGGTTGGCTCAGTTCCCTCTTTGTGTGGGGTGAGTGTGTGTGTGTGAGTGTGGTGCACTTACCTTATTCCTGGTTTGGAACCTCTTTTTCAAAAGCACAGTGTGCTGTTCTATAGGGACTGACCAAGGAAGGGGCTATCTTCACCCTGCACAGGTGTCATTGGAGCAAAAAAAGATAACCCTTGCAGTAAGGGCTCTTTTTAGACCGGCTTTTCTAAAGGCCAATAATCTATGTGCAATAAAAGGACTAAATAGGAAAATACCATAGGCAATAGATGCATTTTATTGATGTCTGAACAATTTTATTGAGACATTTTAGAAATACTTTTAGCAATTTTAGCGGTTTTACTTTTTATAAGGAGCATGGAAGTGGGACCAACAGAAACAGGAAACGGGAGAAACAGACCCAAATGCCTGAATGTCCCACTGGCCCAAATTTATTTTAAACTTCTCCAAGCTCTGCATCACACAGAGATCCTGGATGATTCCATCTCCAAGGGATCCTGTCCAAAAGGGATGCAGAGGCAGGTTAATAAATTAACAACTTTTATTAAACCTGCGTCCCCCTCGTTTAATACCACCAGTAAGGTGAAAATCAACACCAACAAATGGTTAGAGGGGAACTTGGAAATTTTAAAGTGTCATTATGATGATATGTTGGTCTTTTTACTGGGTGACTTACCTGGGATGGATGAGGAGGCTTTTCGAGTGGCGGTGGGCTGGGGAAGGTTGAGATACAAACGCAAATTCACAACAACATCAGTGAAAACATTGCGGGAATTACTCACCTCTCCAGGAGAAAATCCATCTTCTCAAGCCCTCCGGCCGATGAGTCCGGAGGACTTCCCACCATTGCCTGCATCCATGGATATGGGGGTCCTAACTCCAATACAGGAGGACTCCGTTACCAGTGTGGTCACCCAGGGGGATGGATACTTACCTTTGGTAGGGATGAGGGGAACTCCAGAGGTGTCTGGAACATCTCCTGTGGGGAAAACAAAAAACATTAAACAGTCACATGGGTTAAACACAATTGGAACCACCTTACTTACCTTTAAAGAGGCCCTGAACTTTACATCTGGGGTCTCGGAAATTGTGAGGGAGAGGGTCCAAGTTGCCCCCAGTAGTGGCAGTGAGGTGGCAATTAGCCCGACTATTGCCAGCCCACCCCCAACAGTGGAGACCAGTTTCCCTCCCAAAGTGCTGTTGACGCGGTTGAGTGACACCATGGTGGGTATAAGGGGTCCTAACCCCACCTTGACCCTGAACCCTAACCCCAACCCTCCCTTCCCTATATCTAATCCTCCCCCTTCCCCAAACCCCATGGTGGAAGGGGGACTTAACCCCTCCCTGATCCCACATCCTAACCCCAACCCTCCCTCTCCTATACCTCACCCCAACCCTCCCCCCTCCCCCTTTCCCTTCCCCTGGAACCTACTTACCGTCACGCCCTCAGCCAGTCACAGCCAAAGGTCCTCCATCGAGAGGAGCCCGTTATCCATCCGACCTGTTGGAGGAAAATACAAGATTGGCAGTTAGACGTGGTGAAACCCATAGTGGTGGTGGGGGACAATAATCTCTCGGCTATCCCTACTTTTAAGGATGATTTTATCCAGGTTGACAGTTTCCCAGGGGCGAACTGCCATCATTTAAGGGGGGTGCTAGAGAAGTTGACACCAAACTCTAACACAGAGCATGTCATCCTGTCAGTGGGGATGGTTAACTGTCTCGACAGACAGAAACCCACGACCACCGTGAAGCAACTGCAGCAGCTTTGGAAAACTTGTCAAAAACAATTTCCCAAGGCTGTTATCTACGTGCCATTCATTAATTTCTCAGACAGGTTGGCTAAGGACCAGCAAAAATTATTTGACGCTTTTAACTTTTATATTGATAATAAATCTCCTTTTCAAACGTTACCTGAGATGGATAAACTCCAATTCCAGGTGACGGGACGGGATCCAGTTCTCTGGACCACGGAAACCGCTGAAAGAATGCTAAAATTATGGATTAGTGATTTATTAATATGAACATCCAAAGGTTGCATACCCTCTGCTGTCTTCCGGGTGGGAGGTGAGGGATTCCTGGGGAAAGAGAAAAAAAGTTATTTTAACAATACCAGGAATCAGAAAAGAGTGTATATATATGCACATACCTACTTACCTTTGATACTTACCTGTGATGACCAGTGGGGGGCAGAAGGGTTCCTGTAGGACAAAAAAAGAAAAAAAGATCAACACAGATCCAAAGTATGGGGTATTTTAGTTGTTTACTTACCCTAGATACTTACCTACTAGAATACCTACCTTGATGTGAATATAATAATCCTCCTCTTCACCTTCTTTTCTGGGGACAAAAAATCTTTGAATAGAAACACAGGACTTGTGCCAGTGCAACTCCAGTCCAACATTGGGCTGAGACCTTTTCACAAACCTAACCCAGCCAGAGCCTAGTCCAGTGTTTTATTCTTTGATAATATTTTTAATTCCCCTTTTACTCCATTTTTTTGAGGTTTTAGATAGGAATTAAGTAACTGGTAACTTTTACAAAGAAAGTGTTGGGCCTAATTAAGCCTTAATTGAACACAAGAGGGGGTGAGAGGGGTATGGCAGATTGGCCAATTAGAAACCACAGGAAGTGGCCAAGCCCCCACCCCTCTTCCACTACTTAACTTCCTGTCTGCCTCATCCAACTCAGTTCTCCTCTGAGGAAGCCTTATGAAGGTGAAACGTTAGGAGCTCCTTCTTTTATTCTTTTACTCTTTTATTCTTTTATGGGGGGCAAAAACTTTTAGAGTGCATTTTAATCTATGGTTTTATTCAGAGTGGACCCAGTCCATCTTTGAACTTTTTTTAGTCCTTTGTTTTAAACAAACAGTTGCACATTTTTGCACCCAGCACTTTATGAGCAGGGGAGAGAACCCTGGTTGGCTCAGTTCCCTCTTTGTGTGGGGTGAGTGTGTGTGTGTGAGTGTGGTGCACTTACCTTATTCCTGGTTTGGAACCTCTTTTTCAAAAGCACAGTGTGCTGTTCTATAGGGACTGACCAAGGAAGGGGCTATCTTCACCCTGCACAGGTGTCATTGGAGCAAAAAAAGATAACCCTTGCAGTAAGGGCTCTTTTTAGACCGGCTTTTCTAAAGGCCAATAATCTATGTGCAATAAAAGGACTAAATAGGAAAATACCATAGGCAATAGATGCATTTTATTGATGTCTGAACAATTTTATTGAGACATTTTAGAAATACTTTTAGCAATTTTAGCGGTTTTACTTTTTATAAGGAGCATGGAAGTGGGACCAACAGAAACAGGAAACGGGAGAAACAGACCCAAATGCCTGAATGTCCCACTGGCCAAAATTTATTTTAAACTTCTCCAAGCTCTGCATCACACAGAGATCCTGGATGATTCCATCTCCAAGGGATCCTGTCCAAAAGGGATGCAGAGGCAGGTTAATAAATTAACAACTTTTATTAAACCTGCGTCCCCCTCGTTTAATACCACCAGTAAGGTGAAAATCAACACCAACAAATGGTTAGAGGGGAACTTGGAAATTTTAAAGTGTCATTATGATGATATGTTGGTCTTTTTACTGGGTGACTTACCTGGGATGGATGAGGAGGCTTTTCGAGTGGCGGTGGGCTGGGGAAGGTTGAGATACAAACGCAAATTCACAACAACATCAGTGAAAACATTGCGGGAATTACTCACCTCTCCAGGAGAAAATCCATCTTCTCAAGCCCTCCGGCCGATGAGTCCGGAGGACTTCCCACCATTGCCTGCATCCATGGATATGGGGGTCCTAACTCCAATACAGGAGGACTCCGTTACCAGTGTGGTCACCCAGGGGGATGGATACTTACCTTTGGTAGGGATGAGGGGAACTCCAGAGGTGTCTGGAACATCTCCTGTGGGGAAAACAAAAAACATTAAACAGTCACATGGGTTAAACACAATTGGAACCACCTTACTTACCTTTAAAGAGGCCCTGAACTTTACATCTGGGGTCTCGGAAATTGTGAGGGAGAGGGTCCAAGTTGCCCCCAGTAGTGGCAGTGAGGTGGCAATTAGCCCGACTATTGCCAGCCCACCCCCAACAGTGGAGACCAGTTTCCCTCCCAAAGTGCTGTTGACGCGGTTGAGTGACACCATGGTGGGTATAAGGGGTCCTAACCCCACCTTGACCCTGAACCCTAACCCCAACCCTCCCTTCCCTATATCTAATCCTCCCCCTTCCCCAAACCCCATGGTGGAAGGGGGACTTAACCCCTCCCTGATCCCACATCCTAACCCCAACCCTCCCTCTCCTATACCTCACCCCAACCCTCCCCCCTCCCCCCTCCCCCTTTCCCTTCCCCTGGAACCTACTTACCGTCACGCCCTCAGCCAGTCACAGCCAAAGGTCCTCCATCGAGAGGAGCCCGTTATCCATCCGACCTGTTGGAGGAAAATACAAGATTGGCAGTTAGACGTGGTGAAACCCATAGTGGTGGTGGGGGACAATAATCTCTCGGCTATCCCTACTTTTAAGGATGATTTTATCCAGGTTGACAGTTTCCCAGGGGCGAACTGCCATCATTTAAGGGGGGTGCTAGAGAAGTTGACACCAAACTCTAACACAGAGCATGTCATCCTGTCAGTGGGGATGGTTAACTGTCTCGACAGACAGAAACCCACGACCACCGTGAAGCAACTGCAGCAGCTTTGGAAAACTTGTCAAAAACAATTTCCCAAGGCTGTTATCTACGTGCCATTCATTAATTTCTCAGACAGGTTGGCTAAGGACCAGCAAAAATTATTTGACGCTTTTAACTTTTATATTGATAATAAATCTCCTTTTCAAACGTTACCTGAGATGGATAAACTCCAATTCCAGGTGACGGGACGGGATCCAGTTCTCTGGACCACGGAAACCGCTGAAAGAATGCTAAAATTATGGATTAGTGATTTATTAATATGAACATCCAAAGGTTGCATACCCTCTGCTGTCTTCCGGGTGGGAGGTGAGGGATTCCTGGGGAAAGAGAAAAAAAGTTATTTTAACAATACCAGGAATCAGAAAAGAGTGTATATATATGCACATACCTACTTACCTTTGATACTTACCTGTGATGACCAGTGGGGGGCAGAAGGGTTCCTGTAGGACAAAAAAAGAAAAAAAGATCAACACAGATCCAAAGTATGGGGTATTTTAGTTGTTTACTTACCCTAGATACTTACCTACTAGAATACCTACCTTGATGTGAATATAATAATCCTCCTCTTCACCTTCTTTTCTGGGGACAAAAAATCTTTGAATAGAAACACAGGACTTGTGCCAGTGCAACTCCAGTCCAACATTGGGCTGAGACCTTTTCACAAACCTAACCCTAACCCTAACCCTAACCCTAACCCTAACCCTTTTTTTTTTTTTAAACACAGAAATGATAGGCCCGCGCTCTTTAAGACCCTCCAGTTTTTCTTTTTAACCCCACCCTAACCCAAACCTAACCCTAACCCTAACCCTAACCCTAACCCTAACCCTAACCCTAACCCTAAGCCAAGGAAAAGGCAACAGAATTGAAACAGCTACAGAAGAAGCAAAGACAAAACCTGCCTTACCCGCAGGCACGCACCTAACCCCAAAGCCAACCTCACCCTGCTTTTGTCACACGTCCATCAGGCTCTGCCCTCCCTCGGGCAAAGCCTCCCAAAAATACCACGTTCCACTCGTCGGCGCTCCCCTCCACGGAAGTCTTTAGTAAAAGGCGAAAGGCTTGTGCGTGCTGAAGGGGAACCAGAGCGTCGATTTGAAACGACCCAAACGGCCTACCCCCAACCCCTCCGTTGGCCCTGACTCACCCGTCCGCGGGGGCGAACCGCATCCTTCTCGGGGAAAAAAAAGGCGCGGAAACGCCACGGGCCGCAGAGGGGCTCGGCCCGCCCGCTTGGCTTTTCTTTCCTTACCGCACTTTCTCCATTTCATTGATGGCTTTTTCTCCATTAAGATCCGTACGTGTTTATCGTATGCGCCTTCCAGCCAGTCCACTCCGTGTTGGTGTCGACTGACACGGCGATAAAAAACTCGTTCCGATTGCCTTCCAGTTTTTCACCTCGGCCCCGCTGAATGTCAGCCAGCTCTCTCTCTCTCTCTGTCACTCACTCACTCAGTCACTCACTCACTCACTCAGTCACTCCCTTTTTTTTTTTTTTTTTTTTCTTTTTTTTTTATATCTAAAAGGGCGGGAAAACACCACCGGCCGACAGGGCTCCGCCCACACCCCCTTTTCACCCCGTTTTTTTGGTAGGGATCGCTTGTTCCGCTTTGTTGGGGGGCCCCCCCCTTTTGAGGGTTTTTTGACCCTCACCCCAAAAACCCTAGCCCTAACCTAAACCCCTCTCCCCCAAACCTCACTCATTCAGACATTCCCTCCTTCCCTCCCTCCTTTTCTCTTTGACACGCTTAGAAAGATTGCACCCTTCCCGGAGACGCTGCAATACCGGGGCGATGCGCGGAGCGGACGGAGCGAGCCCCTGTTCCGACTCCCTGTTGCAAAAATCCGTTTAATATGTTGTCCTCGCATGGAGGACATATCAGATATTAAACTGATAAGAACAGATTTTTTCTTTCTTTCGAAATATTTATTGGTTCTCACCGTTGACACCTCATTAAAAAACAAATCACTTTACATGTATTTTCTTGTGTTTTAAAAGGTACATCATTTACAGGACATAAAAAAGGGTAAAAACACTGGTGTATTTACATAAAAAGCACTGAATCGAAGTCGTGTTTAAAAAGTGCCGGCTAAAACAAATCATATGAATACAGCAGTGTTAAAAGGCCATAAAAAGGATGTACACTTCAATTAAGACATTTTTAAAGGAATGTTTTACAATGTGTCATTAAAAGTGTGGTGTGTGTATGTGGCTATGTGTGTGTGTGTGTGTGCACGTGTGTGTCTGTGTGAGTGTGTGGGTGTGTTTAAAAGTTCTGTTCTTCAGTTGTGCAGGACCGGGGTGAGTCTGTCTGGCTCACATCCAACTGCCCCGCTGAACAAGCCACCGAGTCACCCTCCCTCCGGGGCCCAGCGGAGATCCTCAACCTAGGCAGCCATTCCGGCGCAGCCAGGCCGCTGCCGCCCGGACCACTTCACGTGGGTGGGGGCCCCTTCCGTATGGCGCGTGGGCTGTACCACCCGAGGGTCCCTGCAGCCAGTTCCGCCGCTGCCTGGGTGGACAGCTCCACGCGCTTCCCCGCCAGCAGGTTTCTGGAGGTCCAGAGGGCTTCCTTGAAGCACGTCAGGGTGAGCCAGAGTTGGCGGAACTGTCCAGATGTCATGGTTCTCTGGCTCACCCCGTAGAGCACCAGCTGTGCGTTTAGGACCTCCCCTGCTGGCAGGCACGGGTTCAACAGGGGCCCCGCTAGGATCCACAGGTCCCGGGCGGCACTGCACTCCCAGAGCAGGTGCCTCACGGTCTCCTCTCCGCCACAAGTCGGCCGTGGGCACCTGGATGTTGTCGCCAGTCTCCGGGAGTGCATGACGGCTCTGACCGGGAGGATCTCATGGGCCACCATCCAGGAGAGGTCTCGGTGCCTGTTCAGCAGGGCAGGGTGGCTCACATTCCGCCAGACCGTGGCCGACTCACCCAGGGCGAGTCGGCGCACTCGGCTCACTTCCTCCCGTTCCTGCACAAGAGAAAGAACAGAGCGGTGTTTGGTTAAAACGGTGAGTGGTTCCTTCTCTAAAATGTGTGTTTTTAAAAACGTCTTAATAAAAAGGTAGGCCGGGGGGAGGTTAAAAGACACTGGCGTCCTCAGGTCTGTCGGGATCCACTGCAGGTGCCTGAGGTAGGACCCCATCCAGAATCTGGCCAGGGCCGCGGTCTTGTGGTTTCCGGATGGGGTCGTCGCCAGTGCCAGGTGGAGTGCGGTGTACCGGCCCCCTAAAAACAGTTTAAAATCCGGGAGTCCTTTTCCTCCGTTTCGTGGGGCCTTTTTCATCACTTCGCGTTTCAGGCGCTCCCACTTGGACCCCCAGATGAAATAAAACACCATCCTGTCGAGGGCTAAAAGAATGGGTCTGGGGGGGATAAAAACAGAACAGATTAACAAGAGCAAGGGTAAAATCACTGCTTTAATGATTAAAACCTTGCCCTCAATCGTCAGTCGTCTGAGTCCCCAGAACGTCAGTTTCTGTCGGGTTTTTGTCAGTACACCCACCCAGTTTCCGCTCCCTCCCCCCTCCCGGTCGAACTGTACCCCAAGGATGCGGAGGTCGGTCTGGGTCGTCGTCATAGGAAGCCTAGTCATGTCTGTCCCTCCCCACGGCCCAAAAAGTCTTCCCTCAGTCTTGTCCCTGTTAAGTTTGGCACCCGAAGCGAGGCCAAACCAGTCTGTCCGGTCCAGGGTCCTGTCCACGGATAAAAGGTCAGTGCATAAAATATTAATGTCGTCCATGTATAAAATGCACTTGGCAGTCAGTCCCCCAGTCCCCGGGATCCCCAACCCACAAATGAGTTGGTCCCTTCTCAAGATCTGCGCCAGCGGCTCTATACAGCAGACATAGAGTAAGGGGGATAGAGGACACCCCTGACGGACGCCGCAGTTCACTTCCACTGCTTTGGATAAGAACCCATTAACGAGGATTTTGCTGGTAATGTCCCCGTACAGCAATCCCACCCAAGCTAGAAATCTCCCGGGAAACCCCAGTTTTTGCAGTACCTTGAAAAGGTACTGGTGCGAGACCCGATCAAAGGCTTTCTCAAAATCTAAATTTAGGACTACTAGCCGAATGTTTCTGTCTCTCGCAAAACAGATGGCGTCTCTGATCAGTACCAGGCTGTCCGTGATCCTCCTTCCCGGGATGGCACAGGCTTGATCCGGGTGGATCAAGTCCCCTAAAACACAAGACATACGGGAGGTTAAAATCTTGCTAAAAAGTTTACAGTCAACATTTAAAAGAGTGATAGGTCGCCAGTTCTTGAGGTCCGTCTTGTCATTTTTCTTGAATAAAAGGGACACAATGCCCACTCTAAAACTGTCAGGTAGTCGGTCGAGTCGTTCAAAGTCCTTAAAAACAGTCAACAAGTCGTGTCTTAAAATATCCCAAAAGGTTAGATAAAATTCCAGGGGGAGCCCGTCCTCACCTGGGGATTTCCCCTTTTTAAAACACGTGATGTTCTTGTCTATTTCTAAAAGGGTAAAATCCTGGGATAAAAGCACGGTGTCTACGACTGTTTTATCTAAAAAGCTTAAAACCTCGTCCATGACGTGATTAAAAACTTCTTTTTCACTAAACAACTCTTCATAAAAGTCCTCCACCACCTTTGTAATATTTTTTGTGTCTGTTTTTAAAAACCCATCTTTGTCCTTCATGCTTGTTAAAACGTTGCTTTTGCTGATGATTTTCTTAAAAAAGTACCTGGAGCATTTCTCTCCTTCCTCCAGGTCTCTCTCTTTACTTCTTAAAATCACACCTCTACTTACCTCCTCCGCCATTAAAACCATTTCCTTTTTCACCTCTCTTATTTCGTCGTTAAAATCCAACCCTTGCTGTGTAAGTTTAAAATACCTCTCTAGCCTTTTCTGCAGTCCCACCATGCGTCTCTCTGCTTTCCTTCTTTTTTCCCTCCCTTTTTGCTTAAAAAAAGTCTGTGTCCTGTGTTTTACCATCTCCCACCACTGTGCTCGTGTTTCGAACATGTCCTGAAGGGTCTGCCAGTCCCTGAACCGCTCCCTGTACGACCTTGTTATTCCCTCGTCCTCCAACAGGGAGCAGTTCAGTTTCCACAGACCCTTCCCTACCGTCACACCTGAGGTCAGTGAAAGGGTGCACGTGAGCATACAGTGGTCCGAAAAGAATACCGGGGTTAATCTAGCATCGGTTGGGGGGGCGTCCCGGGTCAGTAAGTAGTCGATGCGAGAGGCTTTGGTGCCATCACCACTGAACCAGGTAAAGCCCTCCTCTCTAGGATGCAGGGATCTAAAACAGTCAACTAGTTTAAAATCCCTACAAAGTCCGTGTAATAAAACCGACGATCTGTCTACTTTAAAAAGTTCCCCAGCTCCTCTCCTATCTCTTCTTGATAAAACACAGTTAAAATCCCCTCCTACCACCAGGGGATCCCTCCCTAGCAGGTGGGACTGCAGATCTTCTAAAAGGTCACACCTCTCATTTTTCCCGCTAAAACCATACACATTTATCAATTTAAAATCCTTCCCTAAAAAGTTCAAATGTAGTAAAAGCATGCGTCCGTTATGTAAAACCGTGCTCCCCTTCACCAAGATGTGTGCATTTTTTATTAAAACCGCCACTCCGTCATTCTTATTATTGTTTGACCCACTCCACACCGAGGGTCCTTGGCTCCACTTATTTTCCCACTGTTGGTAAAAAGTTTTAAAAGGCAGTCCACACTCCTGAATTAAAACAATGTCTGTCTGAACAGTGCTTAAAAAGGTTAAAATGGACTGGGCTCTAAAACTCGACTTAATCGATCTTACATTAAGAGTGGTAAAAGTGAGCGCCATAAAAAGGGTGAAGGGGGTTAAAAGGGACGTGTGCATTACTAAAAACAGGGAGGGGGGTTGGGTCTAAAAAGGTGATCAAATAAAACCAATAAAACAGAGAGACAATAATCAGCAAATAAAACAAGCACTAAAAACAGATCTAGGTGACCTCCACACTATTCTGCTCACTCTTGGCCTTCTTTTTCTTTCGTTGGGGGAGGCCCGAGCTCTCCTTAGGGGACGATGTGACCAGGTTCACAGTTAAAAAGGACAGTTGGTTCGGAGAGCTGGAAGGAAATACCCTGGAAGAGGAATCTGACTCTTCAGAGCTCACTTCGGGCCTCCCCCTCTTCCCGGCGTGATCGATGTCAGCGGACAGATCTTTATGTTTTTCCCCCGCCGGGAGTTGGCCACACTGCATTAAAACCTCACTTTCGGCCGAGTCACGGGAGTTGGAGGAGGAGGAGGAGGAGGTGACCTTGTCGGCCTCTCCTGGGCTCTCTTCCTCCTCTACGCGCTCCTCCCGCCTCCCGTGCTCGGCCTCCTGGTCTAAAATATTTAAAACAGGGACCGTTCTCTTTGCCACTTCCTTTTCCCCTTCCACCACCTCCACCACCACTCTCTCCTCTGTGGCTGGTCCCATCGGCTCCACGGGCGCCCTGGCCGCCCGGAGCTTGTTGGCGAAGGACTGAGGACAGTCTCTGAACAGGTGGGAGAGCTCGCCACACAAGTTGCAAGCTCTCCCATTTGGGCACTCCGCGAAGACGTGCCCGATCTCCCGACATTTTCCGCAAACCACCTCCTGGCACGCCTCCGCGAGGTGCCCATGCTTCATGCACTTTCTGCATAGCTTTGGCTGTCCCATGTAGTGCACGAAACCCCTGTTCTCCCCCAACACTATGATTGAGGGTAACTGCCTCAGTCCTTCAAAACCTGTCGGATCTGGAACCTGCTGGATGGGCACTCTCCAAGCTCCATTCCATATGCCATCCAGATCCTTCACTCTAACTGGAACCCCTTTAACTGTGCAGTACCTTTTCAACCAGACACAGATATCCTCGGGGTTCACAGTTTCATTAAACATCCTGACAATCACCACTTTCAAGGTGTTGTCAGTCAGTTTTTCCACGCAGAACGTTTGGGTAACTTGATCTTTGCTCACCTCGAAACGTGTCCAGAATTCTTTCAGTACCATGGCCGTGCTGAAGCTGACATCGAAGCCCTGCCCAGCAGGCAAGGCCACGATGCAGTTCAGCTCGGCCGGCGAGAACCTGAGCAGCTTCTGCAGCACCTTTCTTGAGAAGTCCAACCTGGACATCTCCACCTTCACTCCACCCACCACCTTGAACAAAAAACGGACACTGTTGTGCCTCCTCATGCCAGCACGAGCGGCCGACATTTTGGAGGCACGAACAACACTGAACAAAAAACAATCAGACACGTGGGGGGGGGGGGGGGGGGGGTGACACAGCAAGAGGGAACAGGAGGGGGGGGGGAGGGAACACCAACACAAGAGGGTAGGGGAGAGACAAACACTGGTGTGGGGGGGGGGGGATAGGGGAGGGGATGGAGGGGGGGGGGGGGGGGGGACACTAACAATACAATGGAGGGTAACAAACACTGAACTGGACTACACAAACACCCCACCAAAAACCAAATCAACAAAGTAAAAGCAACTGAAAAGACCGGCCAAAAGAAATTAACCACAAATACACTTAGACAATACACAAAAACACAAGACAAGAATAAAAGAATACACCAAACGGAAAACTACTGAGACAAACACTCACACTAACAAGACACACCTGCCACCAATCAAGGATTGGTGGCTAGGCTACACCAAACAAACACTAAAACTCACAAAAAGACTATGGACAAACAAGCTATGGACAAACTACTAAAACAAGACAGAAAGGAAACACCTAACAATATTTAAACAAATAGGACACACAAAACAAACAAGAAGATAAACAAAAAAAACAGGCTAAACTACACAAACACAAGACAAGGCCCACAGGGGGACCGGAAAAGTACTGGCCTTGGAGGCACTCACCTGGCCTAGCACTGGGCTAGGCCAGTGGAAGAATGGAAATTTCCGGTGAGTGACTCCTCCTCCAGCACTGGCTCCGGCAACCGTCTGTGGACCTGGGAACAAGGACAGAGACAGAAATCAAACACAGTATCAAGACAAATCAAATTCAAAATGATAAGGACAAACACCAACTGAAAAGGGTAACGCCCACCGGCCGGTCGATCGCCCACGGCCCAAGGTGAGATTTCGATTAGTATCGATGTTACTCGATACTGCTCTTGATCTCAACCAAAAGGCCGAGAAGCGATGACCGCATTATCGGACGCCCCCGGCGCGCGGACCCTCCGTGCACCACCTGGGCCGCTCGGTCACCACACCGAGAACGGCCGAAACCACGGAAGCGGAGAGCCGAGGCCAAAAGCCGCAGGACAAGCAGGGACCACGGAAGCGGAAAGCCCAGGCCAAAAGCCGCAGGACAAGCAGGGACGGAAGCGGAAAGCCGAGGCCAAAAGCCGCAGGACAAGCAGGGACCACGGAAGCGGAAAGCCCAGGCCAAAAGCCGCAGGACAAGCAGGGACGGAAGCGGAAAGCCCAGGCCAAAAGCCGCAGGACAAGCAGGGACCACGGAAGCGGAAAGCCCAGGCCAAAAGCCGCAGGACAAGCAGGGACCACGGAAGCGGAAAGCCCAGGCCAAAAGCCGCAGGACAAGCAGGGACGGAAGCGGAAAGCCAAGGAAAAGGCAACAGAATTGAAACAGCTACAGAAGAAGCAAAGACAAAACCTGCCTTACCCGCAGGCACGCACCTAACCCCAAAGCCAACCTCACCCTGCTTTTGTCACACGTCCATCAGGCTCTGCCCTCCCTCGGGCAAAGCCTCCCAAAAATACCACGTTCCACTCGTCGGCGCTCCCCTCCACGGAAGTCTTTAGTAAAATTTTACGTATTTATTGGTTTTACCAAAATTAAAAACAAATATTTACAAATACATGTTATAACTTCCACCACATTTCACCCAATGCAAATAATACAAAACATATCCAATCACCCAATGACAATTACCTCAAAAACTCATTAATCTTTCACCAGAGTGTGGGCCCTCCCTGCGCCAACCTAAAACCCTCCAAGAAAGCGAGGAAAAACTCCTCACAAAAACTCTTTTGAGAAAATTTCGAAGAAACCTCGGGAGGAGCCATTCGAGGGGGTATCCCCTCCTCCAGGGATGGTTGGGGGTGCTGCAGTTCGGGCCCAGTCCAGGTGCGGTGCAGTGTGCCCTGTGGTGTCCGGGTAAGTAGGGTGGGGTGTATGGGTGAAAAAAGGGGGGGCGGAGGGGCCAGTCTTCTTGATGAGATGGGGGGGGGGGGGGGGGCTTGTCCTTGTGCCGGGGGGGGGGGGGGGGGGCTGTAGTGTCCTTTTCGGGGGTCCAGGGAGGAGGGTTCCAGGTGCTGCAGCAGATGGGGTGGGGGGGTTGACCGGTCCTTGAGGGGTGGAGGATGTTGCTGCTGGGCTGATGTGGCCAACTGGAACCCTGTGAGGTGATAGGGGGAGATGGTGGAGAGGGGAGGAAGGAAGGGGGTGAGGAAGGATACTGGGGTGCAGGTGTAATGTTTCGTGTACTTCCCATTGAGCCTGGTGGGTTTCTCCTCTCCGGACCCTCGTACTGGGGGCAGGTGTTGGTGCCCCCGGGTCTTCGGGCTTGGTGCCGGAACGGGTGAAGTGGTGGCTGCCCGGAAGGTGGTGGTGTTGGGGGCGATGAGGGTGTTGAACGGGGAACGCCGTCTGGCCTTCGGGGACGGAGGGCGAAGTGCAGAGCTGGTGTGGCGATGTGGTGGCATGGGGGGCTGAGCTAGATGGACACGTCCTTCCACCTTTCAACCCCCCATGTGTCTCTGGCGGTGTCCGGGTGGTGTTTGAAGTCCAGGATGGCGTAGTCCCTGAGGAGGAGAGTGATTCTCCTCCTCTGGACGGTGAGAGGTTGGTCCTGTTTATGGTAGACCCTGATGTTCCTTGTCTCCCATATCACCTGCTTGACGGCGCTGACGATCCTCCACTGATGTTGTAGGCGGGGGGTCGTGCAGCCTCCCGGAGGACCGAACAGGATGTCGTCCGCCGCCAAGCGAGGCAAGATGATGTTCCTGTAGAGGGAGACAGAGGGAACAAACAGGGCCCAGACCCGCCTGGCCACGGTGCACTTGACAAACAGATGGTAAATGTTTTCAGTGTCAGTGCAACCGTGGGGGCAGAGCTCGGTACGGGCTATGTGCCGTCTGTACATGAACTCTCTGGTGGGGAGACAGCCGTGAGCAGTTGACCAGTTTAAATCCTTTTGCTTATTGCTGATGCACTTGTGGCTAATGTTTTTCCATACCTGTTGGATGTCCAGGGCCGGCCTGGCCTTGGGTGGTGTGATGTTGTCCTTCCCTCTGATGTGTGCCATGATGTCCTTGTATTTCCAGGAGGCCAGGCCGGCTGCGGGCAGACCCGTCCTGAAGGCAAAGTTCTTCCACTCCTTGTATACTTTCGGGGGGTCCCAGCAGTAGGGCACAGTGTGGTTGATGGTGGTGTTGGTGATACGGAGTGCTCTGAGTATGGGTGTGGCGAAGTACCTCTCAAAGGCTCCTGCCTTCCTGTCCGGTTTATGGATATTTGTGACCAGTTGGGAGAGGCCCTGTGCCCTTATGATGTTGAGGATGTCTGGGACCCCCTTCCCCCCCTTCTCCTCTGCGCTGTACATGATGGTCCTCTTCAAGCGCTCCATGTTGCTCCCCCAGACAAAGGTGAACATCAGCCGCTCGATGGTCTTGCTCGTCACCCTGTCCGGGGGAAACACCCTACCGACATAGAGGAGAATGGGGAGGATTATTGCCTTCAGGATCAGGATCTTACCCGTTATTGTGAGGGACCGCGCACTCCATTGGGCGATCTTCTGCTTGGCTTGACTGATGGTGTTGGCCCAGGTCAGGGTCCCTTTCCCGTTGTTCTGATAGGTGACTCCGAGCAGCTTGATGTTGTCTGTTTTTACAGGGAAAGAGGTGGTCATCGCTTCTTTCCAGTGTTGCGACAGGTACAGTTCGCTCTTACCTCGATTGACCAGGGCGCCAGTGGCTGCACAGTAGTCGTCCACCACCTTCGTTGCCGCGGCGATGGACCGACTATCCGTGCCGACGATGGTGATGTCGTCCATGTACGCCACCACCTGAAGCCTCTCTCCCTGGGCCCCCGGGAGGTGATAACCCTGGATGGTGTGTGTAGCTCTGATTTTACGGAGGAAAGGCTCCAGGTAGATGACGTACAGCAGGGGTGCTAGGGGGCATCCTTGTCTGACCCCAGACCGGATAGGAAAGGGGTCTGTGAGCTGTTTGTTGACCAGGACTCTGCTCGTGATGTTGTTGTAGCAGAGCCTGGTCCAGTGGATGAGGTGTTGTGGGAAGTTCATCCTCCCTA
This sequence comes from Osmerus mordax, assembly GCF_038355195.1. NCBI lineage: Eukaryota > Metazoa > Chordata > Actinopteri > Osmeriformes > Osmeridae > Osmerus > Osmerus mordax. The sequence continues at coordinate 10,965,986 of NC_090072.1, read as the reverse complement.
GCACCTCCTGCAGGAAGCCATGGCTTACCCGGTCGAAGGCCTTCTCTTGGTCGAGGCAGAGGAGCGCGAAGGGGGACCTCCGCTCCTGGGAGTGGAAGATGAGGTCTCTCACCAGGAGCAAGTTGTCGTTGATGGACCTTCCGGGGACGCCGCAGGTCTGGTCCGGGTTGATGACTGTGGGGAGGTGTGTTTGGAAGCGCCACATGAGGGCCTTCGTGAGAATCTTGTAGTCCGAACAGAGGAGGTTGATGGGGCGCCAGTTCCGAAGGTCCTTGAGGTCCCCCTTCTTGGGTATTAGTGTAACTGTACTCTGTCGCATTGATTCTCCTAGCCTCCTTTCCCTGTAGACTGCCCGGAGGACCTGGGCCAGATCGCCCTTGATGAGTTCCCAGAAGGCCTGGTAGAATTCCGCCGGGATCCCGTCCGGTCCCGGGGCCTTCCGGGTGTTCATGGAGTGCACGGCCCGGGTGAGCTCCTCCAGGCTCAGCTCTGGTTCCTCGCTCTCGCCCCCCTCTTTGATTTGGTCCAGACCGTCGAGGAAGGTTTCCGCCAGAGCCCCGTCTGCCGGCTTGGTGTCAAACAGCCGGCCGTAGAACTCCTCGGTCACCTCCCTGATGTTGTCGCTGTCCGTGACGGTCTGGCCGCTGGAGTTATAGAGGGACAGGATGCCTTGTTGTTTGGACCGTGCCCTGCGGAAAAAAGATCTTGTGCATTTCTCCTCCTCCTCCAGGCCCCGGAGTTTATCCCTGAAGGTCTTCCTCTCCTGTTCTTCCCGATAGAGTGTGGCCAGATGTTCCTTGGTCTCTGACAGCTCCCGGGTCACGTCGAATCCTCTGAGTTGGAGGAGGCTAAGGCGTTGTAGGGCCTCGTTGTGGTGGTGAAAACGGGCCCTTTGTTCCCTAGCCTTCCTCCTTCCCACCCCTCCGAAGAACCCCTTGACCCGGGACTTAACCATTTCCCACCACTCTATCGGGGATGTAAATAGTTCCTTCAGGGTCCTCCACTCCAGGTAGCGCCTGGAGAAGGAGTGGCTAGTGGAGGGGTCCTGGAGTGCCGATGTGTTCATCCTCCAGGGCCCCCTCGTTGGTCTGGCTGGCCCCTCCCATCGCAGGGTCACGGTCAGCATCCTGTGGTCTGAGAAGTGCGTCGCCTGGGTCTTGAAGGAACACACTCCCAGGCCTGGCGAGAGCAAGAACATGTCGATCCTTGAAGAGGCAGAGCCCGAGGATCTCACCCACGTGTGTGTTGGGGGGGAGGTGCCGCCGACGTCCACCAGGGAGAAGTCGTTGATTATGTCCTGTAGTGCTGTGGTGGATCTGTCCTTCCTGGGTTTGCTCCGATCCTCGTCCCTCAGAGCGCAGTTGAAGTCGCCCCCTACCACTACTGGCATGGGGGTCATCAGGAGAGGTCGGAGCTTGGCGTAGAGGGAGACCCTCTCTGCGACGCTGGTGGGGCCGTAGATGTTGATGACCCTGAGCGGGGAACCCCGGACCTCCAGGTCGACGGCCATGATCCGCCCGCTCTCGACGACTCGATGGCTGGTTTGTCGGAGGAATGGATTGGCCACCAACATCCCGACCCCGTCCGCTCTGGCCGTGTTGGAACCTGACCAGAGAGAGTCTCCCCGAGTCCACTCCCCCTCCAGAAGTGCATCCATCCCTTTGTAGGGAATGGCACACTCCTGGAGGAGGTAGATGTCGGCCGGTTGTGTTGAGAGGTGTCTGAAAACGGTTGCCCTCTTCTCCTGTTGTAACATGCTGCGGGTGTTGAGTGATGTTATTGTGATGGTCATGGTGATTGTGATGGTTTGACGGGTCCGGCGATTCCTGTGGCGATGATTTGGAGGTTCCTGATGGCCTCCTGTGCGTAGTCCGGATGGGGCACCTCCCCCTGGTTGCTCACGGCTTCGTCGTCCCCCCACCGTCTGCCTGGTGGTGGAGGTTCGGCCGGCACGGAGGGTCCTTGGGTGGGCCGGGGCTGGCTGGTCTGATCCTGTGTGGGCTCAGAGACTGCTGTGGGGGGTTGGCGTCTGGACTTGGGGCAAGGGCGGGGACGTGGGGGAAGGGGAGGAGGGGGGGGGGGAGGGGGGCCTGGAGGCTTTGGTGGTGGTTCCGGGGGGGAGGGGGAGTCGGATGTCGAGGTGGAGTCGTCTTCGGAGGTCGCAGTGATGGTTTTACGTTTCCTCTTCAGAACGACTTGGTTCCAGTCTGTGGGCGGTGTGTTGTTGCTGTTCTCGTTGTACAGTGACTGGGAATGTGGGGGTAAGTCGTGGGGGGTGACAATCCCTACCAGGGCCGGCTCCCTTACGGTTACCGACCCGGCAGGGGTGGAGGTGCGTATGGGTAAGTATATCGGGGAAGTCATGTCAGTGGAGTCAGAGTCCTGTAATGTTGGCTGATTTGTCGTGACGGGTGTCGGTTGGAGAGGGATGGGTATGTCTGTCTGAGGGTCCAGTAGGCCTAATTGTGTCGGTGGGGGGGAGACTGCCCCCGGTGGTAGGATGTCGGTCTTTGGGTCGGGGGTGGGGTTGGTGGGGGAGTCAGGAACCGGGTCGGGATCCGTAATGATGAAAAGGGGGGGTGTGGAGGAGTCTGAAGGGGGGGGGTCAGGGGTAGGGGGGTTGGGGGGGTCAGGGGTAGGGGGGGGGGGAGTCGGTGGAGCTGCCGTAGTGGTGGTAGTGGCCGGTCTCCTGGTTTTATTGGCGTAGGACTGGGGGCAGTCTCTGTAGAGGTGTCCCTGAAGCCCACACAGGTTGCAGGGGCGTGTGTGGGTGCACGCCGCCGTGGGGTGTTCCCCTCTACAGATGCGGCAGATGATCTTTGTGCAGGCCGCGGCCAGATGTCCAAGGTGGCCGCAGGTCCTGCACAATTTGGGCATACCGTAGTAGTGGACGGTGCCCCTGTGGTTCCCCAGGTTGATGGTACTGGGGATGTGTTGGACACCGCCCACCGCTGATGGATCCGGTGTGAGCTGGACCAGCCATTTCCGTGCCCCGTTCCACACTCCATCCTCGTCCAGGACCCTCCTCGCTCCAGAGTTGACGCGGGCATAGCGGCGCAGCCAAACCTCCACGTCGTACTCCTGCACAGCTTCATTATGGAATTGGATGGTGACTACTTTGTTTTCCCTGTCTGAAAGTGGTTCTGTGTGGAGATGACTGAAGGGCGGGTTATTTTTGTTTTGGCGGTACATGGTCCAGAATTGCTCTAACAGTTGTGGTGTTTTGAAACTGACCTCAAAGGTGTTGGGGGTTGAGGGTGGTTTCACCAGGCAGTTGAGGTCGTTCGGCACAAAGCCCATACCTCGTTGGAGTACGGCTCTGCTGAATTCCAGGCGGGTCATTCCGGTTGTCGTGTCTTTCTGTCCTGTCGTTGTTGCGGTGGTTGTGGATCCTGTGGTGGCTCCGTCCCCGGCAGCCTCCTCGGATTTCACTGTCACTCTGACGGCGTTCACCCGTCTCATCGCCCCAGGGTTCATCCTGGCAGCCATGATGATGGTGGTGGTGCGTGTCCCCCGAACCTGCTAGGGTAAGGGGGGAGAAGAGAAACTCAGAGCGGGCTGAGGCCACTCGGTAGCCCGTCCCCAAGGGACGGCACTCTCCTGTGGCTCGCCCGCTCCTAACGTTGGTGTTGGGGCTCCTGGCCCTCCTCCCGTCTGGTCTGGGGTGGAGAGTCTCCCTGTGAAGGGCAGAGGGAGACCTGAGAGCAGGGTAAGGCCACCCGAGTGCTTGGCCCTAGGGGTGCCACTCTCCTGTGGCCTGCCTGCTCTCGGCGAAGGTGGTGGGGCTCTTGCCCGTCTGTCCCTCCTTCCTCCCTCCGGTCTGGTCTGGCGGGAAAGGACGATCCCGATCCCGACTCGTCGAGCGGTCTGGCCAGCCGCAAGGGAGGGGGGTATGGGGATCCGGGGGAGTGCGGAGTACTGGGAGTGGAGGGTCGGGCCGGTCTACAACGACCTAGCCTCTCCTCTTGCTCCTCTGCCTCTCGCCTCTCGCCGGGGCCAGCGGGCACCGGAGGCTTCCGGTCCCGTCCTGGGTGTTCCGCAGCTGGACGGGTCCGGGAGTCGGCGGGGGTGCTGGGAAAAGCTGGGGGGGGTCGGGGCCGGTCTACCACGACCTAGCACCCTCCTCCCGCCTTCCTGCCTCCTGCCTCTCACCAGGCCCTGTGGCGCCGGAGGGTTCCGGGCCGGTTCGGGGTGTTCCGCAACTGGGGGGGGGGGGTGGTTGGGCTGGGGATTTTGGCCGAACCGCGGTCACGCCACGTATTCTGCCTCCGTCTCCAGCCGAGTGGTGAAAAAAAAGGAGGGAAAGTAGTGAGAGAGAGAGAGAGGGGGACCGATACCTGGTTTCCCACCGCACAGTCAACAAAGCAATCGCAAGCCGTGTCCCATACACCGCTCGACCCCGGACTTTCGATTCCTTTGTTCACCCATGCGCCTGAAGGGGAACCAGAGCGTCGATTTGAAACGACCCAAACGGCCTACCCCCAACCCCTCCGTTGGCCCTGACTCACCCGTCCGCGGGGGCGAACCGCATCCTTCTCGGGGAAAAAAAAGGCGCGGAAACGCCACGGGCCGCAGAGGGGCTCGGCCCGCCCGCTTGGCTTTTCTTTCCTTACCGCACTTTCTCCATTTCATTGATGGCTTTTTCTCCATTAAGATCCGTACGTGTTTATCGTATGCGCCTTCCAGCCAGTCCACTCCGTGTTGGTGTCGACTGACACGGCGATAAAAAACTCGTTCCGATTGCCTTCCAGTTTTTCACCTCGGCCCCGCTGAATGTCAGCCAGCTCTCTCTCTCTCTCTGTCACTCACTCACTCAGTCACTCACTCACTCACTCAGTCACTCCCTTTTTTTTTTTTTTTTTTTTTTTTTTTTTTTATATCTAAAAGGGCGGGAAAACACCACCGGCCGACAGGGCTCCGCCCACACCCCCTTTTCACCCCGTTTTTTTGGTAGGGATCGCTTGTTCCGCTTTGTTGGGGGGCCCCCCCCTTTTGAGGGTTTTTTGACCCTCACCCCAAAAACCCTAGCCCTAACCTAAACCCCTCTCCCCCAAACCTCACTCATTCAGACATTCCCTCCTTCCCTCCCTCCTTTTCTCTTTGACACGCTTAGAAAGATTGCACCCTTCCCGGAGACGCTGCAATACCGGGGCGATGCGCGGAGCGGACGGAGCGAGCCCCTGTTCCGACTCCCTGTTGCAAAAATCCGTTTAATATGTTGTCCTCGCATGGAGGACATATCAGATATTAAACTGATAAGAACAGATCTTTTTTTTTTTTTTTTTTTTTTTTTTCTTCTAAAAAAAAAAAGAAAAAGAAGTATTTATCAACTCTTAAAACCATTTCAGAATAAAAGACAATCAACAAAGACAGTCAAAACATACAGGATCCCCACAAGGGGGTACAGGACAAAAAGCCCCACAAGGGGGCGCACATTTCAATTACCCCCTAGGGGGTTTACAAGCGGGAGTCCAAGGTTGGCGGGGGTTGAGGCTTTCGCCCCAAAGTCCCCGTCGCGCTCTCCTCCCAGTCGTCCTCGCCAGTGGAGTCGAGCGACTGGCCCTCTGCCCTCTATCGCGACGGCCCCTGGGAAGGCACCATCCCTTCGCCACTCCTCCCAGGCTGCCCTTCGGCGAGGATTTTCCTATCCTCTTGCGAGGATTCCAAATCCTGGTAGTCCGGCCCTCCGTCCGTCCAACCGTTGGTTCCCTCCGGCGGCCTGGCCCGCCTCTGGGTTACCAGCAACGTTGGGAGCCGAAGCACCCAACGCTCTGAAAGGGGGACAAGTCCCCGTCTGGCGTCGGGGCCGAAACCCCCAGGCAGACGACCGCTCCGACCCACCCCCGTCACCGGATCCCTATCAGGCGATCCGGTATCGACGGGGGCGGGTCAATATCTGCTCGATGTGAACAGATACTCACTTGATCTTAGCCAAAAGGCCGAGAAGCGATGACCGCATTATCGGACGCCCCCGGCGCGCGGACCCTCCGTGCACCACCTGGGCCGCTCGGTCACCACACCGAGAACGGCCGAAACCACGGAAGCGGAGAGCCGAGGCCAAAAGCCGCAGGACAAGCAGGGACCACGGAAGCGGAAAGCCCAGGCCAAAAGCCGCAGGACAAGCAGGGACGGAAGCGGAAAGCCGAGGCCAAAAGCCGCAGGACAAGCAGGGACCACGGAAGCGGAAAGCCCAGGCCAAAAGCCGCAGGACAAGCAGGGACGGAAGCGGAAAGCCGAGGCCAAAAGCCGCAGGACAAGCAGGGACCACGGAAGCGGAAAGCCCAGGCCAAAAGCCGCAGGACAAGCAGGGACGGAAGCGGAAAGCCCAGGCCAAAAGCCGCAGGACAAGCAGGGACGGAAGCGGAAAGCCCAGGCCAAAAGCCGCAGGACAAGCAGGGACGGAAGCGGAAAGCCCAGGCCAAAAGCCGCAGGACAAGCAGGGACGGAAGCGGAAAGCCCAGGCCAAAAGGCAACAGAATTGAAACAGCTACAGAAGAAGCAAAGACAAAACCTGCCTTACCCGCAGGCACGCACCTAACCCCAAAGCCAACCTCACCCTGCTTTTGTCACACGTCCATCAGGCTCTGCCCTCCCTCGGGCAAAGCCTCCCAAAAATACCACGTTTCACTCGTCGGCGCTCCCCTCCACGGAAGTCTTTAGTAAAAGGCGAAAGGCTTGTGCGTGCTGAAGGGGAACCAGAGCGTCGATTTGAAACGACCCAAACGGCCTACCCCCAACCCCTCCGTTGGCCCTGACTCACCCGTCCGCGGGGGCGAACCGGGGAGAACCGGGGAGAACCGGGGCGAACCGCATCCTTCTCGGGAAAAAAAAGGCGCGGAAACGCCACGGGCCGCAGAGGGGCTCGGCCCGCCCGCTTGGCTTTTCCTTACGGCACTTTATCCATTTCATTGATCGCTTATTCTCCATTAAGATCCCTACACGTTTATCGTATGCGCCTTCCAGCCAATCGACTCTGTGTTGGTGTCGACTGACACGGCGATAAAAAACTCTTTCCGATTGCCTTCCAGTTTTTCACCTCGGCCCCGCTGAATGTCAGCCAGCTCTCTCTCTCTCTCTCTCACTCACTCACTCACTCACTCACTCACTCACTCAGTCACTCAGTCACTCCCTTTTTTTTTTTTTTTTTTTTTTTTTTTTTTTTTATATCTAAAAGGGCGGGAAAACGCCACCGGCCGACAGGGCTCCGCCCACACCCCCTTTTCACCCCGTTTTTTTGGTAGGGATCGCTTGTTCCGCTTTGTTGGGGGGCCCCCCCCTTTTGAGGGTTTTTTGACCCTCACCCCAAAAACCCTAGCCCTAACCTAAACCCCTCTCCCCCAAACCTCACTCATTCAGACATTCCCTCCTTCCCTCCCTCCTTCCTTCCTTCCTTCCTTCCTTCCTTCCTTCCTTCCTTCCCTCCCTCCCTCCCTCCCTCCCTCCCTCCCTCCCTCCCTCCCTCACTAGCTTTTCTCTTTGACACGCTTAGAAAGATTGCACCCTTCCCGGAGACGCTGCAATACCGGGGCGATGCGCGGAGCGGACGGAGCGAGCCCCTGTTCCGACTCCCTGTTGCAAAAATCCGTTTAATATGTTGTCCTCGCATGGAGGACATATCAGATATTAAACTGATAAGAACAGATTTTTTCTTTTGAAAGAATTTATTTATCATTTGCAGCCAGACAGAGCGTTAAAAACACATTTCAAGTATAAATTTCAATTTGCATGTCTTAAAAACACTTTAAAAGGGCATAAAATTGGATAAAAAACACATGTGCTCGATCAAATTTAAAAGTATGCATGTTAAAAGACAATACTTAAAACAAAACAATACTTTAAAACACAGTGTAATAAAAGCCATAAAAAGTGTTACATCAATACGGGGTTAAGACATGTTAAGAAATGTGTGTAAAAGTTTTAAAAGTCTCTGTTGTGCAAAGAAGGGGGAGCTTGGAGTCCATGAACGTGGCCGATTCCTCCCGCTCCACCGAACCGGTCACCGCTCCGGTCTTCCTATGGGGCCCAGCGGAGATCCTCGACCACGGCAGCCATTCCGGCGCAGTCAGGCCGCGGCCGCCCGGACCACTTCACGTGGGTGGGGGCCCCTTCCGAATGGCGCGTGGGACGTACCACCCTAGGGTCCCTGTAGCCAGCATCGCCACTGCCTGGGTGGCCGTCTCCACGCGCTTCCCCACCAGCAGGTTTCTGGAGGTCCACAGTGCCTCTTTGTAGCATGTCAGGGTGAGCCAGAGCTGGCGGAATTGTCCCGATGGTATGGGTCTCTGGCTCACCCCGTAGAGCACCAGCTGTGCTGTTAGGACCTCCCCTGCTGGCAGGCTCGGGGTTATCAGGGGCCCCGCTTGGATCCACAGGTCCCGGGCGGCCCTGCACTCCCAGAGCAGGTGCCGCACGGTCTCCTCTCCGCCACAAGTCGGCCGTGGGCACCTCGATGTTGTTCCCATGCCCCGGGAGTGCATGACGGCTCTGACCGGGAGGATCTCGTGGGCCACCATCCAGTTGAGGTCGCGGTGCCGGTTCAGCAGAGCAGGATGGGCCACGTTGCGCCAAACCGTGGAGGGCTCACCTAGCGCGAGCCCGCGCACTGGACTCACCGGCTCCCCCTCCTGCACAACAGAGAGAATAAAACGATGGTTAGTTAAAACTCGCTCTGTCTGCTGTTCAAGATTAAAATCCTTCAAAAACTTTTTTAAAACTGAGTAGGCCGGTGGGAGGTCGAAGGCCACCGGCACTCTCAGGTCGATGGGGAGGAGCCTCAGTGCTCGCAGGTACCCGCCCATCCAGAATCTCACCAGCTGGCCCGTCTTTGTGTCCTTGCTTGCCAGGCCCACATGGAGGGCGGTGTACCTGCTCGTCAAAAATAAAGCAAAATTTGGGAGGCCCCTCCCCCCATTAAAAAGGCTGTGCTTCATGACCTCTCTTTTCAGCCTTTCCCACTTGGACTTCCATACAAAGTAAAAGACCAAGCGGTCCAAGGCTAAAAGCACCCTTCTTGGGGGGATAAAAACAGCTGAAACCAATAAAAACAGAGGTAAAATCACAGTTTTTATGATTAAAATACGTCCTTCGATGGTCAAGTCACGCAGTCCCCAGAAAGCCAGTCGTTGCCTAGTCTTCCCAAGTAGACCACCCCAGTTCCCGCTGCCTAGCCCTAACCGGTCAAATTTAACCCCTAGAACCCTCAAGTCTGTTTGTGTGGTGAGTGGCAGTCCTGTCAAGTCCTGTGTGCGCCAGGGGCCGTGAAACTGGGCCTCTGTCTTGTTTCTGTTCAGTTTGGCCCCTGACGCCAGTCCGAACCAGTCAGTCCTGTCCAGAGTCCTGTCGATGGAAGGTCGGTCGGTGCATAAAACATTGACGTCGTCCATATATAAAACACATGTGGCTGAGAGCCCCCCGCTCCCCGGGACTCCCAGCCCAGTGATCCATTGGTCCCTTCTCAAAACCTGCGCCAAGGGTTCGATACAGGAGACAAAGAGAAGGGGAGATAACGGACAACCCTGACGGACGCCGCAGCGGACATTAACTGCGTTTGTGAGTTTCCCGTTAACTAGAACTCTGCTGTGTATACCCCTATACAACAGCCCCACCCACGCTATAAACCTGTCCGGATAGCCCATTTTTTGCAGTACCTGAAACAGGTACTGGTGCGAGACCCGATCAAAAGCTTTTTCAAAGTCTAAATTTAGTACTGCTAAACGAATGTTTCTGTCTCTCGCAAGACAGATGGCGTCTCTGATCAGTACGAGGCTGTCGGTGATCTTCCTTCCCGGGATGGCGCAGGTTTGATCCGGGTGGATCACTGAACCTAAAACCGTGGACATTCTGTTTGCTAAAAGTTTGCTAAAAAGTTTCAAATCAAAATTTAAAAGCGTGATGGGTCTCCAGTTTTTCAGGTCGGTCCTGTCGTCTTTTTTATGGAGTAATGACACTATCCCTACTCTAAAACTGTCTGGAAGTCTGTCGAGGTCCTCTAAGTCTTTAAAAACAGTCAGGAGGTCGTGTGCTAAAATGTCCCAAAAGGTGAGATAAAACTCCAGAGGCAGCCCATCTGCCCCCGGAGACTTCCCTCCCTTAAAACCCTTGACACACTTGTGTAGTTCTTCTATGTTAAAATCCTCCTCTAGTTGGCCCTTGTTCTCGACTGTTTTCTCTAAAAACCCTAAAACCTCTTTTGTTCGTTCTTTTAAAATTTCTTTTTCCCCAAACAGTTCCCCATAAAAAGTTTCTACTACCTTTAAAATGTCATCAGTTTTCTCCATCATTTTTCCTTCCTTGTTTTTTAACTTGGACATAGTCCCACTCCTACTTAAAATTTTCTTAAAAAAGTACCTGGTGCACTTTTCTCCCTCTTCTAAATCTCTTTCTTTACTTCTTAAAATAACCCCCTTGCTTTTTTCCCACGATAAAATAGCCATCTCTTGTTTTACTGCTTTTATCTCATCGTTAAAATCAATGCCCTGGTTTCTCAAAGTAAAATATCTTTCTAAACGTTTCTGCAGTCCCACCATGCACCTATCTGTTTTCTTTTTCCTAAATCTCCCTAACTGACTAAAAAAGGCTTTGGTCCTACCCTTCACCATCTCCCACCACTGTGCCCTAGTGTCAAAACAGTCCTGGAGGGTCTGCCAGTCCCTGAACTGCTCCCTGTACTGCCTTGCGGCCTCCTCATCCTCCAACAGGGAGCAGTTCAGTTTCCACAGACCCTTCCCTACAGTCACACCCGAGGATAGTGAAAGGGTGCAGGACAGCATAGAGTGGTCCGAGAAGAAAACCGGGGTCAATCTAGCATCGGTTGGGGGGGCGTCCCGGGTAAAAACGTAGTCTATGCGAGAGGCTTTGGTGCCGTCATCACTGAACCAGGTGAGGCCCTCCTCTCTGGGATGCAAGGTCTTGAAACAGTCAGTCAATCTAAAGTCTCGCACTGTACTGCTTAAAAGAGTCGACGCCTTGTCTACCTTAAAATCAACCCCTGCACCTCTCCTGTCAGCCCTGGTTAAAACACTGTTAAAATCCCCTGCTAAAATAAGGGGGGCCCTACCTAGCAGGTGGGACTGCAGATCTTCTAAAAGGGTAAAACGTTCATTTTTATCACTAAAACCATAGACATTGATTACTTTAAAATCCTTCCCTAAAAAAGTCAAATTCAGTAAAAGCGCCCGTCCATTTCTAAAAACAGTGCACCCCTTCACCAACACATGTGGATTCTTTATTAAAACCGCCACTCCGTCATTTTTGTTCGCATTGGAGCCGCTCCAGCAGGAGGGCCCGTGGCTCCACATCCGTTCCCACTTAAAATAAGAGTTTTTAAAAGGCAGTCCACATTCCTGTAATAAAATCACATCGCTTTTTACAGTACTTAAAAATGATAAAACGGACTGCGCCCTAAAAGTGGTCGTGATGCATCTTACATTTATGGTGCTAAAAGTGAGCGCCATTAAAAGGGGTAAGAGGGGTTAAAAGGACGTGCATTTAAACTAAAAACGTGGAGGGGGGGGGATCTTAAAAGAGGGTAAAACAATAAAACAGGTACTAAAATCATAAAATCAGGCTTACCTCTTCGCTTTTGACTCCTTTTTTCTTTTTGTCGCGTCTGGGGAGGCCTGAGCTCTCCTTGGGGGTGGAAGTCGTGAGATTCATGTTTAAAAACGACACTTGGTTAGGAGAGCTGGAAGGAAATACCCTAGGAGAGGAATCTGACTCTCCAGAGCTCACTTCAGGCCTCCCCTTTTTACTGGCTGGATCGATGTCAGCGGACAGATCTCTATCGCGTTTGCCGAGTAAAAGCTGCCCACACTGGATAAAATCATCGCTGGCCGCCGAGTCACTGGTGCTGGGAGAGGAGCTGGAAGTTCCTGTCTCCTCTGATCCCCCAGCCTCCTCTCCCGCGCTCTGCTCTTTCTCCTTCTCCATTGACTGTCTGTGCTCGGCGGCCACCTGCTTAAAAGGAATTAAAACAGGGTCCGCCGCCACTTCCTCCACCTCTTCCTCCGCCACCTTCTCCATTTCTTTTACTCCCTCCGCCACCTCTTTGGCCCCCTCCGCCCTCTTTTCCACGGGCCCCCTTTCGGCCACCACAGGCTCCACGGGCGCCCTGACCGCCCGGAGCTTGTTGGCGAAGGACTGAGGACAGTCTCTGAACAGGTGGGAGAGCTCGCCACACAAGTTGCAAGCTCTCCCATTTGGGCACTCCGCGAAGACGTGCCCGATCTCCCGACATTTTCCGCAAACCACCTCCTGGCACGCCTCCGCGAGGTGCCCATGCTTCATGCACTTTCTGCATAACTTTGGCTGTCCCATGTAGTGCACGAAGCCCCTGTTCTCCCCCAACACTATGATTGAGGGTAACTGCCTCAGTCCTTCAAAACCTGTCGGATCTGGAACCTGCTGGATGGGCACTCTCCAAGCTCCATTCCATATGCCATCCAGATCCTTCACTCTAACTGGAACCCCTTTAACTGTGCAGTACCTTTTCAACCAGACACAGATATCCTCGGGGTTCACAGTTTCATTAAACATCCTGACAATCACCACTTTCAAGGTGTTGTCAGTCAGTTTTTCCACGCAGAACGTTTGGGTAACTTGATCTTTGCTCACCTCGAAACGTGTCCAGAATTCTTTCAGTACCATGGCCGTGCTGAAGCTGACATCGAAGCCCTGCCCAGCAGGCAAGGCCACGATGCAGTTCAGCTCGGCCGGCGAGAACCTGAGCAGCTTCTGCAGCACCTTCCTTGAGAAGTCCAACCTGGACATCTCCACCTTTACTCCACCCACCACCTTGAACAAAAAACGGACACTGTTGTGCCTCCTCATGCCAGCACGAGCGGCCGACATTTTGGAGGCACGAACAACACTGAACAAAAAACAATCAGACACGTGGGGGGGGGGGGGTGACACAGCAAGAGGGAACAGGAGGGGGGGGGGAGGGAACACCAACACAAGAGGGTAGGGGAGAGACAAACACTGGTGTGGGGGGGGGGGGGGGGGGGGTAGGGGAGGGGATGGAGGGGGGGGGGGGGGGCACTAACAATACAATGGAGGGTAACAAACACTGAACTGGACTACACAAACACCCCACCAAAAACCAAATCAACAAAGTAAAAGCAACTGAAAAGACCGGCCAAAAGAAATTAACCACAAATACACTTAGACAATACACAAAAACACAAGACAAGAATAAAAGACTACACCAAACGGAAAAATACTGAGACAAACACTCACACTAACAAGACACACCTGCCACCAATCAAGGATTGGTGGCTAGGCTACACCAAACAAACACTAAAACTCAAGACTATGGACAAACAAGCTATGGACAAACTACTAAAACAAGACAGAAAGGGAACACCTAACAATATCTAAACAAATAGGACACACAGAACAAACAAGAAGCTAAACAAAAAAAACAGGCTAAACTACACAAACACAAGACAAGACAAGGCCCACAGGGGGACCGGAAAAGTACTGGCCTTGGAGGCACTCACCTGGCCTAGCACTGGGCTAGGCCAGTGGAAGAATGGAAATTTCCGGTGAGTGACTCCTCCTCCAGCACTGGCTCCGGTAACCGTCTGTGGACCTGGGAACAAAGACAGAGACAGAAATCAAACACAGTATCAAGACAAATCAAATTCAAAATGATAAGGACAAAAACCAACTGAAAAGGGTAACGCCCACCGGCCGGTCGATCGCCCACGGCCCAAGGAGAGATTTTTGATCAGTATCGATGTTGGTCGATACTGCTCTTTAATCTCAACCAAAAGGCCGAGAAGCGATGACCGCATTATCGGACGCCCCCGGCGCGCGGACCCTCCGTGCACCACCTGGGCCGCTCGGTCACCACACCGAGAACGGCCGAAACCACGGAAGCGGAAAGCCCAGGCCAAAAGCCGCAGGACAAGCAGGGACGGAAGCGGAAAGCCCAGGCCAAAAGCCGCAGGACAAGCAGGGACGGAAGCGGAAAGCCCAGGCCAAAAGCCGCAGGACAAGCAGGGACGGAAGCGGAAAGCCCAGGCCAAAAGCCGCAGGACAAGCAGGGACGGAAGCGGAAAGCCCAGGCCAAAAGGCAACAGAATTGAAACAGCTACAGAAGAAGCAAAGACAAAACCTGCCTTACCCGCAGGCACGCACCTAACCCCAAAGCCAACCTCACCCTGCTTTTGTCACACGTCCATCAGGCTCTGCCCTCCCTCGGGCAAAGCCTCCCAAAAATACCACGTTTCACTCGTCGGCGCTCCCCTCCACGGAAGTCTTTAGTAAAAGGCGAAAGGCTTGTGCGTGCTGAAGGGGAACCAGAGCGTCGATTTGAAACGACCCAAACGGCCTACCCCCAACCCCTCCGTTGGCCCTGACTCACCCGTCCGCGGGGGCGAACCGGGGAGAACCGGGGAGAACCGGGGCGAACCGCATCCTTCTCGGGAAAAAAAAGGCGCGGAAACGCCACGGGCCGCAGAGGGGCTCGGCCCGCCCGCTTGGCTTTTCCTTACGGCACTTTATCCATTTCATTGATCGCTTATTCTCCATTAAGATCCCTACACGTTTATCGTATGCGCCTTCCAGCCAATCGACTCTGTGTTGGTGTCGACTGACACGGCGATAAAAAACTCTTTCCGATTGCCTTCCAGTTTTTCACCTCGGCCCCGCTGAATGTCAGCCAGCTCTCTCTCTCTCTCTCTCACTCACTCACTCACTCACTCACTCACTCACTCAGTCACTCAGTCACTCCCTTTTTTTATTTTTTTTTTATTTTTTATTTTTTTATATCTAAAAGGGCGGGAAAACGCCACCGGCCGACAGGGCTCCGCCCACACCCCCTTTTCACCCCGTTTTTTTGGTAGGGATCGCTTGTTCCGCTTTGTTGGGGGGCCCCCCCCCTTTTGAGGGTTTTTTGACCCTCACCCCAAAAACCCTAGCCCTAACCTAAACCCCTCTCCCCCAAACCTCACTCATTCAGACATTCCCTCCTTCCCTCCCTCCTTCCTTCCTTCCTTCCTTCCTTCCTTCCCTCCCTCCCTCCCTCCCTCACTAGCTTTTCTCTTTGACACGCTTAGAAAGATTGCACCCTTCCCGGAGACGCTGCAATACCGGGGCGATGCGCGGAGCGGACGGAGCGAGCCCCTGTTCCGACTCCCTGTTGCAAAAATCCGTTTAATATGTTGTCCTCGCATGGAGGACATATCAGATATTAAACTGATAAGAACAGATTTTTTTCTTTTGAAAGAATTTATTTATCATTTGCAGCCAGACAGAGCGTTAAAAACACATTTCAAGTATAAATTTCAATTTGCATGTCTTAAAAACACTTTAAAAGGGCATAAAATTGGATAAAAAACACATGTGCTCGATCAAATTTAAAAGTATGCATGTTAAAAGACAATACTTAAAACAAAACAATACTTTAAAACACAGTGTAATAAAAGCCATAAAAAGTGTTACATCAATACGGGGTTAAGACATGTTAAGAAATGTGTGTAAAAGTTTTAAAAGTCTCTGTTGTGCAAAGAAGGGGGAGCTTGGAGTCCATGAACGTGGCCGATTCCTCCCGCTCCACCGAACCGGTCACCGCTCCGGTCTTCCTATGGGGCCCAGCGGAGATCCTCGACCACGGCAGCCATTCCGGCGCAGTCAGGCCGCGGCCGCCCGGACCACTTCACGTGGGTGGGGGCCCCTTCCGAATGGCGCGTGGGACGTACCACCCTAGGGTCCCTGTAGCCAGCATCGCCACTGCCTGGGTGGCCGTCTCCACGCGCTTCCCCACCAGCAGGTTTCTGGAGGTCCACAGTGCCTCTTTGTAGCATGTCAGGGTGAGCCAGAGCTGGCGGAATTGTCCCGATGGTATGGGTCTCTGGCTCACCCCGTAGAGCACCAGCTGTGCTGTTAGGACCTCCCCTGCTGGCAGGCTCGGGGTTATCAGGGGCCCCGCTTGGATCCACAGGTCCCGGGCGGCCCTGCACTCCCAGAGCAGGTGCCGCACGGTCTCCTCTCCGCCACAAGTCGGCCGTGGGCACCTCGATGTTGTTCCCATGCCCCGGGAGTGCATGACGGCTCTGACCGGGAGGATCTCGTGGGCCACCATCCAGTTGAGGTCGCGGTGCCGGTTCAGCAGAGCAGGATGGGCCACGTTGCGCCAAACCGTGGAGGGCTCACCTAGCGCGAGCCCGCGCACTGGACTCACCGGCTCCCCCTCCTGCACAACAGAGAGAATAAAACGATGGTTAGTTAAAACTCGCTCTGTCTGCTGTTCAAGATTAAAATCCTTCAAAAACTTTTTTAAAACTGAGTAGGCCGGTGGGAGGTCGAAGGCCACCGGCACTCTCAGGTCGATGGGGAGGAGCCTCAGTGCTCGCAGGTACCCGCCCATCCAGAATCTCACCAGCTGGCCCGTCTTTGTGTCCTTGCTTGCCAGGCCCACATGGAGGGCGGTGTACCTGCTCGTCAAAAATAAAGCAAAATTTGGGAGGCCCCTCCCCCCATTAAAAAGGCTGTGCTTCATGACCTCTCTTTTCAGCCTTTCCCACTTGGACTTCCATACAAAGTAAAAGACCAAGCGGTCCAAGGCTAAAAGCACCCTTCTTGGGGGGATAAAAACAGCTGAAACCAATAAAAACAGAGGTAAAATCACAGTTTTTATGATTAAAATACGTCCTTCGATGGTCAAGTCACGCAGTCCCCAGAAAGCCAGTCGTTGCCTAGTCTTCCCAAGTAGACCACCCCAGTTCCCGCTGCCTAGCCCTAACCGGTCAAATTTAACCCCTAGAACCCTCAAGTCTGTTTGTGTGGTGAGTGGCAGTCCTGTCAAGTCCTGTGTGCGCCAGGGGCCGTGAAACTGGGCCTCTGTCTTGTTTCTGTTCAGTTTGGCCCCTGACGCCAGTCCGAACCAGTCAGTCCTGTCCAGAGTCCTGTCGATGGAAGGTCGGTCGGTGCATAAAACATTGACGTCGTCCATATATAAAACACATGTGGCTGAGAGCCCCCCGCTCCCCGGGACTCCCAGCCCAGTGATCCATTGGTCCCTTCTCAAAACCTGCGCCAAGGGTTCGATACAGGAGACAAAGAGAAGGGGAGATAACGGACAACCCTGACGGACGCCGCAGCGGACATTAACTGCGTTTGTGAGTTTCCCGTTAACTAGAACTCTGCTGTGTATACCCCTATACAACAGCCCCACCCACGCTA
This sequence comes from Osmerus mordax, assembly GCF_038355195.1. Lineage (NCBI taxonomy): Eukaryota > Metazoa > Chordata > Actinopteri > Osmeriformes > Osmeridae > Osmerus > Osmerus mordax. The sequence goes on along the minus strand of NC_090072.1, from coordinate 10,948,799 downwards.
TAAACCTGTCCGGATAGCCCATTTTTTGCAGTACCTGAAACAGGTACTGGTGCGAGACCCGATCAAAAGCTTTTTCAAAGTCTAAATTTAGTACTGCTAAACGAATGTTTCTGTCTCTCGCAAGACAGATGGCGTCTCTGATCAGTACGAGGCTGTCGGTGATCTTCCTTCCCGGGATGGCGCAGGTTTGATCCGGGTGGATCACTGAACCTAAAACCGTGGACATTCTGTTTGCTAAAAGTTTGCTAAAAAGTTTCAAATCAAAATTTAAAAGCGTGATGGGTCTCCAGTTTTTCAGGTCGGTCCTGTCGTCTTTTTTATGGAGTAATGACACTATCCCTACTCTAAAACTGTCTGGAAGTCTGTCGAGGTCCTCTAAGTCTTTAAAAACAGTCAGGAGGTCGTGTGCTAAAATGTCCCAAAAGGTGAGATAAAACTCCAGAGGCAGCCCATCTGCCCCCGGAGACTTCCCTCCCTTAAAACCCTTGACACACTTGTGTAGTTCTTCTATGTTAAAATCCTCCTCTAGTTGGCCCTTGTTCTCGACTGTTTTCTCTAAAAACCCTAAAACCTCTTTTGTTCGTTCTTTTAAAATTTCTTTTTCCCCAAACAGTTCCCCATAAAAAGTTTCTACTACCTTTAAAATGTCATCAGTTTTCTCCATCATTTTTCCTTCCTTGTTTTTTAACTTGGACATAGTCCCACTCCTACTTAAAATTTTCTTAAAAAAGTACCTGGTGCACTTTTCTCCCTCTTCTAAATCTCTTTCTTTACTTCTTAAAATAACCCCCTTGCTTTTTTCCCACGATAAAATAGCCATCTCTTGTTTTACTGCTTTTATCTCATCGTTAAAATCAATGCCCTGGTTTCTCAAAGTAAAATATCTTTCTAAACGTTTCTGCAGTCCCACCATGCACCTATCTGTTTTCTTTTTCCTAAATCTCCCTAACTGACTAAAAAAGGCTTTGGTCCTACCCTTCACCATCTCCCACCACTGTGCCCTAGTGTCAAAACAGTCCTGGAGGGTCTGCCAGTCCCTGAACTGCTCCCTGTACTGCCTTGCGGCCTCCTCATCCTCCAACAGGGAGCAGTTCAGTTTCCACAGACCCTTCCCTACAGTCACACCCGAGGATAGTGAAAGGGTGCAGGACAGCATAGAGTGGTCCGAGAAGAAAACCGGGGTCAATCTAGCATCGGTTGGGGGGGCGTCCCGGGTAAAAACGTAGTCTATGCGAGAGGCTTTGGTGCCGTCATCACTGAACCAGGTGAGGCCCTCCTCTCTGGGATGCAAGGTCTTGAAACAGTCAGTCAATCTAAAGTCTCGCACTGTACTGCTTAAAAGAGTCGACGCCTTGTCTACCTTAAAATCAACCCCTGCACCTCTCCTGTCAGCCCTGGTTAAAACACTGTTAAAATCCCCTGCTAAAATAAGGGGGGCCCTACCTAGCAGGTGGGACTGCAGATCTTCTAAAAGGGTAAAACGTTCATTTTTATCACTAAAACCATAGACATTGATTACTTTAAAATCCTTCCCTAAAAAAGTCAAATTCAGTAAAAGCGCCCGTCCATTTCTAAAAACAGTGCACCCCTTCACCAACACATGTGGATTCTTTATTAAAACCGCCACTCCGTCATTTTTGTTCGCATTGGAGCCGCTCCAGCAGGAGGGCCCGTGGCTCCACATCCGTTCCCACTTAAAATAAGAGTTTTTAAAAGGCAGTCCACATTCCTGTAATAAAATCACATCGCTTTTTACAGTACTTAAAAATGATAAAACGGACTGCGCCCTAAAAGTGGTCGTGATGCATCTTACATTTATGGTGCTAAAAGTGAGCGCCATTAAAAGGGGTAAGAGGGGTTAAAAGGACGTGCATTTAAACTAAAAACGTGGAGGGGGGGGGATCTTAAAAGAGGGTAAAACAATAAAACAGGTACTAAAATCATAAAATCAGGCTTACCTCTTCGCTTTTGACTCCTTTTTTCTTTTTGTCGCGTCTGGGGAGGCCTGAGCTCTCCTTGGGGGTGGAAGTCGTGAGATTCATGTTTAAAAACGACACTTGGTTAGGAGAGCTGGAAGGAAATACCCTAGGAGAGGAATCTGACTCTCCAGAGCTCACTTCAGGCCTCCCCTTTTTACTGGCTGGATCGATGTCAGCGGACAGATCTCTATCGCGTTTGCCGAGTAAAAGCTGCCCACACTGGATAAAATCATCGCTGGCCGCCGAGTCACTGGTGCTGGGAGAGGAGCTGGAAGTTCCTGTCTCCTCTGATCCCCCAGCCTCCTCTCCCGCGCTCTGCTCTTTCTCCTTCTCCATTGACTGTCTGTGCTCGGCGGCCACCTGCTTAAAAGGAATTAAAACAGGGTCCGCCGCCACTTCCTCCACCTCTTCCTCCGCCACCTTCTCCATTTCTTTTACTCCCTCCGCCACCTCTTTGGCCCCCTCCGCCCTCTTTTCCACGGGCCCCCTTTCGGCCACCACAGGCTCCACGGGCGCCCTGACCGCCCGGAGCTTGTTGGCGAAGGACTGAGGACAGTCTCTGAACAGGTGGGAGAGCTCGCCACACAAGT